>NC_092210.1:88776804-88793818 GCF_043381705.1 Parasteatoda tepidariorum | reverse complement strand
AATTTTAACTTGCTGATCTGTGGCGAATATAAACAATATACATCCATTTTCTTGTCTACTTCGTTTAAAGTTATTTTTCTTTCTTTTTTAACTAAGTACTGCGGACCTTTTAACTTTCTCTATTTTTGTTCTACAAAATAATAAATTGATGGAGGCTAGCACAGACAGCTTCAATTGGTGAAATGAGCAGAAGTTCTTTATAGAATAGCCGTAGATTGGTGCCATCTGAAGCAATTGTTTCTGAATATGCCAAAAATTGAGTTTTACAAATCATTACCAAAAGCTAGTTTCCCAAATATTTCATGCCTAGAAAATCAGGTCTATGTTTGCTTCCTTTTATTTATGTGTGAACAAGTGTTTTCATCTACAAACCTGAGAAAAAATCATTTCAGGAGTAGAATAACAGACAAACATTTACCCTTGTTCCTTAAAATAAGTACATCTCACTTGGAACCTTAATCTAAGGAACTTATAAAATTGAAATCGCAATTTCATTCATCTCATTCAATATTTACATTGAAAATTGCAAGTAGTACTTTTATTTTTATTTTAGATGTTTTTATTTAGCCTACCAAATTTTTTTTTCTTCGATTTTTGGCCCTCGACCTGAAAAGTTTGCCCATCCCTGCTCTACAGTGTCATGAGTAGGACTGGGCGATAAATCGATGCATCGAAAAATATAGATTCCATGGAATCATCGCCGATTGGATTGGAAATTTTTCGAAACATAGGAAATTGTGACATGTACGATATTCCCCGGTGTATCGTTGACATCGATGTCTACACGCGCGATGTTGAGCATTGTTTCCAACAATATATCGATGTCTGGAAGCTCGCTCGAAGAGCATTTTCCTCCGGCAGTGATAGCTGTGGCGATGATCGTTATCTTTCCCCGTTTTTTTTTTCTTCTTCATCGTGACTCATCGTTTTGCTGACTTGACGAATCCGAATGCGATTGAGAATCGAAGTGTTGTTGAATCTCTTCGTTATAGAAGGGTTTTCTTTTAATTATGCAAATGCTGTTGATCTTTCTACAATCAATCCAGCTGTTTAATGTTTTTTAACCGCTATTTCGCACACATCCACGTCTTTAAATATTGAGAATGCAACTTACTAATTGCGAATTTACGCAGTACTTAATGTAAAACATTAATGTACCGATACTTCGCGATGCATCAGAATATCGCGATGTTAGCGTGACGATGCATCGTGAAGCCAAAATCTTAGCATCGCCCAGTCCTAGTCATGAGTGCGTGTACCGAGAATACTTTATTTCAGGCATAACCTCTCGCCATGAACAACGTAGTGTCCATGAGAGCAGTGAGTCGAAATTCGGCTGTAATGGGATATGATACCAAAAGAATGATTTGAGTACCTTTAACAACACGACATCACATCCAGCTTTATACAGAAATTATAATTTAACAATACCATTTCCAGATAACAATTTGGTATCACGTTTTTATTTTATTTTAATAACTATCAAAAATTATTCTTTGTTTTTAAATCAATATAATAATCATAAAAACTTAAGTGAAATATAAATTTTTGGATAGTATTTATTTGTGCATAAAAAACAGCACTTTTCATTTACTGTAAGTATTAATATACATTTATATATTTATTTTAAATAAAAAACAATAATAAAAATTGTAAGCTAGTTAATAAAACCAGTTACAAAAATACAAATTAGTCAATGTTTCGATACAAGAATAAACAAAATAGAAGATAAATTTCATATTAGTTATTAAAGTTCAAAATAGTCATAAAAAATTAAATACGCAACTAAGTACTGAAACGCTCTTTGTAAGTTTTGAATTTTATTTTCTATTTTAAAAATTTAACGAAGAGTAAATATATTTTGAAAATTTATAACCTATAAGGGAATTATTACAACTATGTTATGACAATCACAGCAACTAAGTAGTTGAATGTTATTTAAGATGTAACGCAATCTAAACAAATTTTTTCAGTCCACTATTAAAGTTTTAACTAATAATCATAGCATTTGCTTGATAAAACCACAAGATTAGTATGAGAATTAATCAGAAACTTAACTCTATCATAACATGAATTCGAAAATTTTTGATGAAAACTTGACACATACGTTGAAAATTACATTTCTTTTCAGTATAAACCTACTGTGAGCAGTTGAGTATGCATGAGAATTAAAATGATCGAAATTGAAAATTTTAAATTTGAACGAAGGCAAAAAAAAATCTTGTTGTTATTAATGCAACTTGCTAATACTAGAAAGCCTGCTATGGGAATTCAAGCGATGCTTAAAGCAGAGGGTGTGTTTCTTGTTTTTTCTGTGGCGCTATCTATGGCGAAGAATATGACTTCAGCCACACACACAGGCGTCACAGTCCGTTTAACAGGAAAAAAACCATTCATACTCAATTCATTTACCCACAAATCGTCATTTTGACCTAAACCAAATAACGATCAATCACCAAATCAGTACTCCCAGAAGTATTGATTTGTTAAGGGAACTTTAAGGACTCTGTGACCGACAAATTTAGCGTGCACCAGTCACTATTTAATGCATGGGGATTCTTTTGCCGGCGGGATTCGAACTCACGAACATGAGCCCAGCACCCGAAAAAAAAAATCTTAAAAAACTTAAGCACTCTGCAAGAAGGTAACAAATTGAAAAGTTTGAGCTGCGATGGCTCAGGGGATAGAGCGTTCGCCCTTTCAATGCGGTGAACCGGGGTTCGATCCCTGCGATGGCTGGTCGATACAAATTCCACATCGGGCTTGCACCGACCACAGTGCTGACGTAAAAATATCCTCCTAAACCTGATTACGGGTTAGTTCCATCAAAAAGTCCTCCACGAAAGCAAATTTCTCCCAATACTTGATCCAGGAGTTCCATTGTCTTCTGGATTGGGTTCAAAATTACAAGGTTACGAAGTTAAACATTAGTATTCGTAAACCCATGAAATTGGGTATGGGTTGTTCAACGACGGTAATAAAATAAAATATAAAATAAAATTGAAAAGTTTCACAATCAACTTTCGAAAATTAACGTACATAATGAAATATTAGAAAATTTTTATTTTTTAGAATACTCTAAATCATGAGAAAAGTTTTAATCGATGAGAGCCTGCCAATTTCACTTAAGTGGAGTATTCGGAGTAGACAAGTGTTCATCTCTATATATTCAAAAAAATGGTATCGAGCTTTTTATTTTGATGGATTTGGATTTTTGACTCCCAAAATATGAGAAAAGAGAAGGCACGATTCGAGAAAATATGACCCCGATATGCAAGAGTAAACTTGATAGTATGACCACTTTAATGTTAATTTTATTTTTTGAATATTTCGATGCATCTCGGAAACTGTTTTAGCGAATTAAAATTACTTTAATTGCAATTTTAAGACTCATTTTTCATCAGGTAATTTCCCTAAAAGAACACCTTTGTATAAATATTCATTTTTTCATTGTTTTCCTTAATAATAGTCTTCTATTTTAATTATGAATTTTTTCCATAGTTTAAAGTATGCAATTCTGAATGTTAAAACAAAAACTGTTAGATATCTGTCGAAATAGTTTCCGAACAAACCGGTACAAAAACGTTGTTTAAATTTCCATTCCTGGAGAACTTGTCAACCATTTTTATTTTCAACCATTTCCTTTTTCTCGTATACATGACCACATTAAGAGGGGGGGGGGGAGCTACTGAGGCTGTAGCCCAAGGCCTCGAAGTTTCTTAAGTCCTCACAATGGAGTTCTAAAGTGAATGAAAGTAAAATTGATTCTTGAAATTTTCTAAAAATTTATTATTTTCAACCGTAATGTTACACCATATTTCTTTAGAGTTGTTGAAAAACGTATTAACTATAGATTTCGAGTGAAAAATGTGAAAAATATTTTTTAAAAAACTATATTTTTTGTGTGTTGTTTGCTTCTATCCCTCACTTGAAATCTTCTGGGGTATTTGGTTGGAGTAAATAAGTTTAGTAAAAACTAAAAATTCCAGTTTTTTTCTGTTTTTTCAATTTCTATGTTTGATAGTTCTAACTACTACACAATATTTATAATTTCATACAGGATATTTTTGCTGATATTCACTTAATCACATTTTAATTTTTAATGAGAACATTTTCGTGAAAAATTAAACATTTCAAAAAATTGCAAATTTGTTAAACAAGCTTAATTGTAATTTTAAGTTTAAAGTTGAAAGTTTCAAATATTTATGATTTCTAGTAAATTTTGGCTAATTTGGTAAAGATAGGGCCCCAAGTTACACATCAGCCCCATTATACCTTAATGCAACCCAGCTCGCGCAGAATCCTTTACTGTTATTTAAAAAGACAAATAATTATCATATTTACCCTAACACACTGTTTTAACTTGCTAGACTGTTAATGTTTCACAATAGCACACAGACATCCTGAAATCAAGAAAGGAGATGAAAACAGAGCAAGTACACTGTAAAAAAGTTTGGTATATAATTGTCACCTTTTTGGTGCGGAGGTAAACTGAATACATTTTTTTAAACACAGAACTGCCGATATGTATAAAATTAAGAAAGTAACAAATTTTTGAAAAGTTTAAAGCGAATATATAACTAAAAATTTGCTCTTATTCTACACGAAATGATTTTGAAATAAAGTCAATAATTTAATTCTAATGCGCATTAAAATATGTGCTTTTAGTAAAAAAAAAAGAAAAAAGAAACTGTAAATACATAAATTATAACAGTAAACATATTACTACCTTAACACCGAAAAATGGTGACAACTATACTCCCAAAATTTTTTGCAGTTTAACTTACATTAGATTAACTACGTACTGACGTGCTGTTTACAAATATAGCGTTAACTGTAAATCTTTCGCGAAGCACTTACGTTTTTCTATTTTATTATTATTATGCGGTAGTTTATTAGTAGTAATAAATGATAATTTAAGTGAACTTTTCAAAAATGTATGCTACGTCATTAACCAGGGGTCTGTTTAGAAGAAATTTGGGTCCGTTATTAACTGACCCTTCACAAAATATCTTTTCATAAAAACGGACCCTTCACAAAATAATTTATCTTTTAATCGGATCCTTCACAAATTTATTAATCTTCATTATTGTTTTGTTAATCAAATAAATCCTTCCCAGGAAGGGGGGGGGGGAGAAAGACAGATGTAAACGAACTAAATTTTGTCTTTGGCAGACGCTTCTTCCATTATTCGTTCGAAATTAATATTCTGCATTCAGCAGTATAGGCTAAATACCAAATATTTGTATGTTGCATCTCTAATTTAGTCTACAATTGCTGTTTATTTTCAAAATTTAATTTCTTTAATTATAGTTTTACAGTGTTGAGCATAATCTCGTATGTCTTATTATATATCTCGTATGTACAATTTAAAAACTCGTAAAAAAAGTTTTATTGCAATAACGGACCCTATTTGCACAAATTCACAGAAGCGGACCCTGGTTGAAAGAATGTGATTTAACGTTTATTTTATATTCATAAATTAGGAGTAATTTTTTCACAATTTTACCAAATTGTTATAATAATTTATCCACTAATGTATAATGTAGCGTAAAAGTATATTCTTTGTGCCATTTTATAGGTCATTAAGACTAAAGATTCGTGTCTAATTTAAAAAATCTGAAAAATGTGACAAATTATTCTACGCTACTAAAGAATTTAGCCTGCCGATTATATTTTAGTGACCCGTTAAAAAGAATTTCATTCAATTTAAAATAGCTATTGCTCGAACAAGACGTCTAAAAATGTCGTCAATTGACAATTATTTAAAATCATAACTAGTCAATGATAAAAGAAAAATTGACGAATTAACGCAGTCGACTGAAACGATGAATTAGACTAATTTCATCAAAGAACACATATCATACATATCGAATTCTTAAAGAATGCTTCGAATGCTTAAAGAATGACAACTGCAAATACTGATTGATATTTCTGTTTTAATATTGTAAAAAAAATGTTTTTTTGTGAAGTAGGAAGTGCTCGCGTATCAGGATATCCATATTTAGTTTATACTTCTAATCCTATTTAGCAAACTAAAAAAATTATATTTAGTAACCATTATTTTTAACAATTTTTAACAAAGTACTTTACTAAAAATATTAAAAATCATATTCAATAATTAACCGTTAACTCCTACTTGCTAACGATGTTTCACGTTACATTATCTAGCCCTATGTATTAGACCCATGAAATTTTATAAATTTACTGATGTGACCTTGAAAAGCAAAATATTTTACACCCTTTTACACGACGCAAAATTTGCACAAAAGTATATCTTTACATAATTCTTTCAAAATTACTCAAGCATGTAGCTGTTTAGATAATTTTTACAGCTTAAAAAGTAATTTTTAACTACTTTTTAAAAAAACAATAAAGTCACAAATAGTTCTATAAATAATTCAACTCTTTTATAATTTAATCTATTTTTCTATACAATTTTCCATTCATTAAAATGAACTTACTTAAACATTCATCTAAATACATCAACTATTTAACATATTATTGTACAGGTTTATAAGTTGACTAAATGAAAAATCAAAGCGCAAAATCCAGCGTAGCACGTACAGCAACCTTGTTTTTAATCGGGATTTGCAAAACCAAAAAACATTTCCACACGTCTGAGTATCCGCACGACTGACTGCGCGGTACGAGCAACTAAAGGAATATTAAGTCGTAACTCTGTCTATCTTACGTCACGAAACACAAAGACATTTTAAAAAAAAAGATACGCTTTGACGAAATTTATAATAATTAGGAGTTAGTTATGGCGCATGGCTTTCACTCGATTAAAAACGAAGCGACGCGTGTAAGTTTATGAGCATCAGATTCGCGTATGCATCGGGCGTGAATTGAAGACAGCTTTCTCTCACAAATCATCCTATCGTATCCAATTTGAGAGTTGACGTTTTCAGAAGGGACTTCCAACAACAACTGTTGTTTGTTCTGGATCAATTGATATTCTTTTGACAGCAACTGAATTGAGAAATTTCTTTTGGGGGTGATGAGTTTTTAATGGGAATAAACATCACCCTGGATGGCTTCAGGCAAACAATGCAACGTCTGAAATAATTTATAAATAAATAAAACGATACTTTAAAGAATCTAATTAATTTTGAATTAGGAGAAAATTTACAATCAGAACTCTAGATAGCAGAAAACGTAAGGTGTAGTTCTTATTAAAATGTTTATATATATAATATGTAACCTCTAAAATAATAGCTAAATAGAATTTAGGGATCAGAAAAACAAAACCTAAAAAGAATTATATTTTAATTGTAGATTTGCCCTTAACAGATGAGAACATTTAACAATCTCTTTCACCAGATAAAAGAACCACTTAGCGAATAAATTATTGTAAATTAGTTAGAATTGTAAATTAGTTAGGATTGTAATCTTTATTATAATGAATCCATACTGCGCAGTAAAATGTCTTCATGAAATCGAAATCCCATTCAATTTAATAAATGTTTTGAGATTGTTTTTTTTTTGCAATTGGTGTTTAAATAGGTTTTATTATTAAAAAAGTCTATCAATAAAGCATATTTAAATGTAGCGCAGTAGATTCTAAATTTCGAAGAAAATTTCAAAATAAAACATAAATACAACAATATTATTATTTATGTACTAAGAAATTTAGCAAAACATAAAAGAATAGCTAACTATTTCATAAATCTTCATCTAGTAATTTTGTTGAACTTCAAACTCCGAATCGGCCTCAAAACCGAAGGATTTATTTACAATATTTTCGTGTTTTGTGTTAATATTACTAGATGAAATGACCTATAAAATTATTAAGAACAACATTATCAAACAAATCTTTTGGTTTACTAAGAGTAACTCTTTTACACTCGTTAACAATTTGTCCCAATAAACATTGCTCTAAATTACAATGAAAAACTTGTATTCTTGTTATGTATGATATTTTTTTAAAGAAACTTTCGTATCGCTGATTTCATATCTGCAATTCTCTCCAAACTACTGTTTTTTTTAAAAAAAAATGACATTTTTTCCTATTTTTTATAGAAATGTACAAGTTTAAAAAAGTCATTTTTAACAGGGGGATCACATAATTGTTGTGACAGACTTCCGGGGAGATATGCCGCCATAAGCCAATAGAAGCTCTTCTCTTATATTATAAACTAAATGCTTCTGAAAAGGTTATAACAGAGAAGCTCCCCTAGCTGCGTACGACATTTTCAAGCATTGTTTCAAACAAAATTTTAATCCTGATAACCTACCCTAACTCTTCGAGAAGTTTGTCTCAACATTTACGCGACCCTCTGTTTTACATAACGATTTCAAACTTGTATATTTCGACAAAAAATGTCCAAGAAAAACTAATTCCAGATTTCAAATCCTCACACCCGAATCAGACAGGATCAAGTATTTATATAAATGCAACAAAAAATATGTTCCCCAGTGACTCAATTATCAATATTTGTTATATTTAGAGCTTTCTGACAACTAATCCTTCAAAGTTCTTATAAAAAACACAATCGAAATTAAAGCTGGATTATCAAAAAATAGGAAATGTATTAAAATAAACTTTGTATTTGAACGTTGCCCATAGATTTAATTTATAATGCAGCGCATTAACATTTAAAATTAAAGAGATTGTTTTTAATGAATACTTGTCAACAACATTTATGAACATTCTTCCTGTCTTATAATTCTAGTCGTTGTTTATTTCCATTTCCAACAAATGCTCCTACATAAATCAATTTCAATGCGAAATCATACTAAATTTTCAAATATTTTTGAAAATGCCCTTGAATTGAGCATCCGTATAAAACCGTAAATAACGTAGCTGCGTAAATTATCCCCCATAGCATTTGATCGAAGTAAACAATTAGGCGAATCATCAACATGAATCCATGCATTCTTTAATAATACTGCAAAGGTCTGATGCCCGTCAAGCAACAAAGATTAGCATTTAATGCCAAAGCATAACAATTAATAATCTCTACGTGTAGCTTGCCTTTAATATTTTACGTAAGTTTTTCTCTCTCTTTAAATCTTCATTTCACATTACTTTTGGGAAAACAAGCTAATCCTTAAAAGAGTTAGCTCTCGTCAAAGCAAATGAATGACTCGATTCGTATTCCAAACATGTTTTGAAGACACTTGGGTATTCAGTTACTACTTTAATTTATTTAGTTCTAGATATGGGTACGTATATTCTTATGCATATTGTATGCAAAATTAACACTAAGTTAAGAATTAATGGATTCATTAACGTTAAGGAGTAAAACCAATGAATCAAATTGCGTCTCTATTTTGTAAAGAATAATCTTCCCATAGTATGTGATTCGAATAATATGAATATGATAATATATAAAATATAGAACCTAAGGTTAGTAACATATTTTTATTAACTCTATTGTTAACACTTCTAATAAGAATTAACAAGAAACCTATAACACATGTATAATTCGTTTATTTTTTTCTAATTTTCACATTAAATCTATTTTTATAGTAAAACAAAATTTAAAAAGAATTATTTAAGGGTAACCAACAAACAGCTTTTTAATGTTTGTAGACAGCATTTAATGTTTAGGAATGTTTCTAGAATCATTATCGAAAATGAAATAAATATTTGAATGAAATGGACACACATTGAGGCTTCTAAATATAATTTTCGAGCCATGGTAAAGTGCAGAATTTTTTTGCGAAAATTTTAGTGCCTCGTAGCATTTTAAAAAAGGCAGCCATTATTATCATCCAAGGATGCTAAAGTCAGAGACAGATTTTTGACAGAATGCCTTAAAAATAGTTCACTATTTTTCATGCGTGTTAATATGCACTTACGCAAATTTCTTAACAAAAATAATTCAAAAGATTATAACTTTCTTTCTATCCCAGATCAATCAGAATCTTACAATCTAGAATTGGGCTAACGAACAGATTCATATCCATTCTCATCTCAACATCATCAACAATACAAAGAATACGAATTGATGAAATTGTACTTTTAAATACGCTAACTTTTAACTTTTCCACAAAATTTCCAATTCCAAAAAAAAGTTCAGAGTATTCCATAAATAATGCATCCTCAAAATAACTTAAAAGAATTATTAAATAGTAGAATTTTTAAATCCTTTGCCAGTCATGACTTTTTATTCGTACACGTGTTCATAATGATTCTTTCAGAATGCACGTAACGTAATGTTGTCGTTGATCGATTAATCCTTTTTCAATGATTTATCTATCAACCCAGCAACCGAGAGTGTTCGGCTATTATTCCTTGCTGTTTTTCTACAATCCTGTATAACACAACTCCGAAATCGAGGTTAATCGGGAATCGAGAGTGACTCATCTAGCTTCAAACTCACTCAACCTAACTAAACATTGGTAGGAACTATTCGTTTGCAATATTGCACTGACAATGAAGCTGTCGTTCCATAANTGACGGGGGATGAGGGCTCGTTACATATTCGTTTGCAATATTGCTCTGACAATGAAGCTGTCGTTCCATAATCATCACATTTCGAATTCTTATTATTTTTGTAAAAAAAATAATCGAAAAGTCCAATTTTTAATTACTTTTTATGGAAAATATATTATGCAGATTTTTTTTAATAAAAAAATGACAGCTGTAAAGAATAATTCCTATTAAATTCCCCCCGAAAAAAATAATTTCTACTTGCTGTGCGATTTCTTTTATTGTTAAAATTATATTGATTACCGATATATTTGAACAAATCTTCTATGATAATTCACAGATAGAAAATATTTGAAGATCTTCTATGTTTCTAAAAAGTTTATATGGGACTCATATTGTGTTTTGTTTCTTCTTTGCAATTAAATTAAATCATGTGACATTTAGTCAGCACCACAGTAAATGGCATATTACACAATGGCATTCACAGAGATTTCTTATAGCCACAAAACATGTAGGATTTGAAGCGTAAATTTGTAAACTATTCGCAACAATGGTTATAAATTACCTACATTGCAATAAACCGATGCCTAGACTTAATAGTAAAAATAAAATTATTCCATAAATGCTTCTTTTGCAATATTTATTTATGTTTTGAATACGGTGGAAATGTGTACTGACTATAGCAGATAGAACACAAATTTCTTTATAATTATACATAAAATACCTTTTTAGCATCCTTTTTTGTTCACGAACAGGATATTCTAAAACGTATAACACTGAACTGGTCTAAAAATAGACAACAAAATCCCATAAGCTTTTTGATCGAAATCTTTTTTTTTCACGCAGATTTCTTAAGGACGAGCGTGACTTTTCTCAAAACATTCATAAATCAGCTATTTTTTTAGCGATATTTTTATAAGAGATACCTCTCAAGAGGCCTCTTTTTTTACTCGAAACCGAAACCAGCCGTTAGAGGAATGTAAGAAGGATAAAATGTATCGCGTTCTTTTATTAATTTAATTATTTTTAGTTCATTTTTAATAAACCAATGATTGTTGACAGTATCTTTTGAAAAATATGAAAAATACGAAGTAGTCGACCGACTGGAGGAGTGGACGTTATTCTAAAATATATTTGAATTTTAATTAGTTACAAAATTATAAAATACATACGTTTTCAAAAAGGTAGCCTTATTAATATATACGTTTTTGGATTTTTGAAAATATTATTGTTGCGAATTTTGCATTAAGAGAATAGTTTCGCCAACCTATTAAAATTTATCGATTTCTCCTTTTTTCGAATAATAGTGTTCTGTTCGAATGCTTCTCTTATCAGTAAAAATTTGTGAAGAATAAAAAACAATAAGAAGACGAAAATTAAAATTTAATTGAAAATCCAAGATTGCGGGAAAAAAGTACATCCATTCTAAAACAAAGCTTTGTTTTTAAGACATCTGTCTGTCATAAAGGTATGGCTAAACTCCAAAAAAAAAATTTTATATTAAAAATTAAAAAATTAATATATATGTATTAAACTATTTAAAAAATTGTCGATTAAACGGGAATATTTAATTCAAATAAAAGTTACTATAATTAATGAATAATTCTCCCTTTCAGCATTTTTCATGATCCCAAACAATGCAGCTTTGAAGTTACATTTTAAGTACTGAAAAATTGGATTAAAAACACCTTTAATTTTCACAAAACTTCAGCTTTTCTTCAAATTGACATTTCGTTATAAATCCATAAGTAGCATAGAGGGCGAATGCTATAGGCGAACAAAACTTAACCAGAAGAACTGTATAACTGTTTCAGACTCGCAACAGTTCTATAATCACCATGTTATTCACATGTTCTATAATCATATGTTCTATAATCACATGTTCTATAATCACCATATTAGTTTTAACATATGCTTCGGAAACACGGACCCTCACAACAAAAGATGAAAACGCTGTCTCGATATTTGAAAGAAGCGTTCTAAGAACTATCTTTCAGCGGAATTTGGGACAATGGCGTACGGAGGAAACGATACAACTTCGAATTATACAAGTTACATAAAAATAATGACATCATAAAATCAATCAGACTAAACAGAACGAGATGGGTAAGTTATCCGCTAAAAATGGACTCTATAAAGGCCTGGTTTCTTAGGACAGGACGCCGTCAGCTGGAAATCAGCGCTAACTTCTGATTGGTCCATTTTTGAGTTTGACAGTATACGTCATCAAGTTCAAGATGAGCGTTCGATGACGTATACTATCCAACTCACAAATGAACCAATCAGAGGTTAGCGCTGATTTCCAGCTGACGGCGTCCTGTCCTAAGAAACCAGGCCTTAACAGAACTGCCATGAAAGTTCTCAGTCCCATTCCCTTTAAAAAAAAAAATTAAAAAAAAGCCCACAAAAATTTTTTTTCTAAAGAAGGTAAAGACCCACGCTGGCCTGTCACAAAAATGCCGTATTTCATAAGAAGGCAGGACCTTCGAAAAATTGTTTTAAAGTTACGATTGTATTTGAAGAGAATATGTAAAATAGGGACAAAATGGAGCAAAGATTTACACGATATTGAAGATCTTGAAACTTAGCGTTCGTAATATCTGTACTGCCGAACTGAATGTTGTGGATATATGAAATGTATCTAAATAACAAACAACACGGAACAACCGTAAAAAAAAAATTTCGTATAGCAATCTTTTGTGTTTCACGCTGATGTAGAGGAAATAAAAATGAGATTTGAATGCAGGTTGTCCTTTTGTTTCCCCTCTTGTTTTGTAGTCTTTTTTTTGAATGAATAATAAATTATTAAACCGTGAATAATATGTCTTGTTTCGTCTCACCCTGAGGCTGTGACTTTTACGACATGCAGCTGTTAAATTCTCACGTTTCGCGAGGAATCACGTGTGACATATATATTCTTGAAGCAGTGAAACAATCAACACTAAAACTTAATATCTCAGTACATTATATTCGTGTAGTTTATAACTTATTTTTATTTAATAACAATCCATAATTAAACTAATAATTAATGTATTGATAGTTTCTGCTCGGAATTTAATATTAGTAGGAGGACAGATGTAATATAAAAAGTCGAAAGTTTTAGAATATTTCTTTTTCTTACATCTCACAAACGCAGTTTGTTTTAACTATTTTCAATGAACGTCATCAAATCTTACTCACATAAACTATATAAAAATTGAAATTTGGGAAGAATTCTAGAGTAAAAAGGATAATATTTATTAGTAAAGCTTTAAATTTCCCACGGGAAGATCTTATTGAGTCATATTTAACTTAGTAGCATTCATTTATAGAGACGAACTTTAAAATTTTGCATTTCTAGATTCTTGGCTGAAGATACTAAAAAACAATCTTAGTGTGTTTGGGGTTTCAGTTGCATTTGGCGACGAAAAGTCAACGAATAATGATTAGAAAGCATTACTTTTTGCAGTAAATTACAACAACAAAAGTACAAACGTAAAGACAAAATCAGTTTAAATTAGTGTTAGGAATTAACAATTTTTGTCAAATGGATGCTTGCAAACAAGAAATAAAGACTAGGCAGAATTTTCATTTATTGTTTTCAACGTATACATTTTAATCCTTATTTACTCAGATTCACTAAAATGTAGCTCCGCAATTATACCTTAATGTAATTTCACGTAGTACAAAATATTTTTTATTCTTTCTTCAATAGAAATAGTGGGTACTTTTTGGTTAGCCGGGTGCAAGAAAATTCAACTATTTTTTTCCACTTTTTACATTTCAATTTTTCTATCTATCTATATATATCTATCTATATATATCTATCTATATATATCTATCTATATATATCTATCTATCTATATCTATATATCTATATCTATNATCCAATTCTGAACTATGTGCTAAATTTGAAGTCGGTAGCTAGTCGGGATGTTAGTTTAAAATCGATTACAAAATTCCACCCGAACAAACATATACACGAAGGCAATGATATAAACGTGGTAAAAAATAAAAAAAACAATCTTAGAGTGTTTGGCGTTTCAGTTGCATTTGGCGACGAAAAGTCAACTAGTAATGATGAGAAACAATTTCTTTTTGCAGTAAACTACAACAACAAAAGCATAAACATAAAGACAAGATCAGTTTAATTGAGGGTTAGGGATTAACAATTTTTGTCAAATGGATGCTTGCAAACAAGAAATAAAGACAAGGCAGAATTTTCATTTATTGTTGTCAACGCATACATTTTAATCCTTATTTACTCAGATTCACTAAAATGTAGCTCAGCTCATCAATTATACCTTAATGTAATTTCATGTAATACAAAATATTTTTGATTCTTTTTTCAATAGAAATAGTGGGTACTTTTTGGTTAGCAGGGTGCAAGAAAATTCAACTATTTTTTTTCTACCTTTTACATTTCAATTTTCCTATTTTATTTAATTCTTACGTGTTTAAAAAAAATAAGTAAAATAAAGAAAATTAAGAAAAAAAGTTGCAGGTCTTGGCGACTTTCCAATTGCGCTCGACTTATCAAAAAGTACCAAATAGTGTTGATAAAAATCATTAAAAATTTATTAAATTAAAATAAAATTATTATTATATTTATTTTTAACATAATTCATTTACAAGTCAAACATTTATTTTCAAATTTTAATGGATTGAACATAACTAAGTTTTGCACTGCATAGATATTTTTTTAAATGCCAAAATAAAAAATTGTAGGCATTAAGCCGTGTTTCGTAGCCATAAAAAAATCGCTATACTATTATTAACGCCAGGGATGCTTAAGTAACTGTCACAATAGGTACTACTGGCATTGTGATTATGGTAATAGCTGCTGCAGTAATAAGCACCCAACATACTAATATAGATACCTCACGCACGCATTGTGATAATGACCCGAAAGGTGTAAGTACCAAATAGTATTGAAATTCGATTTTTGCATATCGGACGAAAAGATAATTTCGTGTCGAAATTATCTTCTCTAAAAACACCTATTTCTGCGTAATGTAAAACACGGAGTTCATTTCATTGATAATTATATGTAAGGTGCGTCCATGTAAATATTACATTCAGATTATTTAAATGAAGACTGGTCGAACCCTTTAACTGAGAAACCCAGCTTGTGTTGATAACTAAATTACAACAAATAGACAAAGAAAATAGCATTTAGACTGAGTGAAACTTAAGTTGATATGAATAAAGACATCCCTAATCACTACTTCACATCTAAATCAGATCTAAATTATAATTATTATCGAGTAAAAGTTATTAGTTATCGAGTAAATTGACGTGAATAATGTCTTAGGTATAATCATGTTGGCTAGTGGCGAATATATTACAATTCGAGTTTAAACAAATAGCTGCATAATAAGTAATCATACTTGTTAAACATTACCATTATTTCCATCGCAAAAACTGTACTTTTAAGCATACTAATTCATAGATCTGACATTAAAAGCAATTAGTTTTCTTTTTCCTTTGTCAAAGCAAATCTGTTACGCTTATTTTTTAAAGTTTGTTTTATAATCACGCTCTTAACTCTCCTTACCTCCGTTATTTTTGTATTTATTTTGTTAATATTATTCCATGTAATAAAAAAATGGCTTATATATTAGTGTTCACGAAAGTGTACACTGTGTATGACTAAACTTTTTAAAAGTATACAATTTTACAAACAAATTTTTAAAAAAATTTTCAATTTATTTCAATTAGTACCTATTATCAAGATTAATAAAGCATCTTAAACGCCAATAATAGTTTGTCAATTTTTTCGGAACGAATTTGTACCATTTCTCCCTTAATTTAGTCTTTTAGCACATAACTTATTATTTCACTTCAATTAGTAACTATAAACATAATTTATTTTCATAGGCGTCAATAATAATACATAATAATAATAATATTTAACGTTTCTCTTCAACGAATTAGTTCCATTTCTCCCTCAATTTTGTTTTACAGTTCAAAACTTATTTTTTTAAATTTCAATTACGGTTGATTTTAAGTTATTAAGTTTTATAAAAACACCTCTTAAAAGCATAACTATAAACAAATTACATGCCAAGTCGTTGGGCTGATGTGAGAGCTGAAAAGAACATAGCTACTATGTATTAATAGTATCATTTTTTTGTTATATTAAGTTTTTAACAAAATTTAAAAGAAACTTTATTTAAATTTAAATTATTATCAGTCTAGATGTTCTTAAATACGAACTATTTTGGTTTATTTTTAGTTTTTTATATCATATTATTTGAATTTGGTTATAATGAATATATATACTAAAAATTTATTGTTTCTCACTCGTTTAAACAGCCAAACGCTTAAAAATGTCAAGAAATATTCTGACCGATGACTTTTACATGCCACTGAACACTTATTGCTTGGTATTCCCTACTCCTTTTTTTACCTAATATAGTCTAATAATTGTTATAATAGTAACCACCGATTATTAATACCCAATAAGCCAAATTATGCTTAATAATCAAGTGAAATTTATGCTTCATAAAGGAAATTGATTTATTATAAAAAATTTTTTTTAATTTTCTACAATCGCAACCAAAACGCGCAATCACAAGATCAGAGACTAAAACGGGACAAACCAACCATCAGCGCAACCAAAACTGGAACAAATTTTACATATATATA
>NC_092210.1:88767536-88776673 GCF_043381705.1 Parasteatoda tepidariorum | reverse complement strand
TATATATATATAGTCTCTGGAATATAGTCTCTGGAACATATGAAAGAGAAGTGCATCAGTATCAAACTTGAGCGTACAGATCACTTAAAATTTAAGATCCGATAAATGCAAACTGCTATCTTTTTTATTGCAGTTTCGCATTTCTCTAAAAAGCCGCATAAAAAACTTCGTATATAAAAACGAGGAGAAATGAAAGCATTATTTCTATAAAAAAAAAAAAAAAAAAAAAAAAAAAAANGAGGAGAAATGAAAGCATTATTTCAAAAAAAAAAAAGATACCCTCCAGTTCTAAAAGGGTTCAAGATAGCTCCAACCTTATCAAATATCAAGAGCTTCAACTCTTGCTACATGATGTCATTTCTAAAATGCTTTCATATAAATATGTCAGATTTATGACTACTTTTACAATGGCGTTGCAATTCTTTATTGTTGTGATTAAAATATTTTTTACATTCCTTTAACCTCTTAGGTTTGAAGAAGTTCACTATTCAGGACGGGGTAATTTAAATATTTGAGAATTAAATAACTTTACAATGTTGATGACAGGTTGTGGAAGTTTTTGTAGCAATTGTTTGTTAGATATTTTTAGCTCACAGTTTACAGTGTGATAGGTTGTGAGAGTTCGTATATGAATCTTATTATTTTAAAATCTTAAAATCTTATTATTTTCGATTTGAGTATTATTTATTTAGTTTAAAATGTGATCGAACATAACATTCTATGAACAGAAGATATTTTTGCAAGGTATAAGAAATAAAACTATGATAAAGCTCTAAAACTAAATATTTTTCATTTAATTTCGATTTTTTTTTTATTTCTGTAAAATAGCGTGATTGGAAACATTGATGGCAACATCAAAACAAGCAACATTTTTTAATAAACTTTTCTAATGCGGTCTAGGACTTTATACCAACATATAAAATTTAGACAGACATTAGAAACAGATTTATGACATCAAAACAACATTCCACTCTTAGGGTAAAAACCCATTACCATTCGCCAACATGCCATCAGAACATAAAGCAAAACAATCGAATCGCCTGCCTGGCATATTGCCACACAATTGGAACGTAAATCATGATCAAAATGCGGAAGCTCGGGGGCAAACTACATTGTTTCGAAATCTAAAAGGAAGACAGGTGTGTTTTAATTCATCGCAATTAAAAAAAAATTCTATTTTATTGATGACCCTGCTGAATAGTGGAATCAATTTTATTTTCACTTCCTTCCTCCCCCTATGATATCAATAAATTAATCATATCCAATGTCAAGTTTTTAAAATATCAGTTTCATTTTTGCACATCTCAACAGTTTATATATTTGAGAACATTATTCTATCAGCATAAATTGCAACTCAGTACAAACAAAAAATGTGTAATGTGTTTTATATTGACGTAAGTATTGTGTTTTTTTCTTTCATACCAAAACGTTTCTGTTTTCTCATTTGGTTTAATTTGCTCATTTTTAAAAAATAAATAAATTTTTTATTTATTATTATTTTTGCTTATATTATCTTTTTTTTTATTTATTATTATCTTTGCTTATTTATTATTATTTAAATCACTCGGATACTCCACCCAAATTCACACTACTCGCCAACTCAATTGCTTCCGATTCAGAAAAAAAAACGATCGTTTTGTTATAAAATATATAATTATTATAATCATATATAAGAATAATTTGTTAATATGTTAATCGTAACGAAATGAACCTGGATGTGAAAGATAATCAGTTGCAATTGAAAATAAAATAATTTTGGGAGAATATAAGCCAAGTTTATATAATAATGGGAAGAAATAAATGAGAATTCATTTTACCCATAAATAATAACTTTATAACATAGCATTTCAAATTGGAAACTGTTTTTATCTCTGTTGAATCAAGCTTTTTTCATACATTTTAGAATTTCCAATTTAAACGTTAAGTTCTATATTTGAAAACATACAATCACTCTCACTACTCCTTATTTAATTTATTTTTTTATTTGCTTATAAAAAAGTGCTTATAAAAGTGCTTATAAATAAAATGTCTTTACAACGGCCATTACTTAAAGAAAACAAAATGTGAGGAAAGAATTTGGCAAAATAAGCACTTAAAATTTCAATAATTTTCAAACGAATTAGATTTTCGCCAAAAAAACTATAGTTAAATTCAAAAATAGAAGTGATTTATAAATGAAAATATATAGCTGAAAGGGTCAAAGTTCAACTCTACTATTGCATTTCTGCGGACTGTAGAGCATCCCACATGGTATTTTGTACTTGTCTTAACGGCTAATAATTCTTGAATAAATTATCAATGGTTAATTTTTTTTATTTCGTCGTTTTTATACCCCTTAGTAATTTCAAGTTTCTAAGTCTTATCGTTTTGCGCAGCAAAAAAGAAATGTAAAACAAAATGTGCCGTAAAATTAAACACCCAAAAAACAGGGAAGCTTACAAATTTTTTATATAGTGACAAATATAATTTTCTAGATATTTATTAAATATAAAATCAGCACACTAATATTCATTACCTTAAATACAAATATTTATTGCAAACTTTTAAAAACAACGATATCGAAAATATTTAAATTAATTAAATTTTTATGATACATTCTAACTACAGAAATAAAGTTAGAAATAAAAGAATTAGTTGAAAACAAAGAATCCAAACAAATTAAAACTATGTATGAATTAATGTTCTCTAATGAAGAAGTTCTAACTAACTATGAAGATTTAAAATAAAAACTTACCGGCAATGTTTTATTCCTCTACATTCCATTCAAAATGTGTTCTAAATTTTAGACAATACAAATAAAACGACAAACTAAATCTGTACAAATAAAACGACACGGCTTAGTTAACTACTGTCTCAAACTTTCAAACAATTTCTTTAACAAAATGAGGGTGACTTAGGAATGAATTACGAAGCACTTAATATTTCGTAAATAATGATTTATTTAGTAGTTGAAAACAAATCGATCCTAAACAAAACAGAACTATGTGTTTATTTCTTCGGTATCAAAACAGCACTGTTGTCAAGAGGCAAAGTTTATTGCAAACAGAATGCAATTACCGTTGTTGTTGACAGCACCGCATAATACAGAACTTTTGAATTGGAATTACTTTCTCTGTATTAGGAATTAAACAGAATAAATCAACTCTATTAGAAAGTTTGACAAGTTGCTATTTGCAAGGGCTGAAATGCACTATACATAATTTTGTTCGAATTTTACTCATTTTGCCATTATTAGTGCAGGATCTTTAGATAATTTTATCGTTAGTAAGTCACTAACTTTGCAAGCTTTAACTAGAAAATACCACGTTAGTGTTAGATATAAAGATGTATATTTATAATTAATAAAAAAAAAGTTTTATTTAATGAAATATCAATAAGGTATCTCAATAAAATATCTTTCACCAAAAGGAATCTTATATAAATGAATGTATTTTTTTAACATAGTTCATAAAAGAATTTTTTAAAAAAAATATAGAAAAGGAATTTAACATAGTTTAAAACTTCTTAACAAAAATTCAATAACATGATTAAATAGACTCTATTTAAAAGAAATGGAAGGAAAGTTTAAATACTCGAAATCCTACGCTAAATTGTTGTAAACATTTAAAATATTATGTATGGAAATTTTATGAGCATTGAAATATCGAAATGGCCAAATGAGAACCCCTAGAAAAATGTCTATAACAGACATTTTGCTTTCTTTAATCTATAGAACGATCGATTACTTACTGAAGTTGATCGGTAGAAACTTCTCTGATTTGGATCTATCACTTTTAACTCCAGATCATCGCACACAAAATAAGAATAGCGCGTTTACAATAATTTTAAAAAATTAAATCGTGCATTGGTTAGGACACTGATCGTTATTTTAAGCTACACTGAATTGCTTGAGCTTGTAACACACAATTTAAAATTTCAAAAGATTTTTTTTCTTCTTTTTGAAGTTAGGTTTTTCAAACTATGTGAACGAGCAGATTAAAAAAATTAATAAATCAAAGAGATCAATCAACATGAAATTCGTTAAGTTAATTTAAAATAGTAAATAAGAAATGCACGGATAGATTCAAAAAAAAAGGGGCCTCCCTGGCCGAGCGGTATCGTCGGTCCAAACGCTCTGTTAAGCGTGGAGGTAGCGGGTTCGAATCCCGCGTAACCCTGGATGTATTCTTTGTGATGTCTTTCTCTGAATTGTTCTATCTGTATTTTCTACTTGACAATTACTTATAAGCCTATATTGAGCACACAAGTCAGCAAATGTATGTAATTTCAATAAATCAATCAAAAAAAAAGGTTAAGAGTTACTACCCTCTGCTCGTTCACCAACCACCGGGAACATTCGCTCACCAGATACTGCAACATAGTTTATAAATATTCTTGTTTGAGCGATATTCTCGTCCAAAACAGTTTAGAATTTCAAAATTAATACATCTCAAATTATTAAAAGAAGCAATAAGCACAAGAATTTAAATAAATATTACTCTTATATATAAAATAACCGAAACATAATTCTAATTGTTTTCCTTAAATAAATGAATTAAGATAAAGAAAACTTACAAGTATAATCCTTTTTCACATAGAACGGACACTTTTTAGATGTCAAAATCTGTAATTTAGTTTATTTATTTATTGATAAACGTACGTATGCAGGTGTATGTGTTCGATACAACGATTGTTGTTGTTGTTAATTTACGTCGCACTAGAGCTGCACAATGGGCTATTGGCGACGGTCTGGGAAACATCCCGGAGGATGATCCGAAGACATGCCATCACAATTTCGATCCTCTGCGGAGGAGATGGCACCCCCGCTTCGGTAGCCCGACGACCAGCGCGCGAAGTCGAGCACATTACGGTAGCACAGTTTAACGAGGACCAATACCGCACACCCTCGGTCCCTACGCAGACTGATCCAAGTGGTCACCCACCCGCACACTGACCGTAGCCAGTGATGCTTGACTTCGGTGATCTGCTGGGAACCGTGTCTTAACGATCAGTCCACTGCGGGACGCAACATAGTTTATAAATATTCTTTTTGAGCGATATTCTCGTCCAAAACAGTTTAGAATTTCAAAATTAATACATCTCAAATTATAAAAAGAAGCAATAAACACAAAAATTTAAATAAATATTTCTCTTATATATAAAATAACCGTAACATAATTGTAATTGTTTTCCTTAAATTAATGAATTTAGATAAGTATAATAATTTTTCTCTTTGAACTGACACTCTTCAGACGTCAAAATCTATTAATTTAGCTTATTTATTTATTGTTAAACGTACGTATGCAGGTGTATGTGTTCGATACAACGAACGGCTTATGAACGCATATTCAGTGTAAGAACAGCACAAAGATACATACAAGGATATAGAGCGTTTAGCAAAACGGTGGTACCACTTGGACGTCCCCTTACAATAAATTATTTATTTATTGATGCAGATGTTTTATTTATTATTACAAGCGCATATGCAGACTGTGTGATCATCACAAAGTACCGCTAACTAGCCCTTGTCAAGTTGAAGAGCAGATGACACAAGTTAGAGAATGACGTTACAAAAGTACATACATACGACGGGATTCGAATCCTCTACCTCCACATCACAGAGTGCTCGGTGTAACGGTGAGACTCCTTGGTTAGGGAGACGCCCATAACTTATTTATTTAATTACATTCATAATCAAGCCTATGTGCTTTTTATTACTAAGTACGGTTTATAAACCATGGGTAAAGCAAAACACGTAGAACAGAAGGAAGGACCCCCCACTCGAAAGACAAAAAAAATACTGTGGCGTCAGGTAGTAGGTTCGAATCAAACTATAAACCTGGATATATCTTAATGATACCTTTCTCTAATTTGTGCATCTTTGATAAAAGCTTATAAGCTGTTCTTTATAATGAGTACACAAGCCTGCCTACGTATGGGTAAATAAATAAATATCAGAACAGAACAATTTAATGAAGGACAACGATAATTTACAACCATAGGGTTCTGTGGGATTCGAATCCTCTACATCCACGCTTCAGAACGTCAAGTGGGCGATACTGCTTGGCCATGGTGGTCCTTCAATGCGTTAGAAATGTCTTTTTGTTTATTTATCAAAAAATAAATAATTGTTGTAGTTCATTTACGTCGCACTAGAGCTGCACAATGGGCTGTTGGCGACGGTCTGGGAAACACTGCGCAGACTGATCCAAGTGGTCACCCACCCGCACACTCACCGCAGCCAGTGATGCTCGACTTCGGTGATCTGCTGGGAACCGTGTCTTAACGATCAGTCCACTAATTTAAAATTTTTAAAATATGAAAAAGTGCTTTCAGGAAAACCTAGAAGAGACCATGAAGTTTCAATTGTTGAAAAAATTTCTTTCAAAATATCAAAATAGAAGCATATTTTTGGAAGAGAACTTCCCATTGCGTAATCCTAAGTTCTCTCACAATTTGCTTTTATTTTAATATTTTGAAAAATTTCTTTACGGTATTTTTTACTTCATGGCTACTCTAGGTTTGCCTGAACACATATTTTCGATGCTTGAAATTTTAAACTACTAGTGGATTTGAAAGAGAATTTGAGATGAAAAGTTACTACCGTAGTATAACCAAAAAATATAGATACATTTTCCATTTTCTTAGGTATACCATCCTCTCAAGTATTTTTTATTCAACAGAAGGAGAAAGCTACTCAAAAGATCATCTCTCATGACCTGATCTTTGACCTTTGGACCATAGCAATACATAACATATACTACTTTCATTTTATAGAAGTTATTTAAATGTTTTATTGCAATTATTTCATTACCATAGTAACAGCAAAGAAACAAATCAAGCACTTTATCCAGAGTTTTGTTAACCTTTTCTTTATACAGATATAGATTATTGCGGTATAAGTATATTTCCCCAGAGTAGACTGTAGTAGGGGCACACAAACTGCGGCCCGTCGACTGTTGATGTGCGTCCCACAAAAGCTACTGAAAACCACAGTAAAAAAAATTGAAAAATTAAAAAAATTCGAAAATTTTGAATTTCACATTTGAGTCATCACTTTTTGACGAGTTCAATTTACATAGATTCCATTGCAAATCTATATTTTTCGATCGCTTTTTCCGCCGTAATTGTTTCGGAATTTTGCATGGTTTTTAAAAAAAACCAATATACTTCTAATGCGATATCAAGATACGCGAATTTCGAATTTGAGTAATCACTTTTTGTCTCGCTTTATGTTTGCACATTTAATCTTAAATCCAAGAAATTTTTCGATCCTTTTATTTTGGCAGTTTATTTACAAATTTCCACGTGGGTTTTAAAAGTAGATAGGTATTTTATTTACGTCACACTAGATCTGCATAATGGGCTATTGGCGACGGTCTAGGAAACATCCCCGAGGATGATCCGAAGACATGCCATCATAATTTTAATCCTCAGCAGAGGGGATGGCTCCTCCGCTTTGGTAGCCCGGCGACCTGCGCTTGAAGCAATTTACGGTAGAACAGTTTAACAAGGACCGATACCGCACACCCTCGGCCCCTACGTAGGCTGATCAAAGTGGTCAATCACCCGCTTATTGACCGCAGCCAGTGACGCTTTACTTCAGTGTTCTAGTAGGAACCGTGCCTTTACGACCAGTCCACTGCGGGACTTTTAAAAATGCCGATACATTTGATACGATTTACAACTTGCGAACTTTAAATCGTGCATTTATTATTTTATATATTTTAATCGCGCATTTTTTGGCTTTCTTTATTTACACCGATTTCACCGTAAGACGAAATGATTTTTTTTTTTTTTTTTGAAAAAAAAAACTTTTTTTTTGAAAGGCAATTTTTTTTTGCTCTTTTCCACGTGATTTTGAAAATGCCAAATTCTTACTTCGATATCATGACGACACATTTAAATTATCTCTTTTGTTACGAGCTTTGTTCGTACCGATTTCGTCGTAAACCCAATTTATTTCTCAACTATTTTCCAGCAGATATTGCTTTACATTTCCACGTGGTCTTAAAAATTCAGAATTATATATCGACATGCGAATTTTAAATAACGCTTTTAAATAATTACTTACTGAATCCCTTTATTCATGCTGATTTCACCGTAATTTAAGCGATTTTTATTTTGCAACTATTGCTGTGTTTTTCCACGTGATTTAGACGAGGGTTTTGACGTGATTTTTTTCCAAATTTTATTACGACATGCGAGTTTTTAATCGTGCATTTAATTAATATTTTCTTTGTACAATTTTGTGTTGTATTTCATCGTCAATTCAAATTATTCTTCTACCATTTTTTTTTGAAGCTTGAGACATGTTTTCCGATATTTTAACACAATGTACTATAAATTCTCGATATTTTAATGCAGCGTAATTGTAGCATGAAGAATTCCAGAAGTGTCGGAAAACGTGAATTTTCAAGCTGCTCACTGTTTGTAATTTTTTTAATAACATTTTTGTTAACTGAGGTGATTTTTTTAGGAAAAAAACGAAAAATAATAAGTTTCCTATTTGAAATTCATGAAACCACCAATAATTCAAGCAATAAAAATAATAACTGAAATATAATACGAAATATCAATTGTAATTGTAACATAAGAGTTTTTTTAAATCATTGATAATATTAATTTTTTTCTTCAAAATTTTATGCGTGATTCCTTTAGAATCAAAAATATAGTGACTCTTCAAAAATCTAAGCACGGTTTTATACAAAATCAATAATGGGCAAAAAGAAGTTTAAATTTATTAAAGTACTCACAATGAATTATACTTTATGGGAAGATGCGCTTGTCACCACAACATTTCTTGTCTCATCTGTAAAGAAACATAAATAAAGTAAATTAATTATAAACAAAAATACAATTCACGAATACTTTGAGCCAACAGTCAGAAAAAATGTGTGAAGTCAAAGTATTAAGAGGGAATTTTAGTATTAAGAGTAAAAATTTGCTTTGAAATGAAAACAATGCTGTTTTTTTTCTGTTAGATTTTGTAACAAATAACAAAAGTTTAGAGCTCATTTGATATAAATGTTAAAACTACGCTATAGAAACAATAATATCAAACCAGTTATATTACCAGGAAAAACGTATATGTATTTGGATTTTGATATCTCAAAAAAAGTTTGAATAGTTCATCCATCTATATATATATATATATA
>NC_092210.1:88721153-88766984 GCF_043381705.1 Parasteatoda tepidariorum | reverse complement strand
AGAGAGGGGATGAATAACGGACCCTATTTGCGCAAATTCACAAAAGCGGACCCTGGTTGAAAGAATGTGATTTAACGTTTATTTTATATTCACAAATTACGAGTAATTGTTTCACAATTTTACAAAAACGGACCTTTCACAAAATGTCTGAACACACCCCTGGTTACAGAGTTAAAAAAAAAAAAAAGAAGAAGAAGTTTAATAAAACAGTTTTCAACTATGTCGCTTTAAACTTAAGTCAACTAAGCTCTCTATTTACTTCAAATTCGTAATTTTTAACATCAGTTAATTAATAATAGTGTAAGAAAATTTTTTAAATTGACCATCAAAACTTTGATTGATTTAACAAAACAGCAAATAAATCATAAATTTATCGAGAAAAACGAACTTTTATTGTAGGAAAGGGAGAAAAAAAAGTAGGAAAAACAAATAATTCTTTGGGTCAGAAATATCGATCGTTGGACCTGTCGCTTCCGGCTTCATAAAATTGGAGTAGAGAGAGAGAACATAAGGAGGAGACTTCATAACAGTAGAATACAAATTCACGTACATTGAACTAAAGGAAAAAGAAGATGGTGGAAAAAAGAAATTTATTGACAGAACTGTCGAACATTAAAAAAGATTTCTGATTTATGTTTTTCAGAATATCAATATCTAGCCTGAACTATATTTTTCTTCAATTTTATACATAAAAAAATGTTTGCAAGATAAATAATAAAACATAAGTTGAGAGCAGAGTATCTGAAGAATGATTTCATCTACAACATCCGGAAGTTTACCAAATTACCAGGAGTCTGTCCAGACATTTTGTGAAAGGTCCGTTTTTGCAAAATTGTGAAAAAATTACTGGTAATTTGTGAATATAAAATAAACGTTATGTCAAATTCTTTCAACCAGGGTCCTGCTTTTGTGAATTTGTGCAAATAGGGTCCTGTTATTGCAAAAAAACTTTTTCAAGGAGTTTTTAAATTGTAAATAGATTCAAGATTATGCTCAACACTGTAAATTTATAATTAAAAAAATTTAATTTTCAAAAATAAACAGCTCTTACTGCTACTAAATTAGAGATGTAACATACAAATATTTGGTATTTAGCCTATACTGCCTGAAAGCAGAATATTCACTTCGGATGAATAAAGGAAGAAGTGTTTGCTGAAGACAAAACTTAGTTCGTTTACATCTGTCTTTCTTGTTTTCTGCGCTGGGAAGAGTTTATTCGATTAACAAAACAATAATGAAGCCAAACAAATTTGTGAAGGGTCTGATAAAAAGATAAATTATTTTGTGAAGGGTCCGTTTTTATGAAAAAATACTTTGTGAAGGGTCCGTTAACAGACCCCTGATTACATAAAGCCAGGATTTCATTTCAAAATTAGCTAAGCAATATTCAGCTGTAAAGGCATAAAATTAACCCTCTCAATGGATGAATTTTTCTTTCGAGTAAATAAAAAATATTTAGATACGCCAGAAACCCTTTTATGTAGTATCTCAGTATTGTGGTACGTACATTAATTCATTTTTGGAAATTTTTGTCGTGTATAGTCGAAAATGTGTGCCCTCGTTTGATGGCAAATGCTTTTGTGGAATATTTAATCAATATAATTTTAAACGTGGAAAAACTGAATATTCAATCTCCATTTATAAGAAGATATAAAATAACACTGTATACTCTTAAGATAAATAAAAAAATTAATTTTCACTGTTCTCTCTTGAATCATCCATTGCCTTCCAAAGAGATCACATTCTTTTAGCTATCTCGCATCCTGCCATCTGGTGTGGTTTCCAAGAACTTATTATATAATAGTTGTCGAACAGCCAATCCAATTTTGGAGTTTACGACTGCTAATGTTCAACTCCGTAGCCTCGTAGTTTTGAACGCAATCCAGGGAACAAGGGAACGCCTGAATCAAGTAATGGGAGAAATTTGACTTAGTGGAAGATTTTTTGATAGAACAAATACAGATTTGCTTTGCGTTACATGACGAGGAAAACCATGAAAACCTGCTACGGTAGCCTGACGGCAAGGGGACTGTGACCCATGATCCGTCTACCACTGAGAATATAAAATGTCAGCATTGTGGTTGGTTGGAGGAAAACCACGAAAACTTCCTACTGTCAGCCTAACAGCAAAACTCTAACCCATGATCCGTCTATCATTAAGAATATTTTACGTCAGCATTGTGGTTGGTGCGAGCAGGGTTGTGGTATTCGTATTCGACCAGCCATCGTTGGGATTCGAACCGGGTTAACCTCATTGGGAGGCGAGCGCTCTATCCCCTGAGTCATTATGGCTCTCAAGAACTGTTTGGAGTTTCCAAATGCATACGCTTAACTTTGTATGTAGAGCTAGAAATGATTTAGAGCTATTGGTACAAGAGCTAGAAATGACTATACTACGCCAGTCACTAAGTTAAGGAATAGCTCTTTTTTAAAGTAATGAATTTATTAGCCCTATTCTCTTGAAAAAGAATTTTATGTCATCAAGCAAGGATATGAAAGAACAGGATTAAAGTTGCCAAAAAATTTGTTGATAAATATTTTAATCATCTGCAGTCAGTTAAAGTTTGATTAATAAATAACTTTAAAAGTTCACCGACCTTTAAGACAAATAAGAGAAAAATAACACGATTCGTGAATTTAAGAAATATTTGCATCAATATGGATTTCTAGTTAAAAATTATTTTTTTTAAAACATTAAATATGAAAGTTTCTCTTTATTATTATTTTCATTGGTATTCTAATTTAAACCAAGGAAGCAATCGAGGTACTTCATAAGCAAGGCAATCTAGAAGCTCTCAGTTTAAAAAAATAAACATTTTTTTTGAAAAAACAATTTTCTGCAAAATCATAACAGCTTATAAAATTTTAAACGCCGAACTTATTAAATATCAAAAAAAAAAAAAAAAAAAAAAAAAAAAAAAAAAAAAAAAAAAAANAAAAAAAAAAAAAAAAAAACACTGGAATGACAAAATATTCCATTTCTTTCTAGAGCAAATTTTTCATACCAAGTACAATTATGTAAAGCATTATTTCAATCTTCTTCTTATGATTATAACGCATGATTATAAATAAAAAGAATTGGAGGAACTGCACTTTCGAGCGTGGTGTGAAACAAAAACAATTTTTTTTAAAACTCAATCAAAATAATGGAAATTTTTTTTTTATAGTTCTTAGTTTACAAGCATATGCATCAGAATAATGAAAGAAAACATCAGTGACTTTTTCTGTTTCATGCACCACTGAATACTTGCATAATAAAGCCATCTGGTCATCTCCAACGAATAAGTATAGTCATAAACCCTACTCGTAAATAAGAGTTCAAAAACTACTGACAGCAAAATTCAATTTAATTTCAATACCTTTTTATGATGGGCTACTTTTTACAGGAAGTTAAAAATAAAATCAACACAAAAGAAAGGAAAATGCTAATCATATTTCTATACATATAATCTAATACATATTTCAATTCACGAAGAACTAATTAATTCACTTGAAAAGTTACGACATTGTTATACGTTCCTCAAACGAAGATAATCATGCGAATTATTCTTTTTTTTTTTTTCAAAGATAGTATAGTATCATCTCCTATCAGCCTTGTAGTTTTCTTTACTCCAAGAATAAATCTGGAGGAAATGTTTTGGACGTAAATCATATCCTCATATGTTTCAGCTTATTTTATAATTTATTTGTTCTTCAAGGATTAACGTAGATTCTCAATTAATTAAGTCCGAAAATTATTAAAATAAGAAGACTCTACGAAAAAAGTTTTGTTTAATTTTTTTTTTCTTTTAACTTCGACTCTTTTATCTTTTATAATTCCAAAATGGCCAAATGTAACCATTCAGTTACAAAAATAACCGGCACTGGTAAAAAATTGGAGCTATTTCCATGTTTTATATTTTTTAACATATCTCTGAAATAAATGGTGTGAATTTTGGGCACAACTTTAAAGGTCGTTCACCATAAGATAATTTCAAGCAACAAATAAAACAAAACAAAAATTTTTGTTATTAATTTTATAATGAGCAAAAATGTTTCAAGCCAGTTGCTGAAAACTATGACAATAGTTGCCTAAATAAGAACAAAAATTCAAAAAAAATATGACTAAAATTTCATTAAAGTATTTAATTGTCATATAGTCATATTTGATTTAATTGTCATAGATCCATTTAGTCAAGTCGGTGGCTAAATAATTTTTATATAAACGTAAATGTTCTAGCACTAAGTTCATATATCAAAACATTTAGTATATTTGCAGAAAAATAATTACTAGAATTCATTCAAAAAAATACCTTTTCATTAAAAAAACATACTTTTTCTAAAAAAATTTCCCTTTTAAATTCACGCATATAATATCGTATTAAAAATGGGCTTTTTTTAAAAATCATTTTAGCAGTCACTATCACTTAAAATCACTTAGCAATTTTGCAGCAATAACCACTAAAAAGGCGATCGAGAAACGAATAGACTTACAATGGAATCTGTGCAAATTGTACAAATTAAAAAGTGATGACTCATATTTGCCATTTAAAATTTTCAAAGTTTTTTTTATTGTTTAAGAAAAAAATTCAGTGTGTTCAGAAGCTCTTGCAGGCCGCAAGTTTTCAACCCAATTTATGCTAAAAAAACATCACTAGGAGTACAGATAAGTCTCCCTATAGTCTCCTTTTCCTGATAATAGTTGCCCTTTTAACCTTTTCAGGTAAAAAAAAAGTTGTCATAGTTGCCTTATACCGAAAATAGTTACAAATAGTTGCATTTTAGTCGCCAACCCAGTAAACTGTTTAATGAAGAATTAATTATGATAAATAACAAAACTCTTTTATTTTTGAAAATGGGAAGCTCCATCAAAATATAAATTAATCTTCATTTTTAACACACATAGTTTTACTAAATAATTAATTTCGAAAACGGCTCGGAGGATGCCGGGCCCCACAGAACACCTCCATCCATCAAAAAATCAAAAGTACGAGTGTTATGTATACATTAGAATACTTTTCACCAAGGAAAGCTAAAGGGAATTCATGTATAAGCTATATATTGCCAAGGCTCTTTTTTCTTAGTCTTTCGCATTCGATCGTTTTGACGGAAAGAGCGAGAAATAATAAAGAATTTTAATGGAATCAAAACATTTAACAACCATGTAACGGTTTTCAAATAGTATGCTAATATGGAAGGCAGACGTAGAAAGAATCTTTGAAAGTAGATTTTATTCTTCACTCAGTTAAAGGTTGTGGTATTAAAACATTACGCGTCATAGTGATTTTTATTTATTGAGAATAGGATTAAATAAGATAATTTAGTTTTTAAATGTTAGAAAATATGTAACGCAGATTTTTGCATGACTGTAAAAAATTGACTCAAAAAGTATTTTAGGATGAATATAATTTGAATTTTAAACACGTTTAGTTTTTGAGTATCAAAATACTAAAGAAAAGGATCAAGTTGGGAGGAAAAAACTTACAAAAACAAGGTCTGATTAAATGTACAGAAAAAAGAATGAAATTAAAATTAAGAATTGAAATTTTTTGTAACAAATTTTCCTAAGGTATGCGAGCTCTTTCTAATTTTTTTTTTTTTTTTTTTTTTTTTAAAGCTTAAAGAGCTATTTATTTGCCCTTTCCAGCGTTTATACCCCTCTGTTAAAGGGCAAGCAACCAAAAAGTTTGCCTTAAGCATTCCCACTCAGCATTGTAAGTCTCTGTTTGAAGGTCACGGCACTGTAAGCCTCTGTTTGAAGGTCACTGTTTATTCAATAAAATTAACATTCCTATTATTAAAAAAAAAAATTTAAAAAAAAACCGTATTACCAGCATCGATTATTTAACGCATTTAAGATGTCATCTTCGTATCATTAAGATTAAATCTTAGTACACGATTAACCGATGATAAGACTAAAAGTTATTAAAGTTAATTCATTTCCTTAAATGATCATTCGTTAACTTAATTAATTTGTCAACTGTACCATGTTTCATAAAAAGAACGGGTGGCCATTTTTTCTTTTTAAGACAAAAAGAATTTCGTCGAATCAATTGACATTTTGATTCGAATAAAAATTTGCAGTAATTTTAAATAAAATAATTATAAAACTTGATCATTTTAATTTTAAAAAATGAAAGTATATCTCAAAAAAAGATCTTATTTAAAATCATTTGCTGAGAATAGTTATATTATAACGATTTTTTTTTATCAGATCTACATAAAAACACCTAAAAATAATTTCGAATTTATTTGTTTTAGTTGCGTTGATTTTAATCGAACTATTTTCATAATTTTTTAAATTACATACTAAACGGCATAGAAAGTAAACTTCTATGAATTCTAGAAATTTTGCAAGTTATAGATTTTTGAACAAAACAATTATAGAAGATTTTAAAACTTTTCTGAAGGACCAGATTTCCTTGCTTAAATTTTAAATTGCGCATATTTTATTAAAATAGGCTTAATTGAATACACATGAAAAATGGAGATATTAGGGAGTGCTTAACAGAATTGCTTTAAAATTATGCTTTTCTTTCCAACATTTTTTTCTATCATAAAGAGTTGTCTGTTTCTTTTTTAGAGATTTAACAATAGGACAATGTATTTCAGTTTATAAAATATTGATGTATACAAATTAAGGGCAGAATACTGTGTGTCAAAAATAAATAGAATAGTGAAACTTTGTTGATTCAGCATTAAAAGGAGGAAAGGAAATTATTATGAATCACTAATGCACAATGAAATTCTAAACCTATTAACGAGAACTTACAAACACAGCTGTTTCTTGTTATAATTTAGATCAGATTTACATAAAGTCGATGATCCAAGTCTAAAACGGCTCTTTAAATTTATAAAGAAAAATTTTTTGATAATGATTTACTAGTTCACTCCGATAAGAAATTAATTACTTAATATTTATAGGAATATAATATAATATATATTTATAAGCCTTCTTAAACTTCAAATTGGCATTACATTACATTAGTTCAATTTTAAATAGATTTCTTTGAAACTTAAAACAACATTTATATTACTTTTGCAATTTCCATATAACGTCAGATTATTCGCCTTTTTTATAGTTTTGATAATTTAAATCATAAATCTTGACTTATAATGCATTTTCCTTTCAATATGTTAATAATTCTATTAGGGATGTAACGAATGATTTAACCGAATACCGAATATTCGGTCAAAAAAAAAATTGACCGAAAAGCAAAACAAAAAAATCGAACTTTATTTTTGAAAGAAAACTTTAAAGCTAAACATACTTTTAGTTATACATAACATACATTCAGTTTTCCAATCACCGTATTTTTAAGAAAAAAGTGAAGATTAAAATCTAATAAAGACCCTCTTAATTGCCGCGTAATAATAAAAACATCCATACAAACATAAATTTTTAACATAGGTGAAAAAAAAACTATTTTTGTCATCAGTGTTGCTTAGTTAAATGTGGTACTAAATACTACTAATATTGCCATTATAATTGCCATGGTAATGAAAACTTTTAACACCAATATAAGTGCCTAACATGAGTACTGTGGTAATATGTTTTTTACAAATCTTTTAAGGACTTAAAAGTATGATCATACTACACATCCATGACACGTAATACGCAACCTTTATCTTCTTTTTTTATTTCTTGCATATTCCGGTTGGCTTCATACTAATAGATTAACAATAATATGAGTTAAAGAGTTCAACTCACCGAAAGAATGAATAACTAGGCGTTCAGTAACATTTAACCTGTGATATTCAGAATTAACCACCATTTTCCCAGTTAAAAACTTCAAATTAATTTTATAAGTTCTTGTTGAGTTGTTTATTTAAGCTTATTGAAACACGCTTTAAAATCAAAAGTAATAAAATATGTAATACATGGTTTCATATACTTTTTAGACTTCTATTTAAGTTTTGTGGTTTCAAGTGCCTTTTAAAACAATTTCGGTGGCGTCTTTTCCATACATTGCTCAATTTTTAACGTTGATTTTACTTGTGATAACCCAATAAAGGAAAAATGAGATATATTCTTCATAAAAACATGCGATATAACTAATTTTTGATTGATTAAAGCTGCAAGCTTTCAAATCACTCATTCTATTCATTCTATATTCTATATTATCAATTCATTCTATATTCTATATTATCAAATACTATGGAAATATCTTTTTTTGGGATGGAACACACAAACCTTGGACTCGGTGGAAGCATGTTGAATTTGAAGAAGAGCCTCAGAGCTCATATAAATCTTGATAGGCTAAATTAAGCCTTACCTATTGAAACGCAGAGCTATAAGCGATAAGCAGAGAGCTCGCCGCACTTAACTATACTCAATACTCAATAAATATGCGTATTCTTATTCATTCAAATGGCGATTCAATTTCAAGGCCTTTAAATGTATTGAAGTCTAATACTAAGACATTTTTACACCAACTTTTATTAATAATAATTTATTGTAAACATCTTTTTTTATCACGAATTTTAAATTCATTAACTTGAAATTGTCCTGAATAAATTACATGTTTGAGTTTACACATGTAAGTTTTAGATTAGTTAAATCTCCACTCTTTAGTCTAAATATTAAGAAAAGAACAGTTTTTAAAAACAAAAACCTTTCATCTAGGCCTAAATCAGCTAAATAAAGCCGGTTGGAAATCTAGAGTCCATTTTAACTAACAATTAAGCGCGTCAAATATCTCATGACAGAGATGGAAATAATTTTAATATTTATGCTGTCTATACTATACTGAAAAGTCCCGAACTTACATTTACTTTCATTTGTGTGATTTGAAGAATGCCGGTTAAATTTTAGATTATTGCTAAAATTCAATATATGAATGCCGGTTGTATGAACTTTGGCACTATTGTGGACATATCTTGAAAATAGTTAAAATTTAAGTCAAAGTACTTGCACTTGCGCAAATCCACAGATAACAATTAGACAGCGAAGAAACTTTGTAAATATATTGGTCATCATTGATTAAGAAATTGGGATTAGAGGAGGGGTTGAATAATTAGAATATTTTAAAACAATATTGCCTGGTAAGACCTAAAGTTTGTATGTTGAACAAGATAGTCACCTACTTCAGCCAGTAGACTATAAAAAATTATTTTATAGAATATCATAAAAATATACTGAAGCAATTAATATTAACGATGCTGTTTGGTTCATTTTTCTACTATCCTTTTTTCTCTAGATATTTAAATTTGAAATCAAACTGCTCCTCGCTGGNATATAATATAATATATAAGCCTTCTTAAACTTCAAATTGCGTAATAATATTCTTTCAATTTTCAATAGATTTCTTTGAAACTTAAAACAATATTTATATTACTTTCGTAATTTTCATATAACGTCAGATTATTTGCCCTTTTTTTATAGTTTTGATAATTTAAATCATAAATCTTGACTTATAATGCATTTTCCTTTCAATATTTAAATAGTTCTATTAGGGATGTAACGAATAATGATTTAACCGAATACCGAATATTCGGCCAAAAAAAATTGACCGAATAGCAAAATTTTTTTTTTAAAAAAATCAGTGGTAAATATTATTTTTTATAGAGAAAAAGTTTAGTCGTTATTGAAAAATAATCAAAACTTATTATCTGTATGGGGTAACGGGAAAAAAAACTTTTAATAGAAATGCTTAGGATAATAAAGATAATTAGATATTATCTTTAGATATTATATTAGATATTATTAGATATTACATTTAGAATATTTAAGATAAAAAAGCTGACTAATAGCTATTAAAAAAACTAAAGTTGTAAAGTTGAAGAATGAAAAAAAAATGTGCTCTTAATTCGTAAAACAAAACTTTGATGCTAAAAATATTTTCCGGCGAAAAAAAATTATCCGTGAAACATTAAAAGAGATAATGTCTATTAAATATGCAGAGCTATCATGAAAATGCCTATAAAAACAAAAGATTTTATACAAAAGCAAAATATAAAAAATAAAAAACGAACTTTTTTTTTTGAAAGAAAACTTTAAAGCTAAACATAGTTTTAGTTATACATAACATACATTCAGTTTTCCAATCACCGTATTTTTAAGAAAAAAGTGAAGATTAAAATCTAATAGAGACCCTCTTAATTGCCGCGTAATAATAAAAACATCCATAAAAACATAAATTTTTAACATAAGTAAAAAAAAAACTATTTTTGTCATCAGTGTTGCTTAATTAAATGAGGTACTAAATACTACTAATAATGCCATTATAATTGCCATGGTAATGAAAACTTTTAACACCAATATAAGTTCCTAACATAGATACTGTGGTAATGTTTTTTACAAACCTTAAGACTTAAAAGTATCATCATACTTCACATTCATGATATCTAATACGAAACCATTATATTTTTTTTTGTTTGTTGCATATTCCGATTGGCTTCATACTAATAGATTAACAATAATGTGACTAAAAGAGATCTACTCACCGAAAGAACGAGTAACTATGCGTTCAGTAAGATTTAACCTGTGATATTCAGAATTAACCACGATTTTCCCAGTTAAAAACTTCAAATTAATTTTATAAGTTCCTGTTGAGTTCTTTATTTAAGCTTATTGAAACACGTTTTAAAAGCGAAAAATTAATATATGAAACACATGGTTTCATATACCTCATAGACTTCGGTTTAAGTTTCTTGGTTTCAGGTGCCTTTTAAAACAATTTCGGTGGCATCTTTTCCAAAAGTTGCTTAATTTTTAACGTTGATTTTACTTGTGATAACCCAACAAAGGAAAACTGAGATATATTCTTCATAAAAATCTCCGATATAACTAATTTTTGATTTATTAAAACTGCAATCGTTAAAATCACTCATTTTATTTATAATTTATCAAATACTATGGAAATATCTTTTTTGGGGATGGAACACACAAACCTGTTGTCAAAAAGAATTTCAAAATAGACAAATTAGTCGTGTCTTCGAACTTATTTGCGCCAAAATTGGTACAGATTGGTTCAGAATTGTAGATTTTTATCAGGTACAAACATATTCACAAACATATATCTAAACATTATGTTTTATTAGTATAGATGTTATAATATACATTTCCAAAAAAAGGCACTAATTGTAAAAAATAAACTTTTTGTAATTTTTTTTTTTGGTATAAAAATTATTTTTGACATATATTTTGGTAATTTTACAAGAGAGAAAATATTTAAATATTTGTACGTACCTTATTATACATTTTTTCAAAGATTATCGCTATGTGGGGTAAGTTTGTGCGTTATGGCTTAAAATATCGTAGAAATGATTTATTAAAAAAATATTGATGTTAACTAAATAATGACAAACAAGAAAATAAACTATGATAACCAAAAAAATCAATAATCACAGCAACCAAACTATTTAAGAAATCTTAGCGCTTAAACTTAGACAATGAAAATATTTGCCGTATTTTTCAACATCAAATTTTAAAAAACTTATAAAATAAAAATTACTTAAAAAATTTGCATTTAAGACCTGGCTACTTAACTCCATTTCCCCGAACTTGTTCCAATAGAATTTTAATGAGTATAATGATACAAAATATTCCATAAATGATTGATTAATAAAAGATTTTCTAGAAAGCTATCAGAACTCCAAGATAATCTTGCCTCCTTTTCATTTGCAAATAAATCAAATCCATCACAATCAATCTTCCCCTACCATTCAATAACAAAATATTTCAACGAGAAAATTAAAGTAACTTAATTAATTTCCATAATTGGACGAATCACGCATGCGCTCTGTGACATCTTTTACATTCATCTTTCCAAACGAATCAAAATTAAAGACACGAATCAAATCTGTTAGGAGTGAAGAAAAAAAAAGTTCGAATAAAAGAAAGGTACAATACAATTTTAAGAGGAGAGGGAAAAAAAGCGACGAGTATCTTTTAAGATACCTTTAGATGAACTATATAATGGTTAAGATATCGTAAAGAATTCATATCAAAACTTTTTTTTTATTGCGAAATTGTAGTTGCACGATGCATATAATTTTCGCAGACGACATTCTGCTGAAAAGAAAGTAATTGGAAATTTTTGTTATTGTTTTATTGCCTCAAGCAATTTATTAAGAAAAATTCGTTGAGTTAATGCCCAAAATAGCAGTGTTATTGATTCTAATAACTACGACTTCTAAGAAGTGGTAATAACAATAAAATATAGTAATGATTATAATCGAAAAGGTAATAATTGAAACTACATTAGGTCACTCCCCTACTAAGAAACAGAATAATGTACTATAGACAAATCAAAGCATCATATTTCGTTATTTAGAGCCAATCAAGTATTTTAATAACATGGAGAAATAACATAATAACATTAAATAACATTTATTTTTTCAAATAAACTCGTTTGTCATTTAACCCCTCAAAAAGCATAGCACAAACTTTATTATGTCTGATGTCTTACTTAGTAATATATTTTTAAATTATTCATTATAACCTTTTTATTCCTCACTCGAAATGTTGAGCATTTTTTCAAGAAATCTAAGTTTATTCTCTTTACTAAGAATTTATTCAAAGGCAACCTTATACTGCACTAATAACGTGAATTCATAATATTTATGCAATTAATTATAAAATTTAGGACTTAGAAACTCATAATTAAAAAACTACTGGATTAAAGCATTCGATTTTCGCAATACAAACGAATCAGATCACTAGAGTACCAGTTTTTAAAGAATTCTTTTCTAAAAATTGCTTTAAAAATTCATTTAAAACTACTGTAGTTTTTAAGGACTTAATAAGCGGACTTTGGAGTACACTTCCAATGGATTCCATCACACGTTGGAATCAAAGGTAACGAGATGGCGGACTCACTGGCTAAAGATGCTTCTTTGAAACCTAGCCAGATCTACCTTCCACTTTCAACGAGGTCTTTGCAGAGTGCAAAAAAATGTTTATGGACCTCTGGAGGGTTCCTCCTCCGCATAGTTGGTATTTCAGAAAACGACCTGGAAGTGCCTTGCTTTTTGAGGGACCTAGAAGCCAGCAGACTTGTTTATCTCGCTTTGCAAGTGGTCACTTGAGGTGTCTCTCGTATGTTCAGGGGCAAAAGACTTTTGGACTTTGCACTAAATGTAGGACTGCTCAGGTTTCGCCCGAGCATATTCTAAACTGTATCGATTTTAACATCGACGAGGTTTTTTCAAAACCTCATCTGTTTTTAGACTTCCTGGACATTTTTGGACTTATGGAATTGGTCTAATTAGGATGGACCTCTTGGGGATTAGAAACAACAACAGGAATTAATATTACAGTCTTATTGCACAATATGTTTTAGTTTTCGAAACAGTTTATTTTCTGGTTAGCACATATAATTTATGCCAAATATGTTTCATTAAATTCTACCCGGAAGTTGTCGCGTTAATTCTGCACTATATTCAAAGAAGCACACTTTGGGGTTTTGTCCTACAAACCAAATTCAGTAAATATTACCAAAACAAATAATTATTCGCATAAAAGGTTTTGTAGGGTAAAAGGCTCTGAACTCGAAAATTTAATTTATTGTTTGAGTAGTGCCTAAATTGTTTTTAAAAGAAAACACGTTCATACAAATTAAAAGGGTGGAATGATAGCAGCAGAAACTGAGATGTACTGGTGGCGGATTGAGACAACAAGAGTATCCTCTGCTCAATAGGAACAGGGTTCAAAACCCATGTAGGCCAGAATATTATTTTAGAAATTTTTATCAATTTATTTTGCGCTGATTTTCTTATTTAATTCGAGATGAGGGCGGGCAGTAAAGATATCTACTTCATTTTATATTTTATATTATAACCGTCGTTGAACTGCTGACCCAATTTTTCGGGTTTACGACTACTAATGTTCAACTCCGTAGCCTTGTAATGTTGAACCCAATCCAGAAGACAAGGTAACTCCCGAGTCAAGTATTGGGAGAAATTTGCCTTCGTGTAGGATTTTTTGACGGAACTAATTAGCATTTGTGTTACATGGCGAGGAGAACCACGAAAATTTCCCAGGATTAGTCCAACGACATGGGGACTCCAACCCATGATCCGTCTATTACTGAGAATATTTTACGTCAGCACAGTGGTCGGTATAAGCCGGATGCGGAATTCGCATCGACCAGCCATCGCTGAGATACGAACCCGGTTCACCTCATTCTTATTAAGCACTGAATAAAAATGGAATCATCTAAGCAGGAACTGCAAGTCAAATGCAACCACCAGATGCGTGTACTTTTGTTTTGGACCCCGTATGCAGAGGATCAAAATTGCGATGGCATGTCTTCGGATCATCCTCAGGGATGTTTCCCAGACCGTCGCCAATAGCCCATTATGCAGCTCTAGTGCGACGTAAATGAACTACAGTATCATTAACCACTGTTTTGGAAATTTATAATATGTCGAATCTATAAAATTATCAGGCTATATTATTTGACGACAGCAGATCTTTTGAATAGCGTTCATTGCTCTTAACCAATTTTCCTTAGAAACATTCAGAGGTAAAAAATCTGGATATGAAGAGAATCATATCATACAATGTCATTCATAATTGTGTTTTTTTTTAAAAGCAGATGTTCTATTAAAGAATTTATAAAATGATCTAATGATTACTGAGATAGATATTTTCAAGTATAATTAACAAAACTATTGGTTATTTGAAATAGCAACAAAAAATATGTAAACTTAAGAACATTTTTTAAAAAAAAACGTCTATGTCAAAACTTCGAAGCTGCGACTTTTTTAAATAAAAATTGAAATTTTCTTGAACGATGCTTTTGAATGAAATAAATCGTTGAACACATGTTCAATAGTAAAATGTTTTTTCGGGAACCATTCAAAATAACATTCAGCGTCACTTCGATTAACATTCATTTTCGATTCAGAATAATCCTTTGTCCTTGTTGGATCAAATAATATAAAAATGCATTTAAGTTAACCATTACACTTTCAATATGATTTCTACCCCCCCCCCAACACGCCTGCTACGGTCTATGTGAATAATTGGTTATTATTAATACTAACCGGTCAACTTTAATAACAATCAAATAAGCCGGTTAAAGTGAATAATTTTAGCAAATTTATCACATTAACCGGTTATTATTAATAATAACCAATGAAGTTTGATCAATGTCGTTCTTTCGCGGTTATATTGGGGACAGTTCCGTATCGTGATCTGCCACGCCAACTACAATCGCCAAGGCGCCAAATTGATTTTAAAAACAGGAGAAAAAAATTTTAAAAAACTAGTTGTTTTCGAGGGGGGGGGGGCGACGAGTTAGACCCTCCAAGTTGGTCCCTTACTGTGATGTTTTTTTTTAAAGCTTTTTAAGGGCAGCAGCCCTGAAGTTGCCAAGATTTGGTGATTATTCTGCCACAGATTACGATACGAAAATACTCCCTTTTTATTTCTCATTTGGACCAAAAAAAGAGTTTATTATTTTTGACCCGTTAGTATTAATAATAACCGTATTTATCACTTTAACCGTAACGCATATAACAAAGAGGCACGCCCATGCTTTATAAACCGCTTAATCACATTGACCAAACTTCATTGGTAATTATTAATAATAACCGGTTAACGTGAATAATTTGCGATGATTCTCACTTTGACCAAAAGAAGCGGTTATTATTAATATTGACCAGTTAATATTAATAATAACCAGATTTATTACTTCAATCGTAACAGATACATTCCTACAACCAGTTAAAAGAGTTACGTGTTTAAAGGTTTTAACTGATATATCAATAAGTTAAACCTTTTACACAGAATTTTTATTGAACATATTTTTTTTTTTACTTTTGCCATTATTTTGTATTAATTTATGTCATAATAAAAGAAAAGTATTATATCCATCATTTTAATAAAGTATGGTTATGAAATACAGTATAAATCATCAGTTACAGTATAAATCATCAGTGTCTTTTTTTGTAAAATTTTCCAAACACGGCACCTCCAAACAATAATTTTTTTCAAATTTGTAATTGTTTGTAGTTATTTAGATCTAAGAAAAACAGTTATTCAAGATTCAAATTTTCATAATTTACAAAATCAATTATTGATAAATATTTTGAATATGAATGAAAACAAATTTTTCAAGATACTTTTTTTTTTAGATTTTAGTACAAATATAATTACGATATACTAACAAATTATTTTAGTAAATATTATACTGTTTTTTTTATAACTGAAAAATACCAAAATATATTTTTGCTTGCAATTAGAGCGTCAGGAAAAAAATATAAAAATGGGGCACAGGTGTTCCATCTGCGTTAAAAGAGTTTGAAGGTTTTAACTGTCATTTCAATAAATTAACGTTAAAAGTTAACATATTGACCGTAAAAACATTTGACTTTTGTGAAATATAATTTTAGCTCACATTTACCTAAGAAACTATTAGGATACACACATTTGTTAGAAAAACTAATATTTTTAAGAATTTAACGAAATATGCTAAAAAGTAATATTTTAAAAAATTAAACGAGTTTATTAAAAGATATTATAGCAGGAACAACACATAACAGGCTATCGTAACAGGCTATCAAGTATAGAAATTAAGTATTAATAAGTAATCAAGTATTACAATTAAAGACTATTTTAATGATATTGAAGGATATATAAAACGTGAAGAATGTCAGGTGGTAAAACACACCTTTTTATTATAATGACATTGCTTCTTGTATCTTAAATAACAATGAATTGTGTACATGCATCAATGTTTGGCATACTTCTAGCCTTTTTCACATTGCTTCCGTCGGCCTGCAAAAAAATAGCAAGAAAATAGTTTTTCGGAGATAATATTTCTAATTTTAAGGCTTTGTTCTTTTTTCAGTTTTTAATAAAATAATGGAAAATTTAATTAGAAAAAGTTAATATCATAGTTAATTTAAACGTCCTTGTAGGGGAACAAAAGGAATAGAAAAAAGCTGAAAAAGAATTTAGTGAAAAAAAAATCATCAAATGATTATAATAGAAATAATCATAATCAAAATTGAAGAAAAAACAGCTTTGGAATACAAATTATATGACTCAAGAAAAAGAAATGAATGAAAAGCAATTTTACTCGCTAACAACAACCTTATATGATTATAAAAGTTCAAATAGAACACGGATTTTATTTATTTGTACCTTTATATTAAGTGTCAATATAAGTAAAATTTCAATATAAATGTGAAGATTTTATAACTGGCAACGTCTTAATCTCTCTTAATTGTTTTGTTTTTTTATTGATACATTAATTATCAACTCGAGAGAAATAAATAAAAAAATTTATGACAGTAAATAAATTGTCAAAGGAGAAAAAAAGAGAGAGAGAAATTCTCAAAAAAGCTATTAAAATTGCAATGACTGTCAAACAAATTGAAACTTATACAATTACTCAAATTAGATCAAAAATTAGGATGACTGTAGAAGGTTATGTAGAAGGTAATTTATTAGATGTTAAAAAAAGAAATTTTATTTATCGAATGTTAATTTTTTTCCACCCTATTCCCTGTGTATTTTTCGACACAATTTCCTAATTTTAAATTTTTAAGCCTTGTAGATTTTTCGCCAGCAAAATGTAATGTTAAGTTGAAAACCCAAAACAGTAGAGGCGGCAGTAGGTTTCAATATTCTAATAGAGGTATGGAACATACATGAATATGTACCAATATATAACGAAAGACAAAACATCTGCGATTATTGTTTTTTTTTCTTTTTTTATAAACATTTTACAATTAAACATATGCTAAGAGTCACTTTAAATGCAAGGATAGCTAATAAAAATTTATGCATTTCTTTCTAAATCAAAAACTTTTAAGAGCCGCCTTTATTACGAGTGCATTTGGTTTTGCTACGCAGAAACTATAAGGCCTTACCCTACATTTTGGGTGCATACAAAATTGTACAAAAAGTAGGATGAAACAATTTTTTTTAATAAATTAGCAGCTCAAGAATTATTAAAATTTATAATGAAAAATAAATAAACAAATGCTAAGGAGTGCTGAAATTTGAGGAATTAAAAGAGCATTGTTGTTGATATACTGCACACTCAGTTTTTTTTTTTTTTCGAAATTAAAAATTTAACTTTAATTTCTTTTTCACGATATTTTCCAACTTTTTGCTTTTAATAATGGACATATTATCTCTTATTGCACCAAAAGGAGAAACATGCATTCATTTTTTAAAATTTTATTTTATAAGCTATGTCTTCTTTCTTGACGCTGAACATTAAAAGAGAGAGGGGGTTACCATAGTATAGCCAAGATTTAAAACAATCATTTAGCAAATAAAAATGTTTCTGTGTACCCTACATTTTGGTGCATAAAAAATCGTACAAAAAGTAGGATGAAACATATTTTTTTAATACATTATTAGTTCAAGAATTATTAACATTTACAATGAAAAATAAATAGACAAATGTTGATGCGTGTTGAAATTTGAGGAATTAAAAGAACATTGTTGTTGATATACTTCACACTCAGTTTTTTTTCGAAATTAAAAATTTAACTTTCGAATGTCTTTTTCACGATTTTTTCTAACTTTTCGCTTTAAACAATGGACATACTATACTGTCTCTTATTGCACCAAAAGGATAAACATGCATTCATTTTTTAAAATTTAATTTTATAGGCTATGTCTTCTTTCTTGAAGTTGAACGTAAAATGAGAAAGGGGTTACCATGCATAGCCAAAATTTACAACAATCATTAACTTTCAACTGATTTAGTAAATAAAAAATGTTTCTGTGATTATTATTAGTAAAATAAAGGGTTTGAGATATTAATAGATACTTATTGTATAAATTTCATTGCCAAGTGAAAATGGCAAAGGTGTTTGTTTAAAAAACAAAGAAATCGAGAATGAAGATTCAAAAAACATTAAATAATTTTAAAAAATTGGTAAAATATTACATTTCAAGCAAGAAAACGACATTATTTTAAATTAATGCTATTAATGCTGTTTGCAGACAAGGGAAATATTAAAATATTTGTAAATAAAATTCTCAAAAAAAAGTATATTTTGAGACACGAAATAGTAATCCTTGCAAAACAAAGACGGGTAGTATTAAGCTTTAGACGAGTTAAGTTTTAGAAACTATGACAAGCGTCAACAGTAAGTTTTTCTGCACATCACACACAATCCAAGGGAAAAAAAGATAAAAAGATAAGAACCCCGTAGCCAATGGGTAAACTAAAGAGGTTTTCGTTCTATTCCCAAAAATATAAATTAAATTGTAAATCGCTTAACTAGATTCAAAAACTAGTCCTTAGGTGTTTTTTATCAACAATGTTTTCTAAGAATTGACAGGTTTCCTTCACAATTGAAAAAACCGAGGAAAACCCATCCGGAAGAAAGAGGTTTTTTCAAGAAGAATTATTTAATATGAAAACCCTTCTTCAAACAGTTAAAAATTGCAATCTAGTTTAATTGATATTAATTTATAAACCACTTAATATATAATTATTAAATAATTAAAAATATACAATTGGAAAGAGAAATATATTTAATGAATTTCTAAAGAAATTAAAATAGCTGAAGTTATATTTTATGAAAATGTGTATAGTAAAACTTTATTTTATAAACAATTGTTATTACTAGCATTAATTTTATTATCAATTACTGATAAATATGAATACTCTGATTCTTAAATAATATGATAAAAGGATTTTAACAATCTATATGAAAATAATTATTTATTTTAAGCAAATATATGTGCAGGGGTCTGTCCAGATATTTTGTGAAAGGTCCGTTTTTCGTGAAATTGTGAAAAAAATTACTCACATTCTTTCAACCAGGGTCCGCTTTTATGAATTTGTGCAAATAGGGTCCGTTATTGCAAAAAAAAAAACTTTTTCAAGGAGTTTTTAAATTGTCAATAGATACAAGATTATGCTCAGCCTGTGAAATTATAATGAGAAGAATTAAATTTTGAAAATAAACAGCAATTGCTCTTTTAAATTAGAGATATAACATACAAATATTTGGCATTTAGCCTATACTGCTGAACGCAGAGTATTAATTTCGGACGAAGACAAAACTTAATTCGTTTACATCCATCTTTCTTGTTTTCTGCCCTGGAAAGGGTTTATTCGATTAACAAAATAATAATGAAGATAAACAAATTTGTGAAGGGTCCGATTAAAAGAAAAATCATTTTGTGAAGGGTCCGTTTTTAAGTTAAAATATTTTGTGAAGAGTCCGTTTTTATGAAAAGATATTTTGTGAAGGGTCCGTTAACGGACCCAAATTTCTTTTAAACAGACCCCTGATGTGTAAAACGTTTTTTTGGTATTCTAAATAAAATTTTACTCGTTTAAATTTAAGCTTTTATTATATTACTTATTGCTACACAAATTCTTGTGGTCATTTTTAGTTATGCTGTTTCATCTAATTTCTTCTGTTTTATTCCGTTTCTCCCAGTTTTTTTAAGATTCTTTCAGTGTTCCTTTTCAGGACACTATACCAACAATGTTTCTAAGTTAAATTCAAAATAACAAAAAAGGAGATGGATGTAATGTTCGTGAATAACAATAAAAATATAACATATAATAATGAATACATTTGGGGTTTTTAGAAAAATTAGTCTTTCTCAATGAATAAATAGCAAACAATCATGGGAGTTGGAGAGAGAAAAGTGAACATAGGCGGAGCTTTTGTGTATATTATATAATCATTAATTATTATGAAATATTTACATCTATGTTAATTAAATTAAGTGGCAGGAATCTACAAGAGCAATCTACAACAGTGAACAGTGAATAAAAACAGAAAAATTTTTTTTCACTTTATATTCGCACATCATATCGTATTCGCATTTTTTTATATTTAACATTTCTTTCGATTTTTATTCTTTAAATATACCAGAAAAAGAATTTTCACGTAATTTTTTTTTTTTTTTTTTTTTTACATTTACATAAAAAAAACTCTTTGAACGAATTTTTCTTTTCATATCTCATGCCGGAATTTATTAACGTAAAATAATAGAACACAGAGCCGATGTTTGTTTTTGTTGCATGTTGTTTTTAACACTCCGAATAAATAAAAGCTTGAAAATAACCTTATACACTCTTGAATCATTCTAAATATATAAATAAAATAAAGCAGATTGTAGAAAAATATCATAATAAAAATTATTAAAAAAAAATTTAAACTTTAATATTTATAAAATTATCAATTAAATTAAACAGCTTATGTAAAAAATTACCCATAAAAAATTATGAAAAAATATCAATATCCGCCTGAGATCTAAATGAAACAGTCTGAAAAACTTCACTACAAAACACTTGTTTACATGACGAAGTTTATTCAATGGAACAAAAAAAAACAGCTTCACTGCTCAGCAAAAGAGAAAAAATAAGAATATGTTCATTTTCCTCAAAATCAAATGTAAGAGAATTAGAGTTCAAGAAAAATGGGTTGTTAATAAAATCGTTTGCTTAAAAATCCGCAGTCTTTTTATTTTCAAAAGAGTAATTTTTTTTAAATGCATTGAAATTATTTTCATCTTAAATGCTTTGATAAATATTGCTTATGCTTTTAAATTAAGATGAGACTATCTAAATTAAATTAAATTACTCAACAATCAAAACTCTTATAAACAATTATTTATTTTGAAATCGCAAACGATGGTTGAATATTAGGTCAAACACTATTTTAAGTTCTTTTTATGAAAGTTTCATTCTTACTATTACAAATTTAATTTTTACAAAATAACGACACTCTCTGCTTTTTCGCTTTAGTTGAATATAGGGTATAAACAACTCGCAAACAAACAGTTGAATATATGATAAAAACAAAATATATAAATATTCTAACTACAAAAATTTCCGAAAATAAAAAGGGCACTATGAAAAACATAAGAAAATTTCTATTTTATCATCGATATATATTCTTTTTATTACGTCCTGATACTGGCAATAAACCATCGAGAATACAGGATGAATAAATGATCTTTAAGAGATGATTCGGAGATGAGTAGTGTGTGAGACGAAAACTCAGACGCTGCAGCACAAGTTCGATTAACTGCAATCGTAATCCTTTCTTCCAGGATACACGTTATAAAAGCACGTACAAATTACAGTAATAAACTTACCGTTTTCAAATCCCTCTGACAACAAACAGACCGTCACTCAAACAAGCACACACCTTCTCTGGCGATATTCTCTGTTATTATGCCGCATTTTAGGATCTTGCTTTCTCTTCATCGTTCGAATGGAAGAGTACGTCGATTTGGCGCAGTTATCGCCCTTCATTTTATTTCTTTTTCTCATTGGTTGAAAACGGCAGATGCTAATATCTTTTTTTCTTCGCACGAAATGATTTCGTACTAATCATGTGCAAAATATTCTCTTCTTAATTCTAAATAGAATTCTGTAATTTTCTTTTGTTTATTTTCAATCTAACTAACTACATTTATCGTTCTTATGATTCTTGTTGTTTATTCTTACTTGAAAAACAGCATTTTATCCAGTCGCCAAATAAACGAATTTAAATTCTTGTAACCATAATTTGCAAAATGTTAAAAAAATTAATAAATTTAACATAAGCTCAAAAAGAAAATTTCCTCACCGTTAATAATTATATAAAAAATAAGAGAATTTAAAATCATGTAAAAATAATTAACAAACTGAATTGAATTAATTTAAGAAGAAAATTTCATTTTTATACTTAAATCTGTTTTTATAAAACACATTCAGTGTTTTTATTTTTAAAAAAAACAATGATCTAACAAACTGTGCTAGTGTCCATATTTTATAAGTCAACAATAAGATCAAGTTGTAAAACAGAGTTCATTATTTTAAAATTTAGATAAGTTTCTTGTTGGTGAGAACTGGTGTAAAACAAATTCTAGTCTCTATAATAGTTTAAAATGTTAGACAACTTAGAGTGTAATTTATTAGATAACATATATAATTTTAAAAGGCTTTAAGAAATAATATTAGTAAAAAGGCATTTTAACCTATATCCTTTTATTCTAAGCACAAAATAGGATAAAATAAATTTTTAATCATCACTTTTTAGGTAAAAAAAAAAAAAAAGGAAAGAAATTGTAAAAAAACTGAGGGGCTTTCTTGCCACATTGCATTTCTTCAAATTACTCATTTACGATTCTGTTTTTACGTTAGCTTTTTGATTAAAAATTTTATTAAATAAGATAAATTTTTCATTAAATCTCTGGAGATAAAAACAGAAATAATCAAATTGTGAGATTTATATTCGACACAGCCATATTCAGAATTATAATAATCTTAAAATAAACTATGATATGTAGTATTAAAAATTCATATATTCCATCAGTTTCTTAATAATATTTAGGCATGACGTATCTGACAGTGAAGAATTTTAATTCAAGGGAACCTTGGTAATAAGAAAATAATCAGAGATGACTCAGAATTCATTGAAAAAGTTATAAACAGATTTGGACAGCAAACAAGACGATTACAATTCTTGTTCGATTAAACAATTTTTTAATTGTTATGTATCAATAATTACTTAATTATTTGTTTTTGAATAAAAATATTTTTATTGAAAAATTTTATAAAAAAATTGTTTTTCTGTATCCCTTTAAATTTTTTTTTTAAAAAAAAGCTAGGGGGTTGCAAGTGCACCCTCTTGCACCCCGCTGCCGGCGCCCTTGTGCGCTTATGATAAACCGAACTTTTATTAATTTTATTGTACTTTGATGATCAATATTCAAAGAAAAANAAATCGCTCATCATTTATTAAATATGATTAATTTTTAATTAAATCTCTGGAGATAAAAACAGAAATAATAAAACTGTGAGATTTACATTCGACACAACCATATTCAGAATTATAATAATCTTAAAATAAATTATGATATGTAGTATTAAAAATTCATATATTCCATCAGTTTCTTAATAATATTTAGGCATGACGTATCTGACAGTGAAGAATTTTAATTCAGGGGAACCTTGGTAATAAGAAAAGAATCAGAGATGACTCAGAATTCATTGAAAAAGTTATAAACAGATTTGGACAGCAAACAAGACGATTACAATTCTTGTTCGATTAAACAATTTTTTAATTGTTATGTATCAATAATTACTAAATTATTTGTTTTTGAATAAAAATATTTTAATAAAAAATTTTATAAAAAAATTGTTTTTCCGTATTTCTTTAAACTGTTTTTTAAAAAAAAGCTAGGGGGTTGCAAGTGCACCCTCTTGCACCCCGCTGCCGGCGCCCTTGTGCGCTTATGATAAACCGAACTTTTATTAATTTTATTGTACTTTGATGATCAATATTCAAAGAAAAACCTTCTGTATCATACATAGACGTTTCACCTATGTCGCGTAATAATTGGCGAAATCACATAATTTCTTTAACAGCTGCTGTTATGTATTCTGATGATGTGGTTGATGTTAATACAGAAGATTGTCTACTAGTACAACATGTGATGGCCCCACTTGATAACAAGTTATTATATCCAATGGTAGATTTTCTGGTATCTATGTCACCAATAAAATCAGCCACAGAATAAGCTGCAAGATGAGGATTTTCTTATTTTACCATATCCTGAATGTGATGGCAACACTTGATAACCCATTAATATATCCAATGGTAGATTTTCTGGTATCTATGTCACCAGCAATATCAGCCACAGAATAAGCTGCAAGATGAGGATTTTCCGGTATCTATGTCACCAGCAAAATCAGCCACAGAATAAGCTACAAGATGAGGATTTTCTTATTTTATCATATCCTGAATGTGATGGCAACACTTGGTAACACGTTAATATATCCAATGGTAGATTTTCTGGTATCTATGTCACCAGCAATATCAGCCACAGAAAAAAACTGCAAGATGAGGATTTTCCGGTATCTATGTCACCAGCAAAATCAGCCACAGAATAAGCTACAAGATGAGGATTTTCTTATTTTATCATATCCTGAATGTGATGGCAACACTTGGTAACACGTTAATATATCGAATGGTAGATTTTCTGGTATCTATGTCACCAGCAATATCAGCCACAGAATAAGCTGCAAGATGAGGATTTTCTGGTATCTATGTCACCAGCAATATCAGCCACAGAATAAGCTGCAAGATGAGGATTTTCTTATTTTATCATATCCTGAATGTGATGGCAACACTTGGTAACACATTAATATATCGAATGGTAGATTTTCTGGTATCTATGTCACCAGCAATATCAGCCACAGAATAAGCTGTAAGATGAGGATTTTCCTATTTTACCATATCCTGAATACCGTGATGTGGAGTTGCTTTTAAATATTTCATAACTATTTTGACATTATTCCCGTGCGCACTTGACTATAGCTTTTTTAAAACCAACTAACAAGATCTACAGCATATGCAGTATCAGGACGTGTGGTACTTGAAGAAATAATAGCGATCCAATAGCTTCACGATAAGGTACACAAATTGCTTCTGAAATTATATCAGGCTCAGATGATAAAATAACATTGGGATCTACTGGAACATTAATTCGATAACAATCCTCAAGATTGAATTGCTCAAAAATTTTCTTAGTATAGGCTTATGAGTGAATAAAAATTGAATCATCTTTGCTTTGGTTAATCTCTATTTCTACAAAATAACCTGATCTACAAATAATAGTTTCAAATGTGAAGTATGTGAATCTACCTAGTATGTGAATCTCTGCGTTCTAGTATTTTTTAAATATAACATTTCTGGAAACTTTCACAGCTTCTGGAATCGGATCAAAGAGTCGATAATTTGTAGAATTACTCTCATATCCAACAAAAATTGTTTTGAAATAGCTTTTGTGAAAAATTTTTGCGCAGTTGGTCAGGTACATGAAGATATGTCTCGGAGCCGAAATTTTGCAAGTGCTTTAGTGACATCTGTTGAGCAGCTCATATGGAGTTGATCCTGAAGTCTGACCAGTCAGTGCACCATTAATAATACGAACAGCTGTGTTAACTGCTTCAGTCAATAAAAACAATGGTAGATTTTTACTATGTACTATTAATCTTGCTTTTACCATTATTGTTCTCATGTTTCTTTCAGCTCTTTCTTTCTGCTCGACAGGGAAAGAAGCTGTGGTTTCAAGTTCAATGCCTTTTTCTTGAATGAAATCGCTAAAACCACGTTTCATATATTCTCTTTCATTATCGGTTCTCGTCGCTTTTACTTTTGCAGACATTGTATTTTCCCTTAGAGAAACAAAGTTTTTTTAAATAATCTAATGTATTACATTTATGTTTTAAAAATGCAACCTAAACATATCCTCTAAAATCGTCTTTAAATATTATACAATAATTTGCACCACCTACTGATGTTGTTAAGGTTGGACCACACAAGTCACTGAGGATTTAGCTCACCTGGTTTGCAACTTTGTATTCTGTATGGCTAAAAGATATTTTATGTTGTTTGCCATATTGACAACCCTCACAATCAAATTTATCAGATTCAGAAAAAAAATTTATTTTGCAAGAATTCCCTTTTCACTTAGTTGTTCTAGAGCTTTGAGATTGATGTGTCCTGCTCACTCAAGTCATATTTTAATGTTGTCAATGGGGGCTTCATTAGCTACATTAATACCAATGTCAGATAAATAATTAGGTACATTTTGATTATAGTTTTTTGATTTAGCTAGATTTATTCCATCAATTTACGTTTGGTTCCAGTAAAGTTGGTACCACAATCCCTATATATGTCATAACATTTACCCATGCGAGAAATGAATCTTTTAAGAAAGGCGATGAAAGCATTTGCAGACAAATAGGTCACTAATTCTAGGTGTATAGCTCTTGTAGTGAAACAAACAAAGAGAGCTACATATGCTTTAAATGATTTAGAACCTCTTCCTTAATTGATTTAATTTGGAAATGGCCTTCGTAATCTACTCCACATCGCAAAAATGCGGATACTGGGGTAATTCGAGAAGATGGCAAATCGCTCATCATTTGATTGGCTATAGAAGCTCTTAATTTACTACATTTTCTAATTATGTGTCTTAAGACATCTCTATCACCTACGATCCAATACATTTCCTGAATAGAAGATTGCACAAATTGTGGACCAGCATGCAAGAGATGTTCATAAATATGTCTAACAATGAGATCAGTTAGCATGTACCATTTTGGCAATAAAATAGGGTGTTTGTGGCCGTATGCGAGAAGTAAATATCGCAAGTGAATACGTCTGCTCCCAAGAGGATGTCTATTGGACCTGGTTGAATGCAATCTATATCTACTAGTGGAAGATGTTTAAATGCAGTTAAAGCTGTCACATCCACTTTGAGTAAAGGTTACAAGTGTAATTTTAGGAATAATTAATGCCTCAACAGAAATACACGCATTTTTATAAAAAGTTGATGATATTTCTAACTGAACGGAACCTGCAACCTTACCTATTTTTTGGGAACTCAAACCATCTACGTTAATATTTACTTTAGAACGTTTTATTTGTAATAAATTTAAGCAATTTTCTCTAATGAATGTGCCATGACAGGCAGAATCAATTAAACTCTGCATTTATTTAACGTACTATTAATGTCTCAAACATAAACAATTGCAGTAGGCCATGCGCCATGAGATGCAATTGCATCAGTAAAAGAGAGTTCTTTGCCTTCAGTTTGCAAGTCTTTGTTATCGTTCGTATTTTTTAAGCATAATATTGTATTATTGGTTTCGAAAAATTTTTACACATGTTGGGTCTGCATTTAGAGATAGGATGACTTCTATTATCTTTTAAACAATTAGAATATAAACGGTTATATTTCATTGTTGCCCATTTCTCTTTAATCAATAACAGTGGCGTACGCAGAATTTTTTCAAGGGGGGGGGGGGTTCATAATTTTCAGAAATTACTAAAAGAAATTCGAGTATGTAATAAANGGAAGATGTTTAAATGCAGTTAAAGCTGTCACATCCACTTTGAGGAAGGTTACAAGTGTAATTTTAGGAATAATTAATGCCTCAACAGAAATACACGCATTTTTATAAAAAATTGATCATATTTCTAACTGAACGGAACCTGCAACCTAACCTATTTTTTGGGAACTCAAACCATCTACGTTAATATTTACTTTAGAACGCTTTAATTGTAATAAATTTAAGCAATTTTCTCTAATGAATGTGCCATGACAGGCAGAATCAATTAAACTCAGCATTTATTTAACGTACCATTAATGTCTCAAACATAAACAATCACAGTAGGCAATAATGCGCCATGAGATTCAATTGCACCATAGCTAGTAATAGAGAGTTCTTTGTCGTTAGTTTGCAAGTCTGATTAGTTACCGTTCGTTTTTTTTTAACATAATATTGTATTATGGTTTCGAACAACTTTTACATATGCTGGCTCAGCATTTAGAGATAGGATGACTTCTATTATCTTTTAAACAATTAGAATATAAACAGTTATTTTTACTTGTTGCCCATTTCTCTTTAATCGATAAACTTATAAAGCCATCAGAATTAAATAGTTTATGATTATCCCCTTTGCAAAGCATGCATAAATTTGAGACGACCGGATGTGAAACTTTATTTTGTCTATAACCAAAAAAAGGAAATTTGATCTAGTATTTCCTTCTGGCAATTAGCCAAAGATGTTTTAATATGAATTCCTTAAAGTATTAAAAAAGAAGGCATAATTTGTTTGGAATCTTATAACGACTAAGTGTTTCATGATCTAATTTCTTACGCAATAAAAATATGATTATTGTATCCCAATGCTCGACAGGTTGTTTAAGTGTTTTTAATGTATCGATACATTGTTGTGTTGTGTTGGTAAGTTTTCGCAAACCAGTAGCCGATTCATGCTTTAGATCAGGCTGCGAAGCTAATTTGTCTAAAGCTGCATTTGTTATTCCCGATAACCAAATGCTTCGCCTTTTACTGAAAGTTTGAGATACTGTAATTTTTGGCTTTTACTTAAAGTATCATTGTCTCCTACACAAGCTAAAAATAAATCTCTACTAAATGAAATTCAATCTATGAAATTTGACGTAAAAATTGATAACTCTACTCGCGGTAATTCAAAGTTGGGCAAAAATGTAATCGATTACAGCTGTAATCGTGATAACAACAAACAATTACAGTAATCAATTACCTGAAATCGTGATTAAAATTCACTAAAAATTTTGATTACAACAGTAATCATAATTCCAAGTAATTGTGATTACAAGTAATCACAACAAAAACAATTGTGAGTAATTATATGATTACAAGTAATCAAAATATATGAATACGTGTAATTTTAATTATAAGTAATTGGGGTTACTTGTAATCAAGCTATACGATTACAAGTAATTACGATTGTAAACTATACGCAAATACATTATGTAAGTATGTATGGGGATACATATTTTTATGTACATAGAATATACGCACGCATGTACTTACAATTATTGATTCCTATATATACATATGCAATGTATGCATAAACGTTGTTTGTACTTACAACATACATAATTATATTGTAATATACATATATGCTTAATACACATAATTATGCATTTATGATACATGTACGCATTTATGTTAGTTTGTATGCAAACGCTATGTTTTGTATGTTGGTATACATAGACAATGCATGAACGTTTATGAAAATAATATTTATACGTATATGCATTTATCTACGTAAGTACATACATTGTATAAATTTACGATAATAGCACATATATACAATGTACGAAAGTATATACATTGTTCATTTTTAAATACAATATGTAAGAATGTTGTTTAAAGGTACACTATCTGTGTATAGTTGCGTAAATAAAATTCATTCATGTATGGGTGTGCATTGAACAAGTACATAGATATATGGAACACGCAACGTATGTACTTATATAACTATATACTTTGTTAATACATATACGCATGTAATGTATGGATGTACCAAAAAATGGTTATATGCACAATGTACGTATGTACATTCAACCTATACATGTACATAATTACATGTAATGTATAAATGCATGCGTGCATTTAAATATATGTAATTACAATGTACTCATACATTGTGCACCATTAAAAAATTTATATAAGTAAAGTTATTAAAGTTTATTTTAAAATCTAGTCTAAGACATATAAAACTCTATCTCATAATTTTTAGAAAGCTAACGATAATCTTATTTTAATTTCTCAATTATTATTTCCACATATAAAATTAACCGTTTTTTTTGCCATCTAATAACTTCTATGAATTATGCATTATGTTATTAAAAAAATTAATTTGTAGTGTCAAACATTTTATGAAACTACCTGAAAATTACTTTTTATTCAAACAATTTTAAAATGATATCGAACAATTAAAACTGAAAAAAAAAATTTAATTATCGTTTGATTTTGTCATTTAACTTGCTTGAGTCACTATCAGTTAACTTACATACATTTTATTTATTGTAGTGTACATATATTTAGACATAAATGTATTGTACATGTGTACATACATTCATAGGATATACATATATATTGTATATATACAAACATACAATGTATGTATATATGTATGCATGTAATGTAAGTACGTATGTACAATGTATGTATGTACATACATACATTATACGTGCATATATAGTACATATGGATATGGACACATGGAGCATACATGCATTGTACATGTGTGGATACATTCATTAGGCTTACATACATTGTATATATTGCACATATTGGGTAAACATGTATGTACACAAGTAAAATTTTTATGAAAGATTTATGTCCAATACATGTATGCTCATGTGTACATTATAAGAACATTATAAGTACACTGCTTCATATGTACATAATATGAATGTATATCTGTTCACTCTATGTAAATACATCAGTACAATATATGCATATCGAATATATGTATCTGTATAGACAAAATATAAATACGCCCGGTATATATTGTTCATAAAATAATCGTACGCGCATGCCTAGGACATACATTGTACAAACAATGTGTGCGTGCTCGTACAAACAACAAGTACTTATATATACATGCGTACATGAGCATGGATATATATTTTGCATTCCCAAGTATTAACATAAAAACATCAGGTAAAAGAGTAGTAACACAAACGTTTAAATCAGCAGCTTTGTCTTATGAGAATTGTGTGTATCATAAATGATTTATCACAAATTTCTAAGAAAACGAACTTAAATGGAAAAAAAATCCCACATCGCTATTTAAAACGAAGCCAAAAATAAAGCCTAGCTAGAAAAATTCGTATGCAGTTTGTGGTTTCCATATCTGGCAGTTTATCGCGGTCACTGTGGAAATCAAAATGTATACAGTTGGCTTATTTCAAAAATCGCTTTTTACTTCAAAAAACTAGAGTGGCACTTCATCTCTTTGATTTAAAAATTGATAAAAGAAAAAAACCTAAACATACCACTTTCTAAAAAAATATTACGAAATATACCATATCCTTATTTTTTTAGAAAAAAAAATACAACTGTAGTGTCGAAAATACTACGTATGGCAACTCTGGGAAGGACTCGAATTACACCAGCAGACTTGTAGTCTTTTTAAGAATTTTAATGAGAAAGGGTAAAGGTAAATTCAACACAATGGTATAGGCGCCATCTGTTGGAGATAATTAGAATTGAAAGGCTTTCGTGGCTTAACTACCACTGCAAATATTAAATACCAATTCCCTAGTACATAAGACAGGTTAAATTATATAAATCTAGAGGTAGTATAAGTCGGATGGAGAGATTTAATGATTGCCCATCTCCATCCATCTATACTACCTTTATCTACCTTTTGATTTAATCGATGAATGTTACACATTAAACAGTTGATTTGCTCACAAAAATCCGGTGAAGTAAATATAATTCTTCCAGTCAATTAAGAAAAAAATAATAAATAAATAAACAGAATTAATCAACTAGTAGTATTCGTTCATCGAATTCTATCACAGATAAAATTCTGGAAAGGGGGGTAATGTGGCATAACTACCTCTACAAATATTCAATACCAGTTTACTTGTATATAAGTCATGCTAACTTGATTCCTTCTTGAGGTAACTATTGATAAATGATGGTTGACACAGTCGGTAAATATAACCCCTCACGTTAACCGGACTAATAGTTAGTAAAGAAAGAATTTCGACTCAGACAGGAATCGGTGAAGTAGATAATGTTAGCAACAAACTGCAAGCTTTTGTGTTAACTTCCACTATCAGTTCTCGCTTAATAAAAGTTTAGTATTTTTATTATGAAATTAAAATTTAGATACTCTTACAATATTCTTTTAAAATTAATGTAATCTGCAATCTATCACAATAAATTTAACACATGTATAACATGCAACTAGTTAAAATGAGCAAAGTATACATAGGAGTACAGTGAGCAATAGAAAAATATATCACCTTGAATAACTTTTGATCTAATGATCGGATTTTCACGTTCTAAGTGTCAATCTTAATGGTTTCTGGGGGTGACTACAAATATTAGTGTCCCGCGGACTGATCACTGTTTCCAACAGATCACCGAAGTCAAGCATCACTGACTGCGGTCAGTGTACGGGTAGGTAACCACTTAGATCAGTCTGCGTAGGAACCGCGGGGGTGCGGTATTGGCCCTCGTTAAACTGTTCTACCGTAAAGTTCTCGTCTTCGCATGCAGGTCGTCGGGCTACCGAAGTAGGGGTGCCACCACCTCTGCAGAAGATCAAAATTGTGATGGCATGTCTTCGGATCGTCCTCAGAGATGTTTCCCAGACCGTCGCCAATAGCCCATTGTACAGCTCTAATTTTCATTTAAAATAAATTTAATCTACTATCGATCACAATAAATTTAAGAGTACACATAGTATACACGCAACTAGTTACAGTGAGAAAAGTATACATAGGAGTACAGTTAGCGAAAGAAAAAGATATCACCTTCAATAACTTTTGATCTAAATGACAATCTTAATGTTTTCTGGGGGTGATTTCAAACAATAGTGTCCTGCAGTGGACTGATCGTTAAGACACGGTTCCCTGCAGGCCACCGAAGTCAAGCATCACCGTCTGCAGTCTGTGTGCGCGTGGGTGACCACTTAGATCAGTCTGCGCAGGGACCGAGGGAGTGTGGTATTGGCCCTCGTTAAACTGTTCTACTGTAAAGTGCTCGTTTTCGCTTGAAACTCGTCGGGCTACCGAAGTGGGGGTGCCATCACCTCTGCAGAAGATCAAAATTGTGATGACATGTCTTCGGATCCTCCTCAGGGATGTTTCCCAGACCGTCGCCTATACCCCATTGGGCAGCTCTAATGCGAAGTAAATGAGCAACAACAACAATTATTAGTACTAACAATTAATTACGTTTCGAAATCAGACACAAAAATGCACTTTCTCACAATTAAAATATTTCTTTTTAATGATTGGATTCTTGAACCTCAAAAGAGAGGGGGGGGGAGAAAAAATTTTGAAAAAATTGCCGTCGTCCCAAATAGAGGCCAAGAATTATCACCATATACCAGGATTAGAAATTTAATCTAACCATAATTTAAAAAAAGGATTAACAATCTGTTATTTTATATCCATCTGTGAACTGCCACCCAATTTTTGGGCTTACGATTACTGATGTTCAACTCCGTAGCCTTGAAATTTTGATCCGATTAAGAAGACAAGGAAACTCCTGCATCAGTATACCGAGAGGTATTGATTCGTAATGGGAACATGGAGGACTTTGCGACTTGACAGATTTAACGTTTATCAGTCACCATTTACTTCGGCCAGGGGATCGAACCCACGAACTCTTGGACATGGGTACAGTGCCCTATAAATCAAGAAATTTTAAGCTATGATAGTCAAGTTTATCTCAAATTATCTCCATTTAAATATTTCTTCACTGTCACCAATCTTTTTTTTTCTCTTTTTTTTTTTTTTTTTTTTTTTTTTTTTTTTTTTTTTTTTTTTTTTTTGAAATAATTAATTTTTCTGGCCTTCTGCTAAATAAAAACTGTTGAAACTTTGCAGTAAAAAATATGTAGATTAATAGGGTATAAAAATTTTTGTACCTCATAATTTAAAATTTTTTCATCCACAATTAAGTTAAATAATAAAATAATAATAAGTAATTATTACAAATTATTTCTTGCATGAAATTATCTTTGGTTATACGGGTTTTATGAGTGGTTGCAATTTTTTTAATTGCCTATTTAGCTCTAAAAATATGACTTAAAACGCAAAAAGTGAAATTAACATTAAGAGGTCCGAACTTTGGATCGCATTCCCAATCAAACTATGGGAACCATATTTCCCAAATTGCGACTTCCCCCTTCATTTTGAAAATTTAGAATCCACATATGTTAATAAAATATAGATATGTTTATTCAGAGAAAGTATGCTTTTGTCTTCGATTTGGTTAACTTAATTAATAGTTAGCGCTACATAATTAGCATATTTAAGGTCACCCGTAGGAACCATTAAGATTGACACTTAACAAGCGAAAATCCGATCATTGGAACAAAAGTTATTCAGGGTTATAAGCATCCTTCATTAGGACCCGAAGATAAAACTTTTCTGATGACAAATATTTCGCTGGTTATACACCATTTTTAAAATATTTATGTTAAAATTAATGAATGTATCTTTGCTGTTGTGAGATGCAATAAATTATACTTCTGCGCATTCACACTATCGCTAAGGAGCGGAAAAATAAGGTTAGCGTTAACGTTATGCAAATATAAAGCAAAAGCTCTCTACTCTCTTGATTTTTGATTGTACGATTTTAAATCTCGAACTATCTAAAATTCTACCTATTTAAAAAGACGGACGCTGTGGTCTCCGGATGCGGCTAGTATAATATAAAACATTATAATTCTATATATAAATATATAAAATTTCAACTTAGTCTTAATGAATTTTTGTCGAGCTTAATATACTGTATTACAAGATGGCCCTATATCTATACTTAATATTGATCCTTAATATTCAGACTGAGTCACGTATTACATATTACAGGGTACTAATGAACCCAACCATAGGAAATTATTATAGGATAATTAAGGGGCCCACAATATGGCCGTATAGGTTACTATCTGTGTAAATAACAATGCATTGAATAGCGCTAAACTGAACATAGTTTCAATTTCAAAATAATCATAATAAAAGAAAGCATCATCGTAATGATTATCATTAAATGCGTTGATGCATCTATCTTATTATAAATTCATAATGATAAAAGAGCATGTTTTAAAATCCATCAGAAACTATACATTCTTCGTCGTATAATATCAAGAAGTCAGGTTATGGAACAAAGTAACTACATTTTAGATCATCCGAAAATTATGAATACCTTTGCTGAATTCCTTTACAAATCTTAAATTCAAAATATTTGCATGATTAGTATAAGCAAGTCTGCTTAAAATTAATGCTGATTCAAGTTCATTCTCTAACACACACCCGAGAAAGGAATTTAGTGAACAACGGCACACCCACAGTGGGAAATTTGAAGCTCTAAAAAAGAAACAAAGCATATTTAAAGAGGGGGGGGAATATAATAAATTAATCTGCATAGTCAAAGATGTGCCTTTCGCATGAAGCTTCCTAAAGATTAATTATTCTCACACTATTTTTATTGTGTATTCTTTTTGTAGAAAAATATTTAGTAAAAAATTTGGATATAAATTAAAAATGGGTCCTTCTTTGTTAAGGACCTTCTATGGTGAACGTCCTGTATTAAAATAATAGTTAAAATTTACAGTCCACTCTCAAATCGCCGTAAACAATTCTTATTTACTTTCGTAATCTGGAGTTAGATTATCTTAGTAAATTAAGCGACAGTAGACCGACAGCTCAAAAATCTTTTCTAAAAATATTTTTTGCACGGTTATGTTTAAAGACTTCTTTTCTTTTACATTTGAATGGTTTTTGAGATTCAGGGTCTCCACGAGTGATGCCCCAATGTTTAATATGTTCTTCAATATTCAAAAAAAAAAAATTCTAATAATTTTAACAACCCCCTTTTGTCACAAAGGACCATAGTTCACTATAACCCCTTTTTGTTGCAGGTAGCGCTATTTTATACGAACATGCAGTAGCAGCTCAGAAGCAAACATATGTAAAAATCATCTTTCAAATTTTATTTTTAAAGGCATTTTTGAGTACAGCAATAATAATGATTAGATTTATACTTTTTTTAGATAAAAAAATGAAGAAAAAAATATGAAACAAATGTCAAAATTTTTTTTTATCTGATTTTCAATATTATATCCCCTTATTCCTCTTTGTCACAGAATCCTAAGAGGATTCCTAAAATCTCATACTGTAAGTAGCCCCTCCCCCCTGCTGCAGTAATGAAGAACCTAACTTTATGGAGGTATTTAAATTTTTCACCTCATTATAGATAACAAGAAAAAAACTAGAGCCTAAAATAGCTATAAAGTCTAAAGCCCCCACTAAAGATCAGACAAAATATCGTTCTGTCCACTTTATTGATTTTCGGACAATTCTATGTCCATCATACTGAATGCAGTTTTCTGATTGTTAACTTTGTCATCATCTAGCTGCGAAAAATTCATATCCTTACAGACATTAGGGCGGAATTCAACTAAATTTTCGCAATTACGATGGCTTAATGAAGCCTATCAGAAGCCTGAACTTATTTAAACATATCGTGTTTTGCGATGTGTAAAAATACAGGCTTTTGATTGGCCAAATTTGCCCATCGTAATAACCAGGGGTGATTGTGAGCCCAAGTCAAAATTCCGGAAAATTGAGTTAAAAAAATTTTTAAAAAAAAAGACAGTTTAAATCGAAAAATTAGAAAAAAAATTTAAACAAGGTTTTTTTTCCTTTTTCTCAATATTTCTTAGTTTACTTAAAATATATTTAAAATTTTACACATACCTATACCATTTACACTTATCTATGATGACCTGGAGAAGTAATTAAAATTTACAAATATGTCTGTCTTTCTTGAGTTCATGATTATAACAACAGTTTACTGATAAAAAATGAATATTAATCATGAATATAAGCTTATAAAGTATCTCTCTGGCTCTCCCTTGCAAACAAATAAAATAAACTGTGTTTTTAAGTTCCNAGACATTAGGGCGGAATTCAACTAAATTTTCGCAATTACGATGGCTTAATGAAGCCAATCAGAAGCCTGAACTTATTTAAACATATCGTGTTTTGCGATGTGTAAAATTACAGGCTTTTGATTGGCCAAATTTGTCCATCGTAATAACGAAAATTTAGCTGAATTCAGCCCTAGAAAGTCATGGATCTACGAAATATAGATTGTATTCATAATGAAGAAGCTGACATAAATCTGACGGATTTTACACTGTACTGATATTTTGTTTTAAAAAAAGTTCATCAAACGTAAAATAAACTTTCTATTCGATTTGGGGGGCCCTCTGATGGGGGGGCATGGGACAACTGCCCCGTATGCCCCTGCCTTAGTCAGGCTCTGAACATACACATGCACGTTTTTATGATCTTATGTTTAAATCATTTTTAGAATATTTATCAGCAGTCAGACTAACTTTTCTATATGAAAAAAAATATCGAATATATATTTAATATTCTCAAAAATATCATCCCTACTTATTTAACTCATTTAAGATTACAAATTTCCTTATGAAATTTTATGTTAAAAACATGTTCTGTATTATATGAAATTTTATGTGAAAAAATATTCTTAATTCTATGAAAATATTGCCAAATAAAAATACAATTCATTTCGGTACTTAACGATCACACGTTTTTTGTCGGTTACTATTAGTAAAAACCGGCTACTTGCAAACTGCCGAAGTTTTTACTAAACTTGTGGCAGTGAGATTTTTATACTGGTTGCTAAGTTACGTCGGCAGTTCTGAAAGAGACAGGTTTTTCATTTAGATTACGAAATAATATTTTTTGTGGTTAACTATATTTATCAAAAAAATAGCTCTGGGGATGTAATGATAAGGTGGATTTCCGACTTTTAAGCAATCATCGCTATTTCTAAGAATATTATTTGGTTTGCGCTTTGTTATTTCTTTATAATCACTGTTTTTTAGAACTTCGCTGATATGTCTGAGGTAAAAAACAAAATCTCACGAAGAAATAATTCAACAGCCGAAATAAAGAATATAGCAACCAATTTATTTTATTGATAATTTCAAATAGTTTTAAGTTCAATTCGTGCTTCATGAACTGCTTAAATATGCAAACACCTGAAAAAAAATTTATCTATTTTTATGTTGGGTGAAATTTAAAATTCTAATCTCAATATTAAAGTTTCCTCGAATATTAAACCTGCTCACAGTTCCTCTCGCGTCTCGTATTAGAGGAGGGGGGCGGGGTAGTTTTCTCGGTTCCGTTTGATTTTTAAGAAACTTGTTATTGTTTACATTCGTTTAACCATCCATAGACTTACCTAGTAAAAAATTAAATAAACCTAAAATTTTTGGATTCAAAGAAATAATTTTTTTATAATTGCATTAATAATATCATTAAAAAAATAAAATTGCAATGAATACATGTGCACATTTTTTTTAAATTTATTTATTTTTATAAATAAAATTACTGCTACCTTCATTGTTTTTTTGTTTTTTTCTAGAAAGAGCCAATATTCATTGTACTGTGAGCAAAACAAAATCTCCAAAAATAACTTAAATGAAACTTAATAATTGAAACAGTTAACCTCAAATATGATAATCAGTTAATACTAATTGCAAATTGAAATAAGGAATTTAAAAAAAACAATAGAACGCACTTCTTTCGAAATAAACATGTATTTTTTAGCCGAATTTGGATAATTGCTATGAAAATTGAGTAGTAGCTACTATCTGGAAAATATAATACCATTAGCTTAGTCATGAGAGAGGTCGAAAGTTGGGCCTCTTAATCTTTTTTTCACTTTTCATACTTTTGATCGTGGGTCTGAGACTAATTGTGCAATTCAGATAATTCTTGCCCCCTCTTATAAAACTCGATTATCCGAGGATAGTTTCAGAAATAAAATAACTCTAATAATTATTTTGTTTGATAATAGTAGAAATATTTAGAATTGTAAATCTTACAGATTTTTACATCATTTTAAAAAATTTTAATTTTAAATGACAAAAGACAAAATTTGAACAAATCGGGGGAAAAGTTTTTAAAAAATTTAAAATACTTTTTTTTAAAATTTTTTATAAATTTATGTATTTTGTTCAAATTTCGAATTTATCATTTAATATGACAAAGTTTAAAAATCAGAAAAAATGTGCGTGCCTTGCAATTCAAAACTTTTTGAGTAGTGTTAAATAAAAAAATTAATAAAAATCATTTTTACATGAAACTTTCTTTGGATATATACAAGATTTAAAAGTGGGGCAAAATTTTTTAAAATGCGCTATTAGTTTTTGATCTATGATCAAAAACTCAAAAAGTGAATTTAACATTAAGGGGCCCAAACTTTCGACAACTTTCCTGATTATTAATGGGGCTATATTTTCTTGATTGCGACTACCATGTTCACCTCAGCGTCTGATACATATTTGCTGTTACATGTTAACTTAAATCAAAATTTTCTTAGTGCTTTTTTTTCTTAAATTCCTTATACATTTAACTAGGAAAATGTAGGTGCTATTTTTAGGTAGTGTTACACAGAATACTCCCTAAAATTATAGGAAACACTTATGAGTAGGTATGTATGTTCTTAAATAACCGATAAAATTATTTCTTTTTTGCATTGGCAACAAAGAACTGAAAACTGAATTATCAAGCGTGGGAGCAGTCAGAATGAACATTTATACATGCATGCGGATCTATTTATTTAGTTAGTTAGATAAATTTATGATCTTGAGTCTTCAATGCAATAGGGTGACCCGGGGTAATTCACGATCACTCTGATTCTGGGGTAAATAATGATCACCTAAATTTTATTTAAAAAAAAGAATTTTTTTTTTAATTTGAGGCATGGACAAGAATGCTTGTACACTTTACTAAAGTATAACTATGTTTACTTAATAATAGTTTTTTCTAACAAATCTAATTAATCTAACAAAATAAGTATCTTTTAAAATGCCTTCTGTATTTTCTATTTCAAAGATCAGTTTCAAAATGTGCACATTTCTGTAAAGATTCCCCTCCTTCTCTTAATAATAAATATTTTGAGTTACTTTCTTTTTCTTTGATATTAAAATAGTGTAGGCTTTTGCTTAATCATTTCACATCTACTGTAAACATTATAATTGATTATAGGAAACTATATCAAATGTTGCCCCCTACAGATGGGGTAATTATTGNAAACTTAATAATTCAAACAGTTAACCTCGAATGTGACAATCAATTAATACTAATTGTAAATTAAAATAAGGAATTTAAAAAAATTTAACGTACTTCTTTCTAAATAAACATGTATTTTTCGACGAATTTGGATTATTGCTATGAAAATTGTAGTAGTAGCTATTATCAGGAAAATATGATACAATTAGTTTAGTCATGAGAGAGGTCGAAAGTTGGGCCTCTTAATCTTTTTCTCACCTTTCATGCTTTTGGTCATAGGTTTAAAACTAATTGTGCAATTCAGATAATTCTTGTCCCCACTTATCCGAAGATAGTATCAGAAATAAGGTAATTTTAAGAACTATTTTTTTAATAACAATAGAAAAATTTAGAATTTTAAATCTTAAAAATTTTTTTATCATTTTAAAAAATGCAATTTTAAATGACAAAATTTGAACAAATCGAGAAAAAAGTTCTTAAAAAATTTAAAATGCAATTTTTTTTTAATTTTTATAAATTTATGTATTTTGTTCAAATTTCGAATTCATCATTGAAAATGGCGAAGTTTTAAAAGCATCAAAAATGTGCACGCCTCGTAATTTAAAACTTTTTGAGTAGTATTAAATAAAAAAAATTCTAAATAATTAATAAAAATCATTTTTACATGAAACTTTTTTTAGGTATATACGAGATTTTTAAGTGGGGCAAAACTTTTTGAATTGCGCTATTAGTTTTTGACCTATGATCAAAAACTCAAAAAGTGAATTTAACATTAAGGGGCCCAAACTTTCGACAGCTCTCCTGATTAGTAATGGGGCTGTATTTTCTAGATTGCGGCTACCATGTTCACCTCAGCATCTGATACATGTTTGCTGTTACATGTTAACTTAAATCAAAATTTCGTTAGTGCTTTTTTTTAAAAAATTCCTTCTACATTTAACTAGAAACATGTAGGTGCTGTTTTTAGGTAGTGTTAAACAGAATACTCCCTAAAATTATAGGAAACACTTATGAGTAGGCATGTATGTTCTTAAATAAACGATAAAATTATTTATTTTTTGCATTGGCAACAAAGAATTGAAAACTGAATTATCAAGCGCGGGAGCAGTCAGAATGAACATTTATACATGCATGCAGATCAATTTATTTAGTTAGTTAGATAAATTTATGATCTTGAGTCTTCAATGCAATATAATGGCAAATAAACAAGGCACATGAGCCATGATGGCTCAGGGGATAGAGAGTTCGCCTTCCAATCTGGTCACCCAGGTTCAAATTCCAGTAGTGGCTGGTTGATACGAATTCTGCTCCCGGATTGCACCGACCACAGGGTTGACGTAAAATATCCTCAGCGGTAGATGGATCTTGGGTTAGAATAATCTATCCATCGGGCTAACCGTGGAAGGTTTTCTTGGTTTTCCTCTCTATATAACGCAAATTCAGGTTAGTTCCATTACCTGACCCAGCCTAGTTTGTCCCAATGCTTGACACAAGGAGTTCCCTTCTTCTGAGTTTGGTTTCAAAATTACAGCACTACAGAGTTGAATATTAATAGTCATAAACTCAGAATTAGGTCCGTTGCTCTAAGCGGGTTATAAAATAAAATACATAGGAGAACATAAATAGAAAAAGACAGGCGAAGAACGCAACCATGGTTACGGACTCACAGCACACTTCGAAGCATTTGGCAGGCGATATCGTTTGGTCACGATATCGTTTGGCGTACATATCAATACATTTCTTTGTGGAAATCCATTTCTCGCGTGAGCAATGAAAAACTTAATACAAATTTAGCTATAAGTTGGACAAAAATGAATGGTTATAAACGAACGATTCGTCTGAAATAAACTATTCTATATTTTTGTTAGGATTACATAATTAACGCAAGAGAAAACGCGTTGTAACGAGTTTGTGTTAGAATAAAGGATTTAAAATCGCTGTGTATCTAAACACTGAAATTTATAATTGTTTAAATTGGGAAATTAAATGTTTCAAAATTGATTAGCATTGAAATGTATAGAAATCAAATCGTGTTGTATAAAAAGGAAATGTTCTGTGGAATGTTTCTGCTGTACATTTTCAGGACTTTATTTTTAAGAAAATGTATCAGCCTACTTGCAAAGCCAGACCAAAATATGCATTTGTAAGCTCGAAAGGAACTGCGAAAGCAGATTCGGGGGGTAGGGAGGGTTGGCTTGGGGGTATTAATAGCATAACATAATTTGAAATTAAATTAAGTTATATCCCCAAGTATAACATAATTTATTTTAAATATCTATTTTCGAAAATACTTATGAAACAAACACTAACAGTAACAGGGGCGGTTCCAGAATTTTTTCCTGGTAGGGGGGGGGGTCATAGACTCAGATTCTCTCCCCCCTCCAATTAATTTTTTTACAAAAAAAATTTCTTTTAAATATTTTTCTTGAAAAAAAACTGGGTTTTTTAATGCTAGTCTTCTCATTTGTTTTTTTTTTTCATAATGAACAATACATAAATAATTCAAGTATTCAAAATCTTTAAATAATAAATATAATGCGCTTTTTAGAAACTTTGGCAGTTTTTTTTCAATTTTTTCCACTGAACAGTAAAAATGTTTCAGTACAAACGGCATGGTTGGCAAAAACGATCTCTGCTAACTACTCAATCAAATATCAGAATTTTTCTAACGAAATATTGTGGGTTTCTTCTTTTGGCGATTAACATTGATTTCTTGTTAATTTTATTCGAAAAGTACTCTTCGAAGACGAGTCTGTTTCTTTGTCAATAGTTGCTTTTTGAGTTGAATTAAAAATTACAAAAAATAAGGTGGCAATGACTAACAAATGTTACGAGTTTTGCTTTCAGACGATATTTCTATTTCACAACGCTGAACCACAGAAGACCGCCAAGCAATGATGGGTGTTGGGAAGGGAAGCCAACAGGGATTCGAATCTTCAAGCCATTATGAATAATTTAAACAATTTTAACATTTAAAAGAAGTCATTTGCATTCCCCTAATTCGATTTCGTTTCAAAAGTTTCTTTCACTTTATTGAATGTTTTTTTTTATTCCATTTAGTGTTACTTTTATTAATGAGGGGCACTTAAAAGAAATAAGTCAAATTTAAAAAGAAAAAATAGATAATTTTTTGAAAGAACCTTTTAGTTTCTTTAAACATAACACGCAAAGTCTTTTTGTGACTCTGGCGTCACTTTTTTTTACCCTTTCTTTCGTGGCCATTAACAATGTGGGGTTGTCTCTGTGAACCTGACTTACAGGGCATTTACAGCTTTGAGAAAAGACCAAAACGCTACCCTATCAAAATTCCATCCACCTTGGCGACTGTTTAAAGAGATGCCTAACTTCAAACCTTTTCCCCCCTCCTTCTTTTTTTTATGTTCAATGGGTGGACCAGCCGGTAGCGAAAATAACAAATTTGTAACTTTCCACTATCATAGTCATGAAATGAGCCGAGGCATTTTTGGCATAGACGATTTTTATTTGGCTCTTTTTTTTTCTCTCTGTCAAATCGCCAACTCGAAGATGGATACTAAAAGAACATTTATGCTTTTTTAAGAGGTAAATAATGATGGATTTGACTGGAACTGAACATAAATATTGTTTACAGACCGAAAAACGTGACCTTTTTCTTAGTTTTTTGTTTAAAATGAAATGCCTGTAAACAAATATATTAGAAGAGTTAATAAACTCTATTATTTTAATAACGGTTTGAAAAGACAGACAGCACGTGAAGTTTCATAAAAGTAGACTTTCATGAAAAAATTTAATAAAAAAAGTTAAAAGCTAGTTTTAAAGAATTTCGTTTTTCAAGGGAACTAAAAATGAGAGGATAATTTTATTTTTGTTGCACCTTGAATAAAAAGCTCGAGAAAAAATTTAAAGCATTCAATAACTATAGATACAAAATTTTGACAGTAATTTATTCTGCTGGTTATTTACCTTACGTATTTAAAAGTTTTAATTAATAATACTTAAAAGCGAAAAATAATTATGAACTGATTTTGATATAATGATACGACAGAGAGATAAAGGCACTTAACCATGTTTGTCTGGGAAAAAAAAAGATTGTTTAAATGTCGATAGCATTAAAATACTTATTTTTTTAAAAAAATACTCATTATCATCAAAAAAATTTTTTAAAAAACCACCGCTTAAAAATGAAAAAGATATTTTTTAATAAAAATTAAGAAATACAATCATAAAAAATAGTTAAGTTTCAACCTATATCATATTGATTAAAAAAACGTACAACAGAAATTGGTTCATTCGATTAGAATTAACAGCAAAAGGAGAAATACCATTTAGATTATGAAAGTGCATTTAAATTATTTGTTTAATACTAGCTAAATACTCTTTCTTCGTACGGAGTGAATAATAAAAAATTAAAAAAAAGAATCAATAAATTAGTGCTGAACAATGCTACAAAATCATATACATAACTGAAAGGCATATACCGACACAATTAATAAAGCTCAAAGGATTTCGATTTTTTAATTCTTATTATTAATTATTATAAATTTTTTATTGTTATTGTTACTTTTTATTGTTATTAAATTAAGCAAAACACGGTTTTCGTAGTTCACCCCATCAGAAAAGAGATTAACTGTATTTAGCATCACACGGCATGTTGCTAATGTTCGAAATTTACCACTATCAAGTACCTTTCTTCAGTACTTTTGAGGGGCCGTAAGACATTGTTTCCACACTATCTGCTCAATATTGATGCAGTTTTAATAATTACCAAATATATCAATTGTACCTACATTAATATAGTTGGTACCAATTAAATAATCTGTCAACATTAGAGAAATACCAAACTAAAGCCAAAATTTTAAGAATAAATAAAATTCTTCTAAGGTCTTTAGATCACCATTTCTCTATCTGACATTTAATATACTATTTAAACTATCTATAAGTAGGGGTGGAAAAAAAAAAATTTTTTATTTAATTCGGTTTTATTAAAATATTAATGCACTATCTTTGCTGTTACTGCAATATTTTCTGGAAAAAAAATATTTTCTGAAAATACGGAATATGGAAACTTATTAAAACTGCAACTACGGAAACTTATTATTAGAACTTCAACAACGAAATCTTATTAAAACTGCAACTACAGAAACTTATTAAAACTGCACCAATCACCATGATAACAGTACTACATACTATTATCAAAATTAATGGAAAATCATCAGCTCATTGCGATTTCCCACGATTATCCTCTAAACAAATAAATACCTTTTCTCCATTAACTTTGCTTCTTAGTAGATAGTTTTTTTTTAATTTCAATTAATGCATATGACCAAAATTAATTAAGCATCAAGACGTCAATTAAAGTATGGCGATTCCTTACTGCAGGGGTCGCCAAACTTTTTTGATTATCGACCCCTATATAATTTTTCGAAATCTCCATCGACCCCCGCAAAAGTAATTTTCTGTTAATTAAAATAAAACTCTATTAGATACTGTGTTTGTACATTTATTTTATGATTTTAAACATTTATTAAAGTAATAGTACATTATGTAACAATAGTTTTATGAAAAATATATTAATATTGAAATTTAAATACCTTATTATTAAATAATAAGTAATTATGCATAAGTAGATATAACAAGTAAAGTAACTAAAGATTTTCTGCTTCTTGATCAACAAGATGGGTGGGCCTGGTGTTTTTTTGCAAGGTTCGCTATATTGGGTTCAAAATTGGTCAATTTTAATTTTCGTCAAAATTGGTCAATTTTGTAATTTTCGTAAAAAAATA
>NC_092210.1:88706324-88721060 GCF_043381705.1 Parasteatoda tepidariorum | reverse complement strand
TCTACATGAATTTTCTTCTTTTTTGCACCCTGAAAAAGCAAGAAAAATATTAAACCTGATATTTTTTCTTTGTGACATACTTTAAATGACAAAATACCAATTTCAAATTTTTCCCGATTTTTTCAATTTGGGAACTTTGATTAAATTTTTTTATTTTTGTTTTTTATACTAAAATATAATCTTATAGTGCGAAATCTCTATAAATACATGTTAGAGAGACATTATAATAATATTATATTTATGTAAAAATCGTTTTATCTGAATAAATGGTTCAGATTCATCTAAGTATGTCACATTTAAAGTATGTCACAAAGAAAAAATTCCATGTTCACGATTTTTTCTTGCCTTTTTAGGGTGTAAAAAAGAAGAAAATTCATGTAGAAATAGTGTGCCCCCCTCCAAAAAAAAAAAAAAAATTTTTTTTTGACCGCCTATTTGGCGTTTATTTGTAGAATTGCTCATATGACCAAAATTAATTGCGCATCATGACGTCAATTATAGTATGGCGATTCTTTACAGTTTCTCTAAGCAAATAAACTTACCATATACTATGAATAATATACTTATGTACCTTTACTCCATAAATTATGCTTTTTAGTTCATAGCTTTTCTTTTTTTAATTTCAATACTCATCTATTAAAATTAATTTAGCATCAATATTAGTATGGCGATTTGTTGCTGAAAAATTGGATTGAAAATAGAGTTCTTATAACCGTCGTTGAACAGCCGACATAATTTTGGGTTTACGACTACTTATATTGAACTCCGCAGCCTTGTCATTTTGAACCTAATCCAGAAGACAAGAACGCTCATGGAACAAGTATTGGGAGAAATTTGCCTTCGTGGAGAACTTTTTGATGGAACTAACCCGGATTTGTGTTACATGGAGAGGAAAACCAAGAAAACCTCTCATGCTTACCCGGACTGCAAGGGGACCCATGATCCGTCTACCACTGTGGTAGGGGCAAACCAGATGCGGAATTCGTATCGACCAGCCATCGATGGGATTCGAACCCGGTTTATCTCATTGGGAGGCGACCGCTCTATCCCCTGAGTCATCATGGCTCTGGAAATCGAGATTGGAGTTATAAGGGAGAGGCTTAGTTTGAAATAAAATTCACGATATGGCAATTCAAGATATCAATGAATGAAAAAAAATGGTTGCTTTACACCAAGTTGTGTTAAAAGTTTCATTACATCAAGAAACATTCTTAGTTCTCAGTGGAACACCACTTTTGTATAGTAGGTGAGGCCATTTTTATAGTTCCGATACACCAAATGTTATTTTACAGTGCACCTAAATAATCAACTGTTATTATGTGGGTAAATGTTTAAATAAAGTTGGTTCTTTTTTTACGAGAGTCAAATAATTGTTTTATTAATGAGTAGTATGTAATGAAACAAAGATACACTCTAACTGTGTCGTGATTTTAATGCATATTCGAGAGGGGTTATCGGTTATCTCCTTCTAACACACATATATATCGTCAAACCCCGCTATGGTGAACCTTCAAGGGACCGACATTTCATTCATTATTCAAATAAATGACTGAAAAATATTATGTAGTAGCAAAAAATGTGTTATTTTTTAATTACTCTTCTTCTTGTGTACAAAAAAAATTAGTAATCTGTAGCTGATGAGCAAACCTCAACATGAGATATGGAAACACTTCCCGACTCTCAGATAATTTTTCCTAAATTTCTGTTATTCCGCTTTTTAAATCTGTCTAACCTGACATATTTTAGGACAGAAAACTAGTATCATAAAATCGCTTAGCAAATTCATCGACATTTGTTAAGATACTGGGAGATTGCGGCTTCTTCTAATGCTGAACCACTTCAGTAATGCTTCTTCAACATTCTTGTGATCTGCTATTCTCAACTTTTTTCTGGCATCTAAATTTTTGTTCATGCCAATTTTTTCATACGTTACAAACTGCTGATTTGGATTTATATTCTCTGCAAATATCAGCTTGATTGCATCCATCTTCAATTTTTCTGATTATGCCCATTTTATTATCAATGAAGAACGTTATACGTTTACTGCTCGCCATAGTTAAATTTGAGAAACTTGTTTGCAGGCTTTTTTAAACTGAACTGAGAGTAAAAAGGAGTTGAAATCAGGACCTTATCAACACATATTAGTGTTCAACCCTTTGACCAATAATGACTCATTCCCTATGACAAAAAATGCATATTGATCCCATTGACATCTTACAGGTGCATTATCATCTGCCTGGGTTGGAAACATCTGCTTGGTTTGTTTAGGGATGGGAAAGTGAGATAAAAGAAGCAAACAAGAAAAAATGCTTATCGCTACATTCCCCTCGATAGATGGTCTTAAAAATCGTTGTATGTATTTATTTTGAAGTAGAAATTTCAAAATTAATACAAAAAAAATTAAAAAAAAAATCAGTCAAAAACAGAAAAAAGTTCATTATATCCAACTTCCTCACTTTTTTGGTTCACTATATCCACAAAAAATAACAATATACGTATAGCAAGGCACGGGACCGAACACTTCGTTCACTATATCCGGGAGTTCACTATAAAACGTGTTCACTATAGCGGGGTTTGACTGTATATATATAAAAGGGGTATAAATACATGATTAAATCAATAATCAAATAATCACACTAAAATTATGAATAAATAACAAATGCAATTTTTAAAAAAAAAAAGAGCTGGATTTACAATTTGCCACTTCCTGCTCGTGGTGCAACCAGAAAATCAACTAACTAGCATCTACATTGCTCAAAGCTGAAATATAAATTTAAATTTCAGTTCACATTTTACTGCAGCGCCTCTAATCAATTCGGGCTAATGTAATTCATATCCGGATGATGTAATGGATCCTTTGGATAATGCAATCTTCAATTCATATTACTAATACTATCACCAATTTCCTTTACTCTAATTAAAATTCTATTATTTTTAATTCATTTCAATATTAATACACCATCTTAGCTGCAATTGGAAAATATATTTTCTGATACTACGGATTATCCCAATGAGAATTCTTAATAAAACTATAAACTAATAAAGGACTAGTAGGAAACATTAACTAGTAGAGTCATTACTAGTCATTACTAGTTCATTTTTTAAAGTAGCGAAATTGTCAATAAAAATGCAAAATTAAATATTTTATTTACTATATCCGCCATCATATTTATTATATCCGCCTTAATTTTACCATATTATTCCATCATAACTATTTACAAAAATTAGTTTTATCATTTTTAAGATAAACTAAGACTTAAAATATAATTTATTGTACATTTCGATTCAAATACTACTGTAGCACATATTATTTTTCAACTCTTCTTTCGTGTCTAGTTAAAATTTTTGTCTGTCCTTATTGCGAAACGCTATTTTGAATCTCTTATAACTCCGGAACCGTTGCGCTAGTGTTCTGCAATTCGGACGTTGGCGGAATGCGTTGATGATTTTCTAAAACCTAATGGACTGCGCTTATAACATCTTAACCCCCCTCCCCCTTGAAAAGAGTTGGTGGACTGTGCTCAAAGCAACCCTTGTGACCTCAATCATGCAGTAAAACATTTTCAAATAAAATCGTGGTCTCGCCAATATGCTCGCCATGAAACAAATGTTTATTGGAAAGAATACGAAAATTAATGTCTTAACGTGCTAATTAGTTAAATTGGCCAAGGGTCGAACATAAAATTTTCATTTGATAGAATTTTTTGTTTTTTTTTTTTGTTTATTTTAAGATGATAAGGAGCTTTCAAAATCTTTAAAATCGGTCTAAATTTCGATTAGACAGATGCGATTTTTTCAAGAATAATGGTTAAAAATTGGAGAAAAAAAATCATATTTGATACACCTTCGTTACGTTGAGTTGGTAAAAAAGTAAGCATTCAGTGTGTAATACTTGCTGCTCTGCTACAGACACGAAATACCAAATTTTTATTAAATTGGAAAAGCCATACTTTAAAGTGGTTACATTTTAGTGAATTACAAACCAATTCCAACCAATCTATACATGCCAAATATAACAATTCTTCTGAATATTATTTTCAGTGAAAAAATTAGTCACATAAAATATTTGAAATTTTACCATTCATCTACTGAAAAGTTTGTAACTACAACAACTAACCAGGAGCCACGGTTGGCAAAAATCATGATTTTAAAAAGAAAATCATAAATTTATATATTTTTGATTTAAATCAGATTATTATTATTTTTTTATTTGAATCAGATTTTTTTTTTTTTGGATTTTTTTATATTTACCAGCCAAATAATCTGCTAGAAGACCTTAATAATATCTAATATTGTTTAAAAATAATATAACTAAAATAGTTATTATTTCAATGCAAAAATAGATAAAATTAATATTATAATCTTACATACTTACAGCTAAAAAAAATATGTTTTTCAAGCTCAACTTGATGATGATTGTTAAAAATTGCGAGACAATTTGTCAAGTAGATATCTAATGAAGAGTTAATTATTTTAAACCATAAAATATAACTAAAAAAAAATTTTACGTTACTCTAGATTAGGCAAATCTTGATACACCCTAACTACATGCTTAATAAGATTTAAAAGCCTTGGATTTTAATTAGCAAAAAACAAAATGGGTGTAATTGAAATATATTTCTGGACAGAAAATAATTTTAAATGTATTAAATGGAAAATTACCACTTAAAACTTTCATGCCACTCTGAGATACGTTTAGTCCAGTTTGAAACATAATAATTTACATCCATATTTTTTAACTTATTTCTGAGTAAAAACCCTTATTATCGCTACCTAAAGCTTTATTAATACTATTGTAAAAAATATTTATAATGAAATTATTTTTTTTTAAAAAATCCGTTTGTTTAAATAATTGATTTATATTTTTAAAAAAATCGCTACTTTTAGAAAAATCACACTGATTTAAATCTATTTTTTTCTTTTTTTTCATCTAAAAAGGAGTTAAACTTAATCTTATAAAGTAAAGTCATCCCCCCAAGGGCTATAAATGAGAATTAATGGAAACATTTTATCTTTATTAATTGTGTCGGTTTATGTCTTTTAATTCTGTGCTTAATTTTGTAGTGTTGATTAGAGCTGTGGAATCGGTTGTTGAAATGCTTGAATCCAACTCCGTCTCCGGATCCGGACTTTTCAGTGAACTTGATTCCGATTCTATCTATAATCAATTAAAATTTCCACTCAACTCCAGGAAGAATTAATTGCAACAAAATCATCCTTTATAATTTTTTAATGTAACATTTTGACTATATTAACTGATAATTTGATTGCTATTCTAATATTCTAGTATACAAATAAAAAAAGCTCTATCTTTATTCCCTCTTTCTACTCTGCTGATAATTGAGTAGATAAGCAGATTTATATAATCTTTACTCTATAGCTATAAACCATATAAATACATCTGATCTTTTATCGAGTTTTTCTGTCAGTACCACATTTACAAAAATAAGAAAATATTGAGAAAAAAATCATTTAAAAAAAATTAAAATAGACAATTTTTTTAAACACTTAATAAGAATCATATGGTGAAAAAGTAAAATAATTTTAAAAAACTTTAAAAAAAAACTTTTCAATGGTTTTGTGCAAAAAAAGTAAAAAAATAAAATAATGAGTGTAACGTATGAGAATCGAGTTGATATAGTCTCAGTTATTATAACCATTTCATATAAATTTTATCTTAAAAATTTAATCATGATTTTCTTAAAAAATTTTTTAACGAAACAAAAGTCTAGGATTTATTCGATATAGTTATTATTAATCGAAAACCTCCGAATTTTCATCTGCTTTCTTTATAAAATTAATAAGAAATTCTTGTAGCACATTTTAAGATAAATTTTATATAATATCTGAAAAATTAACTGAGACTATATAAACTGGAAAGTTACACTCAATATTTCAATTTTTACTTTTTCGAGCAAAACCATAGAAGAGTTGTTGTTTTTTAAGATTTTTGAAAACTATGTTATTCTTACTCTTAAGCAATCTCGTGAATGAAACTGTTTCCTAATTTTAACTACAAAACACTGATTACTACACATTTATACAAAATACTGCATTTAAATGTATCAGAGTTCAAAAAATTTATTCGCAATAAATAAAAGCTGAAAAGAAAATATCACAGCATTTGCAAATGGATATAAGTTCGCCATTTTTTTCATTCGAAAATTTATAACTCAGCACATTGTTAAACTTACTATAATGACAATGAAAATGTAATGATAAATGTAATACATCAGTAAATGCATTATATTCTAGTTGTAAATCTAATCATGGCTCCAATATTCCAAATTTAATCCTGCCATAAGTTGGCGTAATATATTTTGATTCTTGGCCACAGGTAGAAGCTTATCGCCAAGATAGTGCTTAATTATTATAAATAGCATCTCTCACATGCAGTACCCACTTTATGCATGAGCACACCCGGGCAGTGCTCTTCAGAATCTTACTTTTTATAAATTGTATTTAAAAAAAAAAACTAAGAATAAACAGCATTACCTTAGATATTCTTTTAAAAAAATATATTCTATCGTATAAAGTAAGCAGTTTTTCCCCTACAAATAGTGATTGTTTACCACCACCACCAATAATTTGAATAGTTTATCACCAAGAAAACTTAAAAAAGGAACCAAAATCTATTTTTCTAAGAATCTTAAGAAATCTTAAGAATCTTAAGAAATGCTTTTTCAGGATGAATCTTTTATTATTTTTGTTGACTTCGCAATTAAATCGGAAAATTTACAAAAAAAAAACATACTTATCGAAACAATACAGATACTTTTTGTACAGAAGATTATATAAATTAATACAAATTTATGCAATAAACATCTCATATCCGAGAATACTGATTATCTTGAACTGGCCAACTGAATGAAATTTAGAACTCTTAATAGAAAAGATGATGAAGGAGACGAAGCAGCGATAAAGAGGGATATCGATCCAATTCGCCCCATTTCTCTTGGCGTCCCTGAAAATGAAAACAGTTGGCGAAATCTAAATTTGGCTTAGAACGACGTCACCATCCGTTCAGCCATCGGAGCGAATAATTTCAGAAGTTCTATATATAATTGTTTGTTACAACATGAAACAGATTATGACAGCTCCAATCCAGATTATTTTTTTCTTCCTCACTTCCTCTAAAAATAATCGTCTGATAAATAATCGACACAGTTAAACTGTTGTCGTCGAGAACCCTGCACATTAAATTATAGGTTCATATATTTTTTATTTATTTACAAACAGTTTTAAACCTATAAAAAAAATCTAACGAACTTGCTGGGTCCTGCTCCCCCATAACTGCTTAGATAAAATTTTTGTTTTTGGCACAAAACAGTTTTCTTTCTCTTTACAAGTTTAAAATATCCACTCAAGCTCTATCTCCCTTTATTAAAAAATTCGTAAGCAATGCCGTTGTTTCAGTTTTTCAATTTTACGTTACATTTTGTTTTGCTTTGCAAAAACGGTATGATTTTAGAAATTTGAAGCTACGAAAATACTAGGAAAATGTACAGGGAGTACGATGGAACAAAAAAATTAACATTCTATGATATGTTCGAGAATAATTAGCTGTTAAACTTGTAGTAGTGAATACTATGCGGATTACTCTGCAGTCTTCAATAATACAACTACAAAAAAGTTGAAATTTGACATTCTGAACTTATCAAAAGCTTCTTCAAAAATTATTGAGCTGTTCTTTTAGCGAATTTTTTCTCGGTTTTTTCTACTTAAGTAATGAAAAATTATAATTCTCCGAATTTTTAAGGGGTCAAGAGGTCAAATCCGTCGAAAATAGTTGTGTTTATCAAGCGAAAGGGCGTCTTTGTGTCTGGATTCGTGAATCTGATCATGTATTCAAAAGTTTTAAGGAGTTTCACTTTGCTCACTGTACAATAAGAGCTGATAAAAAAAAATCAAAAACCACAAGGGAAAAAAATTTAAGAAATAATTAAAGTTTATTATAAAAACACTTTATCGACAAAAATATAAAAAAAATATTTATTATTAATAAATACATCTTTTCATTGTATCCGTATCACAACAATTAAATTGGTAAAAATCAGTTAAGTAAATTTTTCAGTACATCGTTTTAACATTCTCTTGTTAAATAAAATGTTTATACTTTTTATAAAAAAAAAATGGAAAAAATAGCGATTAAAGGCCAAATTAGAAAAATGTGGAGAATGCATGAGGCAGAACTTCAAACTTCAGTTCGCACAGTTTTGTTGTTGTTGTTGTAGTTCATTTACGTCGAAACTAGAGCTGCACAATGGGCTATTGGCGACGGTCTGGGAAACATCCCTGAGGATGATCCGAAGACATGACATCACAATTTTGATCCTCTGCGGAGGGGATGGCACCCCCGACGACCTACACACGAAGTCGAGCACGTTAAGGTAGAACAGTTTAATGAGGACCAATACCGCACACCCTCGGTCCCTAAGCAGACTAATCCAAGTGGCCACCCACCAGCACACTGACCGTAGCCAGTGATGCTTGACTTCGGTAATCTGCTGGGAACCGCACAGTTTTTGTGTTGTAAGACTTTTTCCAAAAATATGCCTACGCTATATTAAGTAAAATTTTATTCTATTCCTCAATTCTGGATCAGATGATCAGAATTACGGAAGCATTCCAGCCTCGATCATCGATCGTGATGTTGATTTATAGTTATTTGGGCATTTCTGAAAAGCCACAACGAATTTCATTTCAAACACAACATAAAAATACAATTATTTCATGCATCAACAGCGGGCTGTTCATTACCTACGTTATTTCAATATTTTTGCCCCATCCCTATTTGTAATCGAATGTCACACTTCACTACTACCGTCCTTGTCTCTGTATACAGGGTTATTCATAATTCCCTCCGGGGTTTCGAAGCGTTATAGTAAAAAGACGAATATGGCGAAAAAGAACATATGAAATTATTCCGAAAGTATTGAAGTTTTGATTTAAGCGGTTGCCGGTAGATGGCAGTAACACTGAAGCCAGTTGTAGTGAAGAAAAATGGCGTTTACAGGCGGAGGGAATTATGAATAACCCTGTATTACATAAACATATGCATGCATTTCAGAAATAAAACACATAACAGATCACACATATTCTAAATTTAGTCTTAAAAAGAAAAAGAAAAAAACATCAAAAGGAAACAGCATTTTGATTTTTTTTAAATAAACGTATGATGGAAAAAAAAAGCTAAAATACTTCATATAAAAATATTTACTCAGTTGATTTTGAAATGTTTTTATTTTACCAAAATTTGTGATGCAAGACTTAGGGTTACCTCCCCATTTCTCATTTAGCAAGGAAATCTATTCTCTTTTTTTTCCTTTTCTTTTTTTGTAGTTACATCGATGCGTCTTACGTTGTTTAAATTTCGAATTTTTATTCGGAATAATAATTAAATTGTAAAGCTGCATTTTAATATTTTGATTTATCGATCGATAATGTGTCCCATAGCAGGCTGGACACACGAAAAGAGAAAAATGAATCTAAAAAGGATTCAGTTCAAAGGATTCGTGAGCTATAAAAAGCAGAGGGCGTAGTCTTTGTAATTAAAACAAACAATAAAAGGTATTGAGGTAAAAAAAAAACAAGACTTGAGATAAAAGAGAGAGAGCAAAGTAAGCGATCAGAAAGGCACAGTTTCGGGTTTTTAAGGTAGGAGGGCGCAGGGGCTCCTAGCATTTAGAAAGTATTTTTTGTATTAAATATTTCATTATTATTGATGATTATTGATTACAGACATAAAGTACGATGCCGTAGTGGTTCAGAAAATAGAGCTCTCATCTCCCAATGACGTCATCCAGAATAGAATCCCAGCGATCCATGGCTCGGAACGACCTTAGTGCTGACGTAAAATATTCTCATTTGTAGACGAATCATGGGTTAGAGTCTCCTTGCCGTCAAGCTAACCACGGGAGGTTTTCGTGGTTTTTCTCCCCATATAACGCAAATACGGGTTAGTTTCATTAAAAAATCGTCCTCGAAGGTAAATTTCTCCGAATACTTGAACCAGGAGTTCCCTTGTCTTTTGGATTTTGTTCAAAATTTCAAGACTACGGACTTGAACACTGGTAGACGTAAACTCATAAGTGGATTGGCTGTTCAGCTACGCTTATAAAATAAAATAAAATTATAAAGTACGGAGGAGCGATGGTTTCTGCGATTGGTGACTTAGGTACAAATCCCAGCGGTACTGTTCCCGACTCGCACCGACCACAATGCTCACGTAAAATATTCTCAGTGGTAGACGGATCGTTTATTAGAGTTCTCTTGCAGTTGGGCTACCCGTGGAAGGTTTTCGTGGTTTTTCACACCGTGTTACGCAGAGTAGAGCATCTCGGTTGGATTAACGGGGTCACGGAGTTGAACATTGGCAGTACTAAACTCAAAAATGGGTGGGTTGTTCAACGATGTTTATAAAATGAAATAGTAACGAAATACACACAGTAAAATATATTATGCATGTAAAATATCTTTTGCACATTTTCGACAGTAATTTTCGAATTAGTTTTAAATTTTTCAAAAAGTCTTACTATCTTAAGGACTAATTAATTTTTATGTATTACACTGCTATCATTTCAAGCAATTACGAAGTCGCCATTGCTTTCACGACATTCAAAGATCTTCGCTATTTTTTTTTTCCTAAAGCCCTTCAAAGAAATCGTGATGCATGCTTTAAAGGAAACAAGAAATTCTTTATTTTTCTCTAAAACATTTCAAAGAAAAAAATATATACTTTCCCCTTATTTCATTGATAATAATAACTCTCATCTCACCTTAAATCATTCCTCAACGATGATCAACTCTTTCCACAAGGTGAAATCGCAGGGGAAGGGGGAAGAGAAAGGTCGAATCATTAAGACTTTTTTTCGGAAATGACGAAGTGGCGTCATCATCATCATCAACAACTATCGTTTTCATCCAAAAGTTCTTTTCTCTTTTGCTAACCTCAAGTTGGCTGATCTTGACCTTAACGTCCCTGAGGCGTTAAAATAATAGTTTCGTCTTGATTTTTCTGTTGAAACTTTTGATTTTTTAACTCTAGACTTGGAAAAGAATTAAACAAATAAAAAATGTTGTCCCTGATGCAATCGCAGACTTACCACAAACTGGATGCGCCAGCGATAATGAGTAACTTGCAACTATTTTTAACGGAATGTATTGTTGTGAAATCGATGATGGCGATCAAAACTGTGGAACATTCTGGCACAATCGATATGACAGTCACGATTACGGAAATAAAGACTCCCCATTATATGTCAGCTGACACTTCGAACTTCACAAGAAACGAAATCAAACTGCAGATTGGAAGACGAAATTTCTTAACACTGTATGCTTTTCTTAACTATGCATAAATATATTTGACTTCATGATATTTACTTTGACATAGTAGTAGTTTCTCTAAGTGATATCGATAAATATTAAAAATAATTTTTATTTGTTCTGCATATATTTCAATAGGCTAAGCTGAGTAAAATTAGATCGTCACAGTGGGGGGAAAAAACACCAATGGAGATAGATAAAATAAAGATAAAACAAATGAAGAGTTTAGTGAAAGAACCAATTAAGAGAAATTTTAGTGAATTTGAGTAAATGAGAGTTAAAGTTTATACGTTCCTTCTTTTCATTTTTTCGATCAATCTTTATGTCTTTAGTATGTTTGAAAAGACATAACCGACAAAATTTTTGTGGGTCTATTTATTTAATTTTAATTCTTTTTTAAAAAAAAGACAACTTTAATGATTTGTGTGCGTAGCAGTTGCTCGTTTTCATGGACCATTTTTAAAATTTTACAAGGAATATAACTTTGTTTGAAATGATAAAATAAATATTCATGCATTTAGGCTTATATTCTTGAAATAAAATCTTAACATCCTAAATTTGGAACAAAATGGCCTCGAATTTTATCTGCCTTGTCAGTCCGAAAACAGATTAAAAACAATTCAGAGGCTGCATAAGCTCAACTTTTGCGGAGTAGATGTTTAACCGGTATGTATTGCCTTAATTGGCGAGAATTCGGTAATTTTTTTGATTTTAGAAAGGGATTCTTTTATGTAGCTCTGATAGTGGTCAAACAGTTATGTCATTTCGTTACATCTAAAGGTATTTCTGAAATTAAATAAAAGTTTTTTTTTATTAGCTTCAATACAAAAAATATCTAGGTATAGTTGCTGAAACGCATAAATTATTTTTTCATTAAAAATGTGCAGTTTCTTACAAAAATAACACATTTTAATCTATAAATTTTTTTTATAAACTGTTTCTGGTATTTTTTTAATGATGGTTTACTACACGATCATGATTACTTACGCGACTCTAATTTTCCTTTATAATTTCGGTTACCACTTCACAAACATCAACCGTTGAACGCCAGTCCGCTCAGTCGATATGTAGCTTTTTTCTTTTTCAACTTCTTAGCCTTGAAGACAAGAGAACTCCTATTTAAGGAACAAGGTCGCTTTCATATTGAAGAAGAATCCTTTTAAGCGAAACTAAACAGCATTTGCGCAAAATGGGGAACTACAAAAACCTCTCGTGGTTAGCCCGATGCCAATGGCGCTCTGATACGTTTCTACTAAGATATAATTTGTCATAGCACTGCAATCTTTGTTAGCAGGGAGCAAAAAAAAGGTTTAACTATCTATCTCTGTGATCCGTGCATATTTAGACTTGAGCTGAGCCATGCTGATTTTTATGAAAAAGTTACCATTAGTTTTGTCAAATATATGAGTACCCTTATAATTCCGGATTTAATATTTAAAGTGTGCGCAAACATCTTAAAGATTGTTGATTATCCTTTTCTCATTTTTAATTTAAAAGTAATAATCCGTAAAATAGAAAAAAATTTGGTAATATAGGTTATAGGTATTACTGATATTATGTTGATTGGTGCTATTTTTATAAGTACTATAAGTACTAATACACAGGGTTATTCATTATTCCCTCCAGCTTACCGAGTGGGTCTAACCCATGATTCGTCTACCTCTGAGGATATTTTACGTGAGCACTGTGGCCGGCGCAAGCCGGATTTGGAATTAGCATCGATCAGCCATCGTTGGGTTTCAAACCCGGTTCACCTCATTGGAAAGCGGACGCTCTATCCTCTGAGCCATCACGGCTCCTGCTAAACATAGTATTTTTTTTAACTCAATCCAGAAGACAAGGGAACTCCTGGATCAAGTATTGGGAGAAATTTTGCCTTCGTGGAGGACTTTTTGATGGAACTAACCCGCATTTGCGTTAAATGGAGAGGAAGAACACGAGAACCTTCCAAGGTTAGCCTGACAAGAAAGGGACTCTAACCCATGATCCGTCTACCACTGAGGATATTTCGCGTCAGCACTGTGGTCGGTGCAAGCCGGATGCGGATTCGTATCGACCAGCCTTTGGTGGGATTGGAACCCGGTTCACCTCATTGGAAAGCAGACGCTCTATCCCCTGAGCCATCATGGCTCCTGCTAAACATAATATTGAAAAATATGCTTGTTAAATGTATCAGTAAAAGCATTTAGTTTCTTAAATCCAAATGTAACGCCGAACGAGACTTAAAATTAATGTTCTCGAAATTAATCATTTCTTTTTTTTAAAAAAATAAATAAATAAATATTGAGTTGCGGTGGCACAGGGGATAGAACGCTCGCCTTCCAACGACTTGAACCCCTAAGCTGGCTGATCGATACGAATCCCGACTCGCACCGACCTCAATGCTGACATATCCTCTGTGGTAAACGGATCATGGGTTGAAATCCCCTTGTCGTTGGACTAACGTCGGGAGGTTCTCGTGGCTGACCTCTCCATTTAACGCAATAAGTTCTATTTAAAAGTCCTCCATAAAGACTTGTTTCTTCCAAAGTTTGATCTAGGAGTTCCTTCGTCTTCTGGATTGGGCTTAAAATTACAAGGCTACAGAGTGGAACCTTGATAGTCGTAAACTCAGAATTGGGGCGGTTGTACAAAGCCGGTTGTAAAATAAAATAAAATATTATTTCTTTGAAAAATATATTTATAAGTTGTTATTTTTTTTAATTACATATTCTTAGGTTACTCATTTTATGTTTGACATTCTCTGTATGAAAGCATACTTAAGATGGAAAGAAAAGTGTGTTACAGAAAAACCACTTGTTTGACGTTGAATGGAAGGAGTTCTGCATTTTCCTGGAAAGATATCTTCTCCAGAAATTTATGGCTCAGGAAACCACTCGACAAACTAGGGTTGGAAGGCTTTAGTTTCACGCCAATATTCTTAAACGCTTCCCTTACTAATTTTTTGGGGGAAAAAATGCAAAAAATCAACCTATTTTTTATTTCATTAACAAATACAAGGAACTAAAACAAAACATAATACACAAGTTCTAAGTAGAAATTTAAAATTTTTTATGTGCAAAAAATATTTAATTTACCACCAGTTTACTATCCCAATTTATCTTGGGCAAATGAAAAAAAGTCAACTGTTAGTCATTGTATATGTTCTTGTATTAGTTCTTAGATTATTAAATATTAGTCTTTGTAATCTGAAAACTCATCTGCATTACTTTCACTTTCGCTCTCGAACGCCATTTTTTTACTCTTTCTCTGTGTAAATTAATCAACCATCGTATATACAATTGGGTATAATATAGCCTACGTCACAGGTTGTGTTGTTCCTACTAAATTTAACCCATGAACGGCATTTTCTGCGAGCCTAACTTCAAGCCACAAATAAACAAACGAAGTGTTCGATCGTTTAAATAGCTG
>NC_092210.1:88640651-88705751 GCF_043381705.1 Parasteatoda tepidariorum | reverse complement strand
GAGCGAAAGATCGAACTGATGGGTCATCCGCCGTACAGCCCTGATTTGGCACCCAATGACTTCTTCTTATTCCCACACATCAAAAATAAATTACGTGGACAACGATTTTCGACCCCCGAAGAAGCGGTTGATGCATTCAAAACGCATGTTTTGGAGTTACCTCAATCGGACTGGAAAAAGTGCTTTGAAAATAGGTTCAAAAGCATGCAAAAGTATATTGATCATCGTGGAGAATATTTTGAAAAACAATAAAACCTATTTCGATCCTACATATTTGTTTCTTCATTATTAGGCCAGAAATATAAATAGCAACCCTCGTATCAATCTTTTTTGTTGAAAATAATTAAATTTTGTCTCAAAATGTAATTTGAATTTAAGTTTTACATTCAGGTTTCGGTAGGTTGCTTTTTTTTCTCTCTTTTTTTTTGTTTGTTTGGAATAATTGGGGCTATTTAGAAACAAGACGGGAAGGTTTATTTCCTAGATTATAAGAAAAGATTAGATAATTGCCAAGATCTTAGTGAATTTTATCTTAACAACAAGAAATGTAAATTAATTTTCACTATATTTTGACATAGATTTATAATAATTATTAAAAGATTTTCTGAGAAGCTAAAGTAAGATGTCTCTTTCTCACAAATATTTGCCAAAAACCCCCTCGAACCATTAAGATTGAGTTATAGAACGCAAGATCCGATCATTAGATCAAAAGTTATTCGGGGTGGCCGTTTTTTTATTTATTTATTTATTTTTTACATTTTATTTTTTATGTGTATTATCAGCGGTATTCATAACTTTCGTTTTATCCATAATGTAATTACTTTGCTCAATAACCAGTCTGCTGTTTTAATATGATGTAGAGTGTAGTATTATTAAATACTCAGTTTGCAATGCAGGTCAAAATGTGTTTAATTTTTCTATATGAGTTGCATAGTGGGGCAAAAGGCATAAAAAATTTAGCTGTCAAAATAGTTTGTCTCTGGAGACTAAAAAACTCGTGTCAGGTTAATATCAAGAATTATATTTATTTGTATAGCTTGTTTTTAAATCAAAAAGTCCCGCAGTGGACTGATCGTTAAGACACGGTTCCCAGCAGATCACCGAAGTCAAGCATCACTGACTGCGGTCAGTGTGCGGGTGGGTGACCACTTGGATCAGTCTGCGTTGGGACGGAGGGTGTGCGGTATTGGTCCTCGTTTAACTGTTCTACCGTAAAGTGCTCGACTTCGCGTGCAGGTCGTCGGGCTACCGAAATAGGGGTGCCATCCCCTCTGCGGAGGATCAAAATTGTGATGGCATGTCTTCGGATCATCCTCAGGGATGTTTCCCAGACCGTCGCCAATAGCCCATTGTGCAGCTCTAGTGCGACGTAAATGAAGAAATCAAATCAAATTAAATCAATAAATTTACTTTACAAAAGATAAAAACAAGATTATTGTTAGGAGTTACATTTATTTGTGTAGCTTGTTTTTAAATTAATTAATTTACTTTATAAAAGTTAAAAACAAGTATTTTAAAATCTGAAAAAAATATTTTCCTCAATTTATAAGAAGTGCTCTTTTCGTTATTGTTTGCTTCAAACTATTTTAATTAGTGCTTTTTTTTCTTCAAATGTATGTATGCTAATTGAACTTTTTTATTAAGTGAATGACGTTTTCTATTTATTTAGGATATTAGGTATTTAGTTTCAGTTTATGAAAATAAACAACTACCTTTATTCACGTTTTAATAGCATTTAATTCACGTTTCATCCATAATTTTTGAATTTTCGGATTTTAGACTGGGGCTGGGAACTGATCTTCTAACAACGACGAAGAAAATGCATGAGGCAAAAAATATTACAAATCTAACTCATGATCCGTTTTCTGCGATATTTTACGTCAACACTGTGATTCGTGCGAACCGGGTGCAGAATTTGCATTGACCAGCCATCGCTCGGCTTCGAACCCAGTTCATCTCATAGGAAGGTGAACGCTCTATCCCCTGAGACACCGTAGCTAATATTTTATAATCGTCGTTGAGCAGCCGATCCAATTTTGGGGTTTATGACTGTTATTGTTCAACTCCAAACGTTGCGATCGCCAATTGTTGATTAAAATTTGTTTGTACAGTAACCTTAGTGTTTCATAAACTCTCTTAAGGGCCATTCTTACAGCATGTGATTCAAGAATCTCTGAATGCCGTTAACAGAGATTAAAAGCCTGATTGGTGAAATATTTTCTTTGGTGATAAATTCACAAAAGGGATATTTGTATTTCGACAACGATCAAGTAGCGTGAACCACATGTAGTGAGAACAGAGTCTAAGAAGACCTCAATATGAAATATCTGACGTCATTATAAAATACTCTGTTTTTGTAATATTGATTTCAGAAAAAGAATTTGGCAACACCCATTCATTTAATAATGTTCTGCTGCTGGCCCGTGTTGTGTACATTGATTGGGATAAGTTGATGACAGTTATTTTTTATTAAATTCCATAATTCAACATTTAATAGTAATTTTTTAAACTGTCGGATAGTAATTTTAACGATAAGCGCATGCGCCTATTGATATTAATTACAAATATTTATTTATTCCTTTATTATTCGTTTTGGCCAATAAACTGAACAAATTGCTTCATGGCTGCCCAACAATCAGCACTATTACTTCGTAAACAACTGAATGGTGAGTTCTCAGCAATTATATTTTGTTATTATCATTTCAAGAATAATTAATGACGTAATTTAATGAAATGCTTTTTAATATTTGTTTTTAAGTTTGTTCGATGCTGATCTTTTATGCTAAGCCTACTTATTTTTTTTTATTTTTTTTGCGTTTGATTACAAATATCTCTCTTTAATGTAAACAAAGAAATTTCTTATTTATTACAATTAGGTTACACAAAAGGATTTTAACATTCGTATTATTTGGGTTAATTTATCGCAATTATAAGATAGCATCATGTGGCTGCAACATTTAAATATCGGTGTTTATTTTTAACTGTGTTTATATATAAAATCGATGGCCTTGCAAATGGGGTTATGCAAATGAGTTTAGTTAAAAATGCTTGTGTTGATCGCATATTAAACATATGGATTTCATTTTTGTAGATTTAGATAGATTTTGTGTTTAATCTAGACTATAATTTGTTATTCTAGACTAGATAATGAAGAAATTAAGTAGGAAAAATGAAATAATGAGATAGAATTTCGTGTTGAAATTGGACGTAGCGAATGATATCGTGCTCTACAAGAATTTCTGATAAAGCTGATATCTTGCCAAAAATGTACAATTAATGGGTTTGTAAATCATTAAAACTAAAATGGTATTAATACTAACTAATAAAATAAAAAAAAATTGGGGGAAAGATATTACTGATTTTTTTTTATCTTAGTGTAGTGTTAAATGCAACAAAACATAGAAGTTGATATTTCGTTAAAGAGGGCAAAAACTTGTATTTTATAAAATTAAATAAATGATTAGAGAAGCGAAACTTGAAGAAAGAAATTTTTATTACTCATTAAGAAAATTAGTGTTTTTATGATTCTAAACATAACGCTTTTAGTGACATAAATTAAATGTTTTTCATAACAAATGGATAATTTTTTTTAAAATGACAAATTAACTGCTATAAATAAAATTTACAAATGGAATGCTACTGCAATATAACAAAAAAAATTCTGACAAAGTGATTAGGATCGGAAGATAACCTTAGTAAGGTCATATTATATGAACCTGGCACATGATGTAGGAAAGAGAGAAAAGTAGAGCAGAATGCTGTGGGGAAACAGACTTATCGATGTTCTATTAGAGCTCAAAGGCCTTACACATGGGGGTATGCTGTAATTAGCAATGTATCATGCTCTGTTCTATTATTGTGTGAGTTATCTATATATTTACTAAATTACTTATTTTTTTTAATTGCAGAGTTGAAGAAAAATCCTGTTGAAGGTTTTTCTGCTGGTTTAATTGATGATAATGACATTTATAAGTGGGAAGTTCTCATTATTGGCCCTCCTGATACTTTATAGTAAGATTTGTACATATATAAGCCGCAACTTCAAAAATATTTGCTTGATATAAAGTACTGTTTTATAAAATTTATAACAGTCGAAGAGTTTAATGGAAAAATGTAGTGCGTTAAAACTTTAAAAGAGTTTAGGTTTAAAAGCATGTGTTAAACAATTTTTTGCTAAATCTTTATCAGGAAAATTGTTTCATAAATTCCTGCTATTGATAGATTTTCTTAAATAATGTCACTTTGTCCCTTTTTGAATTAAACTTTTTAATTTAAACTTGCTTTTTTTAAATTTTGAATCCAACTAGATCATTTGGTTCTATAGACAGGGTATCTGATCTTCACATCTGGAGAATCATGGATTTTGACCTCGATCAAAATTTGTTATGGAAAGTCATTATTTTCAGTGATAAATACTAAAAATTCATAGAAATTTCCAGTTCATTATGGAATTTTGGCTATTGGGCCCCTTTGTAATCTCGCAGGATTTTAAAATCCCACGTACAATTTGTATTCACTTGCAAAACCTTATATAAAAATTTTATTTAATAAAAAAGAAGTGACAAATTAACTCTTGTAAAATGTTTTAAGTCTGATAAATATTTAAAAAATTTAGGGAAACCTAATTTTAAAAAGGATTTAATTTTGAAAAATTTTGAAGTCAATAATTTTTTTTTAATCTTTAAAAAAGTTTTTTTATTTTATTTTAATTTCTATATTTATATATATAGTAATTTGATAGTGCAGGAGATGATGTTGATACTTTTGTTTCTGTGAAATTAATTTAACATAATCTATAGAATTGACCTTAAAGGACATTATTAAGTATTTTTAAATCCATTTTCTAATTTGTATGTTTGTTACCGAAAATGTTTTTTTTCTTCCCTGTTAGTTTTTTAGTTTAGTCCTTTTTTTATTGCTTTGGTTTAAACAGACTTATTAAAAAAGTGTGCAAAGCATTGCTCTGGTAAAACTATATATATATATATTATTTTAAAGAAAGAAAGTTATAATCATGTGTTTAGCGATATCTTGATTTTATTGAGTAATAATGTATTTGCCCATATAAGTCATGGAAAGTGTTTGATAGAAATCATGGATTTAAAAACTAGATTTTGCAGATACCCTGTTATAGATTTTTCCAGAAAAATCCCAAGTTAATGGCATGCTTGTAATGCAAGTAAATTTTTTTGAACAAAATATTTTGCTAATTTATTGTATTTATCTTACAGTGAAGGGGGCTTTTTCAAAGCTCACTTGTACTTCCCAAAAGAATATCCTCTTCGACCTCCAAAAATGAAATTCATTACAGAGATTTGGCATCCTAACAGTAAGTAAAATCTTATTATTACAATTTAAATTAGTGAAAAACCAGTATTCTCCATAAGCATTCATATAAGGACCCTGTTTGCCCCCTCTTCCTTATAAATGCACCTCCTTCGTCCTTTTTTTTATCACTATCCCTTTAAAACAATGCCTTTTAATTCATTTTCCATTTTGAAGGACATTATTTCACTGTTTAAATAATAATTACACGCTGGTAAAATTATCTGTGTTCTGCTTCTGATTGCTATTACAAATATTTACTTGTTAATATTATTCTCAACTGATTAAGTTTTTGTAAGTATCTTTTTTTTTTTCAGAGCTTGAGATATTAATATATGACTTAATATTGCTCATTTCATAACTTTTTATGGCGTTAAGTGAGTGCCATTTTAAAACTCGAAGTGACCTTTTTTATTTCCATGGTGAACTCAGGATAAAGGATTAGAAAAAGCTTGTTCTAAATTGGATATTTTCATTTAAATTTAAAGCTATTGTAATAAAAGTTTAATTTGAATTTAAAGGTTTGTACAAAAGTGGTTTTTGCATTGCATTAGTTTCGAATTATATGTATGAAAGTAATACTTGTATTATAAATATTTTGAAGAGTTCCTATTGTACCAATAACCTGTTTTTCTTTCAGAGTTGTTTTAGTTGAAAAAGTTATTGTTAGAAAAATTTAGTTACTAAAAGAATATATTCAAAATTTTTACCATATAAAAAATTATGTGGCGTGAAAACTATGAATTAAATTGTTTATAAAGTTTATTATTGCGAGAATATTTAAAATTTGAAAGTTATAAATATTTAGTTTGTGCTCTACTGCTGGCTTTGGTGTTCAGAACTTGACCATTGTTTTTTTTCTTCTTTTTTTTAACTTGAAGTTTTTTTAGCATTAATAGAATCTAATGCAGCCTTTTCATTCAATATATCAGAAACGTATGTTTTATTTTCTTGTTTAAAAAAAAATGTGTTATTCCTATTACATTACTGTTATGAAAATGGTGTTGTTAAAATTTAAAAAGATTGGCCAAAACTAAAAAAATACAATTAAATTTATGCGATGTGAGCAATAACCCTTAGAGATAAAAACATAAAAGAAAACACACTAAAAAATCAAGATGTCATTGTAATGGAGTTTCACATACCTGTCGCAGGTTTACCTTGGGATGTCTAAAATGTTGGAAAACAATGTTCTTAAAAAGGACACAGAATAAATGAGTTCTGGTTGATCAAACAAATGTTCGTTTTTATTTTTAACAGCAGCAGATGGTTTGTTAAATTGGATAATAGTAGAGCATGACATCGAAGGGGCACAGCCACAAAGAACCTTATAAATATCAGCACACTAACTTCTGGCACATGATTGAAAAGGATAGGCCATCAGTGGAGGACTATGGACCGCTTCTTCAAATCACATTTGGCATTTTCATACCAAACTTTCGAGATGTAACCAAACTCATGGAACGCGGGAGTGGGATGCCGCTGGAGTCATCTTTTCAAAAACATCTGCATGGCGAAGAAGGATTTCATCACAGCCGAGCTCGACAGCTCACAAGCACCCATGGGGGGTGTAAGAAAAGGATGTGTAACATCTCCGTCATGTATTTAAACAGACAAACAAAACTCCGTCTCTCCAAAGAGAGGAGGGGGTGAAAATTAAAAACCCCTGTTAAGGGATCGTAAGTATGTGTTGACAAAAACTTCGAATGCTGCCCGCTCCCAGAAATGGGCGGTATTTAAAGAAATAGCTAGAAGTGGAAGTTAAACTTCCTAAAAAGCAAAAGAATCTAACTTAAGGAGCGAACTGAAGTGAGTTGACTAACCCCTTAAATTTAAGCATAATTAAATACTAACGGCGACCGTACAGTAACTAAAAACATGTGTTGACATCAAAGGTCGCCGACAGCTTTTTTCCAAGAAAAGGAGTGTCTGAGGAACGTGCAAGGAACTTCCTGGGGAAAATGTCCTCATTGCGCTAACGCGTTAAGGGGCGAGAAGAAAAAGATGAAGACAATAAAAATTATATCATAAAATTATAAATTAAGCCGAAAAAATAAGTATTTTGATTAACAAAACGGGATATTTAGAAATTAGGCTGTGACTTAATGTCACAATTACTTTTCGAAGATTTGATAAGAGATTTACAAAGCACATTATGAGTGTAAATAAGTTTATATTGGTTTATTTATTTAATTTCTTTAAGTCAACAATGATCTCTGGTGATGAAATGAAGATAAAAAAGACTTTATTTTACAATTTTTTTAAAAAAAAATATTTCTTTGTTTTTAGGCCATTTCTAGTTTGATAACAAAAATCATGACTTTTGCATTTTCATCAAATTTTTAGAAGGTAGTTTGTTTTCTGAAGAGTTATCGACCGATTTCATAAAAAAAAAATTTTAAGAACTAGATAATCATAGTTTAAAATAAAAACATTTTTATACCTTGCAATTAAAAAATTTCTTGACTATTTTTGATTAAAATGAAAAATAATTATCAAAAATTTTTGATTCGTTTTAAGAAAAATCTGGAGACATTGGAAAGTATGCAAAAAAGTAAAATTAATCTTTTTCAACCGCTCACCTGGTCAAACTATTGAGACCATATTCCCCATAGTGCATCTGCTTCCTATATTTTGAGAATCAAGAATCCAAATCTGTTGAAAAAATGGTGTTTTAATTCCGAAGAAAGTGCATTTTTGTTTCTGATTTTTTAACTTAAGATATCATCTGCACTAAGAAATTAGAATATTTGAGGTACCCCTTAAAACATTGAGATTTGAGTTCAAGTTTTTGGAGGTGCTGTCATTAGATCAAAAGTTATTTAGAGTGTTTTGTTTTTGTGCACTGTATTTACCAAATTTAATAAGCTTGGTCCTTTGATGTAAATTTATTGAATTTTTGTAAAGTTATTTGTAACAAGCATGCTCGGATTCATATTTTTTATTAAGTTATGAGATGTGGATGTGCTGATCTTCCACACTATTTTATCGCTATTTTATCTTCTTGAAGCTATTGCAGTTGGTTTAAAAAAGATAAAAATAATTCCTTAAACAAAAAAGTTTGCAGTTGTTCTTGTTATTAAGTTAAATTTAGAATAACTGTAAATAAATTGTATGAATCAGTTTTGAACCATTGGCTGTTTTATAAAAACAAATAAACAGCTCATCCACGTGTAATATGTTTTTTTTTTTTATATATAATTTTAATGAAATATTACTAATTTAAGATAAATTTAAAGGTTTTTGTTACTCTCACAATGAACAATATTGACCTTTTTTTTATTTTAGTTGTACTTATTTTTTTATCATTATTATAAGATTAACTTAAAAAAGATCTAATATTATAAAAATTTAATTTGAAGAAAAAAATTCATCCCTATCTTACCTTCTGTGGAAGTGCCGTGTTTCATTTTTTGAACACTGACTTCTTAAGAGGGCTCTTTTTACATTTCATGTCGTTCATTGAGTTACCATGTGTGCATTTCATTAAATTATTATTGTGACAATTATTCACGAAAAAATAAATGTTGAAATAGAAGGAAAGGGATGAATTTGTCTAGATTTTGAATTTTCAGCTGAGTATTAAAAGGGTGATAATGGCAGAGGTTATCACAATACTTGTAAAGTAAGGCGAGAGATGCATTTATTCATAAAAAATTTTTTATTTTTATTATTGGCTCTAAGGAGAGTTATAATTTTTTTTGATTGTTATAGAGTTGTAATTCAACATAAAAAGGGTTTTTCAGTGTGTTCTCAACAGTGGCATTGAATAGATTTTCCTTCCTGATTCTTGTGATTTATATTATGTCTAAGTGATTTATATTATGTCTAAGTAAGGCTGGGAAAAACCTGGGTTTTCTTTAAAAAAAAAAAAAAAAAAAAAAAAAGTCCATCTATAGATGGCAGCAGTGCATAATTGTGTGTGCATTCAGCTTGTATATCATATTTCTGGTCACATTTTTTATTATTAGAAATTTAAAGTTATTGCTTTTATGTAATTTCATAAAAGGGAGCTTCATATTTCATAAAAACTGCATTTAGGCCTGAAAACAATTATTTAACAGGGTGCCTGGTAAAGTCAGTGAAATTTTTTTTGTAATGGGAAAGTTGGAAATTTGTATTTTTCTTTAGAAAGTCAAAAAAATTTCAAAATAAAGTAAATCACTCAGGGCAAGAAATTTATTTTTAAATTACTTTAAATAAAGATTAAAGGAGCTTAAATGATAAACACAACTGTTGATGTCATGCTGAAAATTTTCTTCAAAAAGATGAAAAACAGTTTTGCCTCTTAACCCTTTGACTCAAAATTTTTATGAAACATATTTTCATACTTTTTTCATTATTTTGTGTTCATTTTGGTCACACACAAAATATTGTATTCAGCATTTTAATAATTTCTGGTTATAAAATGCAGCATTAAAGGTAAAATCTTCCAAACACCATCTTTTCAAATTTGCAGTCTAAAAGAATTCATCATTAAAATTTCGTTAATTTGTAAAATCAATTCATCATAGGGAAGTTTAGCAGTATTTCTAATTTTTTGTTATTTTGTTTGCAGTTGATAAAACTGGTGATGTTTGCATATCTATATTACATGAGCCAGGTGATGACAAATTTGGCTATGAAAAAGCATCTGAACGGTGGTTGCCCGTTCACACTGTGGAGACCATACTCATTTCGGTTATTTCCATGCTGGCTGATCCTAATGATGAATCTCCTGCCAATGTGGATGCTGCTGTAAGTATCTGTTAACATGGTGATTGTTTTAATATTGAATAAAAAATTTATATTTAAATACCTTTGTGAAAAGCGTACTCCAGTAACCTCAAAAAAAAAATTAATAATTCGTTCTTGTGAAATGGTTTTTGAAATTTATTTTGTTTAAATCATATTTGAGAAGTGATGAATTCTAAAATTAGTAATTTTTTGTTTGTTGAAATGTACAATTTAATATACAATTTAATTATAATAACATACAATTTTAGCAAACTTAAGTTTTCTAGGCATGTTTTATATGTAATTTGGAGCACGGATGTTCATTTAAATTGAAGAGGAATAATAAACAAATTTCTTTTTTGAGTGTACCTTGCATCAACGATAGATTTTATATCAGATTCTTTCATTCAGGCTTGTCTTTCCGCTTCATTACGACATGGATTGGGTTATGGTGTCGTTAAAACCGTGGCACGGAATTTGTCAGCAAATATTTCTTCTCTGTATTCTAGAGCAATATTGGTAGCTTTCATTGAAGGTCTTTCTTGATAATGCATCAGCATTTCTGTGATTATTTAGGATCTGTCTTAGATATTTAACTACATAAACACTATTCTCAAAATTATACAAATATTTAAAAATTTTAAGCAATATGCAACAGAAATGTTAATTTAGTATATGTTTTTTTTTTAATGTCAAGAGTTGTGTGTAAAATTGAGATTTTAATAACTATATATATGTCACCTAATGGCTTTAATCATAGTGTTTATTGATAAAAATGTTTTGTATGACTTAACCTCTTCCACCTGTAACAGTCTTTTAATTTGTCACCCTTCTGTTTTAAAATGTCTGTTTGATGCTTTCTAATAATAAATAACATACCTGCCAAATCTCTTGTTTTTTAACGAAGATTCCTACATTTTACGAATATCTCCTGTTGACCTGTATATTCTCAAATTTTCCAGTATTTGTTGAAGAAATTTTTTAAAAAAAAATTTGGCGATAAAATATCAGCTGATTGCGAAAGTACTTCTCTTATTCCTCAACAGATGTTGCTATTGCTATGCAGTATATTGAGTGTTTATAGTTTAAGTAATTAATAATGGTTTATAAAAAATTTTAGCTTAAGATTTCTATACGCGTTTTTTTTTTTTTTTTACATCGCTATATGCAAGTGCTAATATTATTTCCAATTTTTGAATTACATGATTATGCCTGATGTTTTAAATCTTTACTTATAGTCTAAAAAATCCTGCTAGTAAGATCTCCGTTATTTTATTTCTGCAATGTTGATAGGTAGGAAATAAGTTTCTGCTACTTTTTTCATGAAAAGTCTCCATCTGAATAAATAACGAAACATTATCTAAAATAGAGAAAGAAACATTAAATTACTTTTGGGGGTGTTATGTAGTTAAAAATCCACATTATTTCTACTGTTGTACATGAGGTGTGACGAGTAGAATTCGGAAGAAAAAAAATTCTTGTTATAAAAGTTAACTATTGTGTTTTCTTTTTATCTGCTGAGTGTTTGTGGTTGCCCTGTTAAGTTAGAACTTCGACCTACTGAAATTCATTATAAATAAAATTGTCAATAGATAAAATTTTTATTACAATGTTCAATTCTTTTTATGGCAAACCATTCAAGGAGGATGTTTGAAGCTCATTCTTTGAAAGGGCTTTATAATAATTACTAATTTTCATTGTTTTGTGTATCTTCATTGTATTTATTTTGAAATTACAGAAAGAATGGCGTGAAAACTATACAGAGTTCAAAAGGAAAGTTGCTCGATGTGTTAGAAAAAGTCAAGAAGATTGTTAGGGAAAACTTTTTTAGCAAACAAAAAAAAAAAAAATGGTAAGTTTAAAAATAACCTTCTATTACATTCAGGTAGTTGTATTTTCTGAAGCTAATATGAAATATAGGAATGCTNGTTTAAAAATAACCTTTTATTAAATTCAAGGAGTTATATTGTCTGAAGCTAATATGAAATATAGGAATGCTAATATCATAATTTTAATTTTCTATGGAATTGAATTGAATTTTTTAATTCACAAATTATTTTTTTCTGAGCATTTCATTTATTTGTTTTACATTTTTTTATATCAGTTCATTTTGAGATTTAAATTTTAACCAATGTATCAACTCGGTGTTCAACTTGACTGAAGATCACTGATTTATCCTTTATGTTTGTTTCACAAACCATACATCTTTGCAAATACTCTATTTAAGATTGATTTTAAAAAATTATTTAAGCCTTTTTTTTTATCCAGTAATTAGAGAAATATGCAAAAATGCAGAGAAATTTAAATCCAACGGCATTTTTCTTAGCATTAGATTAGTAAGAATTTATATCATTCAATTTGTTTTCATGGTATATTAATGGCAATACAACATTACACTACAAGTGAAAATAAAAAATTTCTAGTACTGGGTTGGAAAAAGGTGGCTGTTACCATGTCTTCATAAAAAAAATTTAATTTATCGGTGAAAAGAATCTTTGGCCGTGGTATTTTTGTGCTAGACTGATATATATTTTAAATCAGAGCTGCATATTTGCCTTGACAGTGGCATAACAGTGGAAAAAGCCAGAAAGTTGAAAAAAGTTAGTTTAAATTTACATATCTTTAGACTTCTTATGCTATAAAATTAATTATGATTGTATTCTCAAGAAATTTTAAATTTAAAGACTTATATGATAATAAATAAAATTTAATGACTCAAGAAATGTACAGGGTATCCGCACACCTGGAAAGTCATGAAAAATCATTTAAAGCTATGAATTTCGGTATTGAACAAAATTTTTCATGAAATGTCATGATTTTAACTATTGTTTTTAAAGAAAATCATGAATTTAAGTCGCTGAAAAATTTTATTTTTAAAATGGAATTTCATGGTGTTCCGAATATCTGAATTTGTAACAAAATTCCCACTCAGTCGTATTTTATTAAAATATAAAATTTTTCTATCATGTTCTTTATAAATTATGGTGTTCTTTTAAAAAATGTTTCTAGAGCGACTTATCTTTTAGACTTCTTCAGAATTATTATTTATTTATTTTTATTTTATCAATTTAAAATTCTAGCTGAAGCAAGCAGAAAAATCAAGAGTATTTCTTTTCTTTCTGATGAACAGAAAAGTATCTTTGGAATATAATTCTGCAGAAAGAAAAAAAGAAGGAAAAAATTATTTACTCAGCTATTATTTTTTCAGCAATTTTATTGCTTCAACTCTTTCTTTACTCGGCTTTTTAAATTTAAAATCAATAAATATGAAGATGCAGAGTATAACAGTTTTGGTTATGCCTATCAATTTAATTAATGTTATTATAATACTTTTTAAATTTATTATTCTGTTTTTGTCGGAGAAAATAGTAACTTCGTTAAGCCATGAAAAATTCTTGGAATTATTCATGGAAAATCATGAATTTGAAAATCTAAAATGTAGCAGATACCCTGAATGTAATTGATATCAATATTCTGTGAAAAATGCTAAGTTTTTTTTTAAAAATTTTTATTAGCTACCAATTCCTCTCAGTACTTTGGTGTCGTAAAAAAAAGTATGAGATGATATTGTACAGTTGCTTGGTTGAAACTTTTTTTAATTTTAAAAGAAGGCACCAAGTCCTTTTCAAATTAAATAGCAAGAATCTGCTAACATTAAACTATCGGATATGATACATACTCTGTATGACATTTAGCAGAAACACATCTGCTACTGGTTTTAGCTGTAAAATATAACTGTAACCATAGATTTATTTTAGCTGTTAATCATAGTTCTATATTTTAAATAAGCAGTATCCATTTTATCAATTTTTGCCAACAACAAAATTACTGCCAAAAGCTATTTTTTCCAGGCCTGTTTTTCTGTGGTTTTACCACCTTGGTAAAAATTTGCCAGGCTTGTTTTTATTTAGGTTTTTTCCACCTTGACAAAAATTTGCCATCCCTGTTGTAAACAATATCTGAAATGAATTAAATATCTACGGCTATTATTATGGCTATATTCGTTTAAATGATTCTCATATTTCTTATTGGCGTTATTTTTGTTTGTTCTGTTTATAAAATAATAAGGTATTTCTCTCTGGATGCACTGCATGATACTGGCTCCTTCTTTAGCCAGGACACCAGCCACCTCATTTCCATATATATTGCAATGAAAGATTAGTGTAATATAGTTAATGTATTTTATTGGCTGTAAAAATCTTTTAAATATCCTATGTTTAAAGTTTATTAGACATTACGTTAGTCAGCATGAGATATATTATAATTTCATTGATTGTACTGGTTTTTTTTCTTCTTTTATAATGGCAGTATGTTAGCAATTTCTCTTCATAAAATACTGCTGTTTATTAGGGTGACTTATGTGCAACTTCGTGTTTAGGATTCACTTTGATACTATTGTTTTTTGGGGGAAATAGCTGTTAAAATTGTGAAACTATTATTGACAACATACAAATTATCGGACTATATTTAATAATAAGTGTATTGCGATAACGTACATTACCGGTACTTAACATAAATAATAATATGGTGATATATTTTTATGGTCCTCAGTTACAGCTTTAATTTTCTATTCACTTTTTTACCTTTATTAACTTGTATCTTTAATTATATATTGGAACTTATTTTTAGGGTCTGGAAGATCCAACTCCAAAAGGCTGCACTCAACTGCTCATAATTCTCCTGCTAGTGAACAAACTTTGACTTTACATGAGAGACTGTGATTTCTTTTCACTAATGCAGGAATATTTGGAGCACTACTTCCATTTAGTATTAATTTTCCTCTTCATTCATAACAATGGGAGAGTTTCTTTTCTTAATTTGCTCTTAAAAAAATAATTACTTTGCACCTCTGTTACACCCTCAACTGCCATTATTTTCTCCTTAATACAGCCCCCCTTTAAGGAGAGGGCTCTCTATGCATCTCCTTGACTCAAGTGAGAATCTTAAAGAAGTAAATAGTTTTTTCTGTTTCTCTCTCTCCTTCAAGAAGCTGTGAAATCTTTTTCCATATTTGTACAGTACTGAAACAGACAGAAAAATGTTTATACAGTTACAGTACCAATTGACATTGTGTATTTTTTATAGCTACTATTTCAGAAGAAATCCTTAAAAAAAGCTGATGTTAATACAAGACAACACTTATATATAAGAAAGTACTTGTTGTTTTCTTGAAGAAGTCACTACAATGAATATCTTTACAAATTTTAAGAAAAGCATTTCTTCTGTTCTGAGTGTTTATATTTTCTAATATTTATAATCAGCAGTGATTTAAACTTTGTGGTGCAAAAGACAATCTATACCTCAACGCAAGCAGCCAAAGAAGTTTTTTCATTTTTTCAGTTGTGTGATAATTTTTTTTTTAATTGTGTTTCTCTTAATAGAACTACTTTTGTTTTGTAAATGTCAAGTATAAATATATGCAATTGGTACAAAATGTGTTTTATGTCTTCTTTTTTTTTTTAATTATTTATAATTTTAATGTGTGTTTGCATCTTTTTTATAAGTTCCCATGGGCAATATACATTTGATGTATTATAGTATTCAATTTTTTGCACTTTATAACCTATTTTCAATCTCGAATAAATATATCAATAAAAGTTTCTGAATTGTTTTGGAGATGGAAACGGTCAAAAGAAAATTTAATTTAAAAGAGACAAAAGTAAAAGATGTTAGAAATAACATTTAAATATATAGGAAAGTAAATCAACTGTTTAAAATGGGCATGATTATTTATGGCATTAATAAATTAAAATTATTAAATGGTAAAAATATTACTGACCTGTTAAATTTTTTTTAGTGAAATCTATTTTGTGTACTGAGTACTAAATATATAACAAAGGTATAAAATACATTTCTTTTTTAAAAAGTTAAATTTCTCAATTTATAACTATCTAAAAATGAACATAATGAAATGGAATTAATAGCAAGGTCTAAACTAATCCTCTTTCTTAAAGTGCAAATGGCAGATATTGAATCTATCTTTCTGATTTAAAGACAAATTAAGTTTGATTTTCGAATTCTTCCAATATGAAACAAATTTTAATATATTTTATGTTGACAAACCTGCCAGTTTCTCCACCTTTCAGGCAGACATTTTTCTCAAATATTGGAATTGGTTTAAAATGATTTTATTCATTGTGACATTGAAATAACTCATATCATATATAAATACTCCGATAAGCTTTCTTGAGTGCTGGTAAGGCTTCAAAGACATTTGCCTAATTAATTGTTATTTCATTGCAGCTTTAAATATTTTGAAAAAATAGAGCTTTCCAGTTGGCTACTATTTTCTACTATTATTAATTTAAATAATAAAAAAGATATATTAATGAACTAATTTTATAACTTTAGAAGTGCAAAAAGTTTTGCCGTCTGGTGGATGAGCGATAGCGCCTCGCGCTGTCGTGCCACAGGTCCCTAGTTCGATCTCGGGGGCCAGGCATGGTTGACTCAGTCTTTCATCCCTTCATTGGGTCGATAAATGAGTATCAAGCATGCTTGGGAACTAAACACTGGGGGTTCTGCTGACCACCAGACCGGAACATGTGCTCCTACGCTCTAGAGCCTAAGGTCAAGAAAACGGATGGGCACAGTAGGCCTTGGCCCTCTATTGGCTGTCGCGCCTCTGAGTTTAGTTTAGTTTTAGCAAAAAGTTTTAAATTTGCTTAAAAAGATATGATAAAATTGGCCAACGGGAAATTAACGTTAATGCATATCCTTCTGACAATATTACGCTCGTGGACCATTTTTTGATGAATTATTATTTATTGCAATATACTAAAGATGGAATTTTCATCAATATGGTAATTTAAACATAATGTGTCATTTCATGGTGCGTAGCGTTTTTAAAAGGTGCTTGAGGGTGCTTATTTCATTGGGTGTTTTTAGAAAGTGCTTAATTTTCCCTTTTCGAAAATGGGATTTTTTTCCCCTTACCATGTTGATTTTCGCCAAGTATTATGCAAAATAGTGCTTTTTACATAGTTCTACTCAACGTTTTCACAATTTATTTAATCACAATCTATTTCGGCATACCCTTGGTCCGTAACGTATGAAAGCGCTAATCATTTAACATGTTAGATGAAATACTTGCGAGTCCGCATGCGCGTCTACTGACCCGGGTTCGGTGAGATTATTGCACTCTTACGTGCAACTCTGCTGCATTTTGCAAGATATTCGCAATTTCAGACTTCATTTCCCAAGCTCTGATATCGAACCGAAAAATTTCTTGATCCTTTTATAATGGCTAATATAATCAAGAAAAAGTTCTTTGTCAGAAACTAGTTATTTTATCATGATCTTTGAAAATTATTTTTCATTTTGTTAATGTATATAGTGCTTAAAAAATATTTTGTGTGCTTAAAAAATACTTAAAAGGTGCTTATTTTTTGTTGAGAGATTTGGCTACGCACCCCGCCTTTGAAACCAAATCTCTCTAATTTTCGCTGATTTCAGAGATCAACTTAAACATTGCCATTTTTTTCCCATAATTGTGATGGAAAATTTTATTTCTCTTGTTAATTTCATCTTAGGTGATGTGCCATCGTCTTGTGAATTTGTCACTGACAAACTAATGGCCTTTGCGATATTCTATTTTAAATCTGTACCATCTTTAAACTTGGCTTGGGGATCATTTACTAATTATGTATTTTCATGTAGGTCCCCAGAGCAGACTAGAATCACAAAGCTTCTTCATCACCTCAAAATTTCCATCTCTCTTTTTATTCATTAAATTTAAGAATTGAATGCGAATTTTAAACGTAATATTTTTACTTGGGGGACCGTCCACCTATTGCATAAAAATTTTGTAACCTTTTATTGTTACTTTATTACTTTTTTTATTAATTATATTATTACTTTTCACATTTTCTTAAGTTTTATGAAATAACTCACTAATATTTAGAGGCAAGATTTGAAAAAAGTATGAAGTGATGAACTTATCTGGGCTGATTTAGTCTGAGAACTTTAAATGCAGTGAAAAAAATCTTAGGTTTAGTTAGGGATCAAAATTCAAATTTGTCATTCCAAAAAACTTTAATTCATCTCTCAATGATTTTATTTATAAACAATTGAAATAAAAAATTCAATTATCTCACATTTATTAAAGATGTGGGGTTAAAATGTTAAGTTTCAATACTCTATTTACATTTCAAATTTGTTTTAAATTTTTTTTTTAACATTTCATTAAAGTAATACTGGACCAAATAATAATTAAAATTTTTTAGAAGCCATTCACTAACTTACGTTAGTAATATGAATTTATTAGTTTTCTTAAGTTGATGTTTTGTTGAATATGCTTTTATAAATAACTTTTATTTAAATCTAAAAGTACACTCGTTAACCTTTTTTAAATAATAGTGTAATTATAGTTTTTAAATTAAATTTTTTTGCATAGTTAAATAGAGTAGTTATTAATTTAAAAATAGAATGAGCCACTTAATATTGAATTTCTTTAAAATTTCGCATAAATTGTTTTTGTGATGGCTAATATTATAAAAAAAATTATTCTTTCTCAGAAACTAGTTTTTAACTTTCAACAATAGGAAGAAAATTTTTCTATAAGTGCACATTGCCTAATTACAGGGTTGGTATTTTGTTTTTGAGGACAAGTTACTTTATTTAACATTGGAGACATTTTATTAGGCATAAAATCATGCACAATGCTTACATTATAATACTACTATAATTTATATTATATCATTATAAGAAAATATAGCCAAAATTAATTGACTCTTAATATAATATAAATAATACCTATGAGTTAATTAATATCAATCTAAATATTGATTTAATTATTTTATGCCTCAATTTAGGCAGATTTTTTAGATTAAATAAAACTAATGTGGTCTCCAATAATTGTCTAATCTCAACTTAGAAAAAAAAAAGTTTTTTTTTTAAAAAAAATTCTAAATGTTTGTTGCTAATTACTTATATGCAGGTTAGCAGAATACATCTAATCATATGAATAAGGTTTAAAGGGAAATTCAGGCAGCCGAAAGAAAATTTTCGGTCTAAAGTAATTCCTACAAAATGTCGTATTTTTAAAAAATGTGTCGCTTTGCAAAATTTCTCCTTGTTAAAAAAAACATTAAATGTAAATGTGTGCATTAATTAGTTTGAATTCCTTAAATTTATGAGTGAGACTTTTAATTTAATAAATTATTGCTATTTCATTATGTCTCGATTTCTAATAATTTTTGACATATGCTGGCTTTTTCAAGAATTGTGTAAAATCAAATTTCTTTTCTTATATAAACTTTTCTTTCCAAAAATATTTTTAAAAAGTTATTGTACTAAAAGAAAAATTTTAAAGTTTTTGGAGAAATATCGATGAAACAACAACAAAAACTTTGTTCTGAAGAAGTACTAGGGACTGAGAATTTTCTGCTCTCCTACTTGTATGCACATAAATATTTCCTATAAATCATGACTATAATATATTCCCTGATTTATAAAATAATTATAATTTACAAAAAATATAAATGTTTATTTTAATAATTTTTTTAATCAATAAATTCAAGGGTTTTATTAAGTTGCTATCAATATTTAATACAGTTATTAGAATAAATGTCCTAATTACATGTTATTTTATTATGTTATAATAGTTAAGTAGGTCAACATTCTAGTCAATACAGTTGAGCATCAATCGAAAGAACATTTTAAATTTTTGGTCTTATTCGTACAAAAGTGAAAAATTAACTTGGAGCTCAAAACTATTTTTTTTTTTTTTTTAATCGCTTGCTTTCAGTAAAAGAGGTGTTAAAATGTTTGGGGGAAAGAGGAGTGGAAACTGATTTTATATGTAAAGATTAAGATAATTCGTTGTGTACAAGTTATATAAATGATCGTGATACCACGTGTTTATTGATATGTTTTCAAAACGTGTTTCTATGTAACTGAATAATATCAACGGTTATTGTGATAAAAAAAAAAAATACGTATCGTACTAAAAAGCAAATTTAAGAGAGAAATGGTATTAATTTGCTGAAGATAAATGTTAAAAAAAAGCGCCAATATTAATATTAATGAAAATTATTTTTGGTAGTAGTTACAAATTAAATTAAAATAGTAAGTTAAGTACAAAAAAAAGCTAAAGTAATGGTGAAATTGTACTAATTCATTTAATAGAGCGCAAAAAGTCACCAATCGGTTTTTTGACGTCAATAATGCTTAACTAAGTTTGGTAATCGGTACTAATAGAAAGAAAAATAATAGGCTATGTAATAAAAAGTAAAATTAATGGTGAAAATGTACTTATTCGGTACGTGGAACCCTAAGAAGTTGTCTTACTATTATTAACATCAGTGACACTCAATGTTGATAATAGGCACTACTGACATCATGGTAAGCGGAGAAGTTTTAAAACGTGTTTTTATAAAACTGAATATTTTAAAATCAACAGTAATTGAAATAAAAGAAAATAAGTTATGCACTATGAAGAAAGAAAATAAGTTATTAATAAGAAAATAAGTTATGAAGGAAGAAATGGTACTAATTGGTAGAGAAAAGTAATAAAACGCTAATATTATTGGAGTAAATGATAACTAATTTTGGTATTAGTTACAAATTGATGGCCGAGTGGCGTTCTGACAAGGTTGACTCCACTTTTTATCCCTTCAGTGGGTTGATAAAATGAGTATCAAGCATGCTTGGTGACTAAACACTGTGGGTTCTGCTTTCTGCTGACCACCTAACCGGAACATCTGCTCCTATACCACCAGGTCAAGAAAACTGAGATGGGAACAGTAGGCCTTCGCAGTACTAGGCTATGGGCTGTCGCGCCACTGAGTTTAATTTTGAATTTTAGCTTTAATTGTTACAATTTGAAGTAAATAAATACTAAGCTATGTACTAAAAATCAAAATAAATTAAGAAATGATACTAATTCGCTTAAAAGACGTAAAAAGTGCTGTCTTGTAGGTTTCGCCAAAAAGTGTTTTCTTACTTGAATGATTAATGGAGTAGGAGGAGGAAATCTTGAAAAATCAAACCAGCCCAAGGAGATCGTTACTCGCCAAGCCTTTATGACGCCAAAAACGATAAAGGGTCACAAATGGAAAACCGATTTATCTCATTTTTGAGGACATAGATGATTAATTCTACCTTTAATGGGAGGGTAATTTAATGTGATTTTAACATATTCTAAGAGTTAAGAATGTTTTAGCGTGGACTATTAATAGAAGCCCTACTTCGCATGTTTGTGCGAGAATACAATAATTGTGTAATAATAATACACATTATACTACAATAATGGAAGAGACACTTTTAAGATTTTGACGTTTTCATGATTTTCTTAAGAAATACTTAGAAGATTATTTTATAACTTTAGAGTTACTTAGATAATTCGTAGGGTAAACATATAAAAAATTATTAATAGAATAATTGAAAGAATTATTAATAAAAATTATTACATCCACATAAAATATTAAATATTTCTTGCATGATGGTGTTCAATGGTTAGGAATTTCAAGAAGTTAGAAAATAAATTTCAAAAAAAAGTTAAGCGTCCCATTGCTGTTAAACTAACATGGAAGAATTTCGTACTTTTCCTCTTCATGAAACGCAAAGACAGTTCTTAAAAGGCCTTTCACAAAAAAAATTTGTTCCAGCTCCTAAATTATGAGTTCCTTGTTTTCTGCGATAAAATTTCAATCACGTGATATTTTTTTCCTTCCTAATCTACATGACGATAAGTTTAAAGGGAAGACGTTATTTTCATTACTGTTTAATAAAAGCATTAAACCCTTAATCATCTGTTGAATATATAATAAATCTATAAAAATGTTAAGTATATATAAAAAAAATGATAAAACTAATTGTTCCGCTTATGCGTCGAGTGAAAAAACTATCTTAAAGGCTCATATTTTGAGCTATTTTTAATATTAACTATAAAATAGCAATTTTAATATTCATTGAATATAGCTCCGTAAATTTTGTTGATTGTTTGCAAAATTATAGCCAAAAAAAAAATTTTTTTTTTCATAAGAATAATATCTCCATAATCTCTGTAAAATGGATTTTCAGCATTTTATGCAATTATTGCAAATAACAACCAAGGTAGTCAATGCAAGTTACAATCTTATATTGTCTTATTTTCGGGCATAGGGTGTTCAAAAATACTTGTTTTCGTTCGTAATTTATTGCCGGTCTCTTAAACCTTTCAATAAGTATGAGAAATTCCATGGCCAAATTTCACTTTTGAAGTATTTCTTGAGAAATATTTCCAATTCGCCTTTCAACTACTTACTTTTGATTCTGCTATTCAAACTTTTTTCAATGTCTCCTACCACATTGGTTAAAAATTGTTTGGATTGAGGAAATTAATTTACATTTCTTCATTTCGTACGATAAAAATCGAAGTTATATTTAATTTATTTTATTTAATTAAGTAGATTTTTCTGGAAACTAAAAAATTTTCAAAAATTTTTTTTTTGTGAAAAATAAGAAATCGGTTTGAAAAAAAAATAAGTTCATAATGAAACCACGTTTAACAATGTTGTGCTTGATAATAATAAGTAAAATTGCCGTGAAAATATTTTGTTAATATAGTAGAATTCCATTGTTTCAGGATTTTATGTATTTCTATGTACTACTGATATTTAAGCCATGATACAGTCTTGCAAAGTATTTTTTTCAGAACTAAATTAAATTCGTATGTCATGTTCAGTACAGAACTGAGAAATCATTCAATAGACTCTAATAGTATTGTTGAATTCCATGCCAACTGAAACCAGTAGTAGAATTCCAAGCGTAACAGAGGAGAAATCACACGGGTATTTTATCCTAAAATATGTATTAAATATATGTGAAGACAAAAAATTGTGCAACATGCTACTTTAAGGTGCAATATTTAATTTAATTGCATAGAATAATAGAAGAGCCTCATAATTTAATTGCCAGGTTTAAAAGCGTCCGTAAAAGAGGGAACGAAGAAAATCCCACATTTTTCACATGCACTGTTATTTCCGCTATATTCTGTCATTTGGAACATCCTAAACATTATTTGTAATTTTTTGTTTAAGAATCACATTACATGGTAAAATAAATTATTATAAGACTTTTTAAATTGCTTACACATTTTTATAAACTTCAAAAAATGCAATGTAACAGAGGGGACATTTTGCAAATTTGACAAATAGTTACAGGGAAATATCATGCCATTTAATTAAACATTGCACCTTAAAGTAGCATATTATTGCACAATTTTTTGTTTTCACTACATTTTTTATGATAAAATACATGTGCGATATCCCCTCTGTTACGCTTGGAATTCTACTACTGGTTTCAGTTGGCATGGAATTCAACAATACAATTAGAGTCTATTGAATGATTTCTCAGTTTTGTACTGAACATGACATGCGAATTTAATTTAGTTCTGAAAAAAATACTTTGTAAGACTGTATCATGGCTTAAATATCAGTAGTACATAGAAATACATAAAATCCTGAAACAAAATTATAATTTCTAATTATGTTTTTATGGTGAAATCATCTTATTATGTTAAATTCTTATATGTGTTTCATTTTCAAACCTCATTCATGCAGATGAATTGTTTAGTTTAAAATTATTAATTATAATAATAATAACATTGCGATTGATTTCATTAAATTTAATTAATGTAATAATTGTGCTCAATGAAAAATTAGAGTTGAGCTACAATTAAAAAAATTCTAATACTTTTGTAACGTAACTGTTAATAATGACTTAGGTCAAAATATTTTCAATGTTCAGAAAAAATGTTCTATGGTTCATTTCAAATTGCAGAAACACTACATAAATCCACCAGACAAGCTAAGCTATTACTAAAATGGTGGTTAGTCAAAATAAAGCGATTGCACTTTCGCTTCGTTCATTCTTAGAAAATTTTCCCTCTGAAAGCTAAGAATTCGATCTCTCTTTTTGAGAGAGAAAAAAAAATCCTCTTTCATGCCAGGCAATATAGCAGCCTCTTCATCAGGTAAGCGCCAAGAGAAAATAGCTATATCATGTCAAGAGAATATTAAGCCAAGCTCCTTTTAGGGAGGGGGGCAACTGGATGCCCACTAACACACGTGAAAGGTATCACCCACATCTTGACAGCTGCAGATTTGGCGAAACCTACTATGAACCGCAAAAAGTCGCCTTACTATTATTGATGCCTAATTTTGTTAATAGGTAGTATTGGCATCATAATTGGAGAAATAAAATAACGGAGATTTTAGTAGCGAAATTTTTTAGGCTACGAGTTAAGTTTTGATGCATCATGTAAGTCAAAAGACACTTACATTTAGTGTGAAGTAAAAAATGTAAATCTTAATCTGAAGATTTTTTTAAACTGTCATTTATAATTACTCAAACTATTAACACTCAACATACTGCAGCACTGACAATAGCACCATCTGTTGAGGAATAAGAAGTATTTTTTTCATCAGCGGATATTTTATTGCCAAAAATTTCTTTCAACTAATACGGAGAAATTTGAGGACATACGAGTAAACAGGAGATAGTCGTAAAAAACAGGAGACTTGGCAGGTATGCTAATAGGTATGAAATATATCCTTATATTGGTACAAAATATTTTTGAGTAAATTTGATGCCGATTACAGCTGCATGAAATACTACACATTTTTAAGATAGAAATTTTACAGCCCTTTTAAAGATATTTATTAAAGAAGATAATTCCTTGATTGTGGTAAATTTTAAATATCAAGAGTTATCACGAGCCAACAGTATTATGCCAGAGGATTCTGAATACAGTTAGATTATATTTTGATGGGATTTATTACTAAAAATATTTTTTGCTTAATCTAATAACGGAAAGTCACCAAGAAGGCCAATAAAGAATACGTGTAGCTGTGATCCTGTAACCTTTAGCTCTAAAAAAGGAACATGAATCTCACGAAAACTTGTCGCCAATGATGCTCAACTAATTTTGGTAATAAGTTGTAATTGAAATAAACTAAAAAGCAAATTTACTGAGAAAATGAACATGGGAACCGTAAAAAATCACCATCGCATTATCGACACCAATGATAAATTTTGATCACTGCACTGTACTCTTATATGTGTAAAAAAATATTTTATAAGTTTTTTACTCATAAACAGTTGCACCAATACTGTACATTTTTATGATAGATTCTTCACAGCCCCTCGAATATAATAATAAAAAGTAACTTCATTGTAGTAAATTTTAAATAAGTGTTATCTCAAGCAAAAGTATGCCAGATAATACCAAACACAGTTCATATTTTGATGAGATGAGCTACTAAATAAGAGTTTTGCTTAATCTAATTATTTAGCTTTATTACTTGCTTCAATATTCAATAAAGAACTTCAATTCATGAAGTTACTAACTTTCTGCGAAAGCACATTACTGATTTTTTTACCATTGAAAGCTCAAGAACAAAGCTTTTCAAAATTCGATCAATATCCAAAAATGTTTTCCCAGAAGATTACTTTCTAGTTAATCTTGTAACACGCACCCCCCAAAAAAAGAAGAGATATTCTAGATCAGAAAGAAACTTTATGAAATGACAGTTAACATAGGCTTCATCCCTATAAATTCAATCAGCATTTATGTATTATATTAATTCTTATAAATAATATTGCTTTTCTGAACTTCTTCACCTGAGACAATTACCAGACCACTTCAAGTCGACTGAAGCATTTTTGTTTATTTAAAAATGTCAGAAATATTTTATTAAAAAATCTGAAAAAAATTCCTCAAGATTACGAAATGGACACTTTTGACGTTAGAAATTAAGGATACTTTTTAAAATAGTACATGCTCTTCTCTCTCATATCTATAAATGTCTCTAGAAATAGAATTATAACTGTCTATAGAATTATATCTCTAGAAAATTCTTTATAAGAGTTGGACAACAATTTTAAAAAGATGAAAGGAAACCAGGATGTGACATTTATTAGTTTATTACATCATAAAACACACTTTGAGATATCTTCTACATTCCGCTGGAATGACTGTATATATAGCAATAACTAACAAATATGTTGTACAAAAAGCACACAATGTTTTCTGTTCTACAGATGGAATGAAAAAGATGTCAGAAATACAGTACCACTTGTATACACAAGGAATGGAATTTTGTTTTACATTTGTACAGATATTCTGGAGGCTCAATAAATTATACTTTTCACTGCACAAATAAAGATTTCTTTTAATTTATTTATAAAAAGCAATTTTATTTTGTTGTCTTGAGATGAGCAAGTACTACAGTAGCCTATGAGGAATAAGTAGACTGTCAATGACTAAATTAGAAATGCATTTAAAGTGAATTGTAAAATTTTAATGGTTAGTATTTTTAAATTCACAAATAAAATTAATCAAAAAAAAAATTTACATTGCAACTGCATTATCACTATTCCAAGGCACTGGAAATTTTTTGGTTGTTGAAAATTTGATTTAATTCTGTATATAATTCATTTTTAATGCCGCAACAAAAAATGCAGAACGAAAGATAAATTTTTTGACAGTTGATCATGCAATCTATAGAACAGTTTTATTAAGTGTAAGCGAGTTAAAAATTTACGGTTAAAATAAACTTGGTGAAAAAAATTCTTGCAGGTTAGAATTGCACTGAGATATTCAGTGAAAATAGAAGTTTTAAGATTGTTCAAATTTGCAATGGAGAATTAAATAAAAAATCAAGTTAAGTAAATATCATTAAGACTTTTAGACATCCACTTACATCAAACACTAAACACTTGACGCAGAGATATCCTTATAGGAAAAAGCTACAAGAATTTTAGCACCAGTTCACGAGAAACGTACAAATAAAAAAGAAAAAAAAATTGTTAAACTTTGAGCCAAAATTAGTGAATACAATGCATTAAATGGGATACGAGCCAGTATTTTTTAATTTCTTTGCTTTTAAACAAACTACACCAAGTATTAAAGCTAAAAGTGTGTGTTTAAGAACAATAAAAATAGAGGTCAACAGTCACAACACGAAAGATATATTTGCAACATTTTTAATAAAAATTCAAGTACTTCTTTTAAGGTCAAAATCAATTAAAATACAAGTCGATAATTACGAAAATAGATTGCTGTAAGAAAATTGTACAAGATTTAGTGAACAAAACAAAAAAAAAATCTTTTCTCAAAGCAGATGTTTTATTTCAAAAAAGTGATCCTGAACGTAAAGTACTGTAAAAAATTTTTTTAATTTGACAAAGCTAAATCCAAATGTAATTTCTCATCTAAAAGCAATTACAAGTAACTCATACCTTTCCCTATATGCCAATTTTCGTCACATCAAGGTAAAACTATTTTTTTTCCTTCAAAAAATTCTATAGTAGCTAGGATGACACGCAGAGCTACACTACTTATGCCTGAGTATGAAAATGTCTGTGGATATTTCTTTCTTTTCATGTGTGAAATATTCTCATAAATTAAAAATTAAGACAAAAAAAAATTGCTTTGAAGGGAATTAATTGAACTCTAAGGATATAGATATATATATATATATAGATAGATATGAGAAAAAAGCAAAAAGGTTTGCCAAGTCATAGCTGCTTTTAAACTATGCTCTAAAAATTTCAGTGAGTATATGTTTGTGTGTGTAAAATTTGAATGTGAATAATTTCCTTTTTTTTAAAACTGACAAAATACTCATTTTGAGAAAGTTGCTAAAACGATCACAAACACTTTTAATTTGATAAATGAAATACATTAAAAAATTGTTAGTTTAAAAAAGCATTAAAGAATGTATAAAGCAGACAAGTATACACACACAAATATATGTAGGCTATTTTAAATAAAGACCTTTTTCCATTACATATTTAGTAAAAAGCGGAATTCCGCACACATAGTTTTTTAAACATGCATACATACAGACATATTGAAAAATAAGTTTAAATAATTTTTTTTTTAAAAAAAGAAACTCAAATAGTTCATGCACAGTTTTCTGGGTAAGCACAAAACAGTATGCAGGAATACATAAATTAAATACAATTAAGTAATAAAAAAATATTTAAAAAAAAAATTTATACATAACTTCTGAGTAGACATAAACAAAACAAATTCAACCTAATTTCAGACGTGGTCTAAAAATATACATTTAACCAAAAGTAATTGCGGCTGACAAGTTCCTGATTAGGAGGGAACACTCTCTCGCACTCTTTTACAGACACAAAACATCTGCTGATCGAATATGAGCAAAGGAAATACCCTACATGGCAATAAAAGAAAAAAAAAAAAACCATCTCACATTGTAACAAATTAATGGAACACATTATTTATGAATATAAAATGACTTATGAAACATCTTGATCTTCAACATCTTGAACTTGTTCTTTCTGTTCTCCTTCACCTATAAAATATCTCAGATCAGTCATTTGTAAGCTATGGCAAAAAAGTCATAATTTGGTCAATGACGCTAAACAGATGTGTTAATAATGGATTTGTTAAATTATGTAAACTGAAAGTGACAGATACTTTTAATTACTGTTCATGTTATAGACTTAATTTTGACGCAATAAATTGTATTTAAAAATATTTTTTGGTTTCTTTAGCAATAAGTAAAATTTAACACTTAACTTTTTCTTTAACCTTTAGAAATCAAAGTTCTGATTACATTAATAATGCTCAATACTATTAACTATAACAATACTTAACAATTCATACTAAAATTCTTAATAATGAAAGGCTAAGGAGGAAAACAAAAAGTCCCCCATTAAGTGGGATATCAGTTTTACCTGAGAGCAGATCTGTATAATATAAACTAACGTGTGAATCCAGTTTGAGGAAAATTGTTTACTATTACTAAAAAAGAAACATCAAATTTTTTCCTACTGATGCAAATGAGAGTTAAGATTATACCCATAGGATTTATAACACAATTCGAACCTCACGATTCCTATTCATGCGATTTATGATCAGGCATAATGTTTCGTATGCACAAGATTTAAGAGCCACTATCATGATTTGCGTTTAAGTGTCTTAAAAATTATTCATGAGAATTCATATTCATGCGATTTTAAAATTAAACAGATATTTGTATTCTTGTGAAATAAAAACCACACATTAAGATTCATATTCACACAATTTAAATAAAAATCTAGCATCAATATTTTTATTAAAACTAGCTAACATTCTGCAGATAAATGCTTCCGAAATACACTTTTTGTTGTTCAAATTTAAAATATTTGAAAAGTGTTTTTGTACATAAAATTTTTGAATTTCTATTTTTATCTTATTTTTTAAAAAAATTCGTAAATAAAAAAATTCTTCAAATTTTTTTTTGTCAAAATGCGAGAGCGACTAGTTAAGGGCTAATCAATTTGTGCAGAAAATGTTTTATCTTAACTAAGGCTGCCTGAGAGTTCTGACATAGTGAAGATGATCCGTGTCGGGAAAACTGCTCTTCTTCACGTATAGACAAGAATAAAAATTATAAAGAAATAGACATGACGACAAGTTTGAAGGTATTGCTTTGGGTGGAATTTTAAGGAATAAACAGCACTTTTCCAACCAGATTTTAAAATTTTATATTAATGTCAAAAATATATTTTGGTTTGAAATTATTAGGGGAAGTAAAAAAAATGCTTGACACATTTATGTATATATTTTTATGATTTCAATAGTACGAATGCTTCTGAAAACTTCACTTTTATACAGGCAAACACCAGGGTTTTTGACTCACCCACAAACCCAGGTGTTTTTTTTAAAAAAAAAAAAATGAACTTGGGCTCATGTTTTTTTATTTGACTTTAAAATATAAATGCGTAATACACAAATATACACAGTTTAATTTTTAAGACTTAGTCAGGGTTCATACAGAGATCAGAAGAAGAAATCCAAGGAGTCCAAAATTTTAAGAACTTATCAAAAATTTAAAAACTTTGTGTAAAAGATAGTTTTTTTTTTTTTTAGAAATTAAAAAGCAGTTATAAGGAACTTGCAAAAATGTATATTTTGAATTTAATTTCTATCCCTATTGAAATACATTTTGACTGTCGAACTTCGTCAAGAGAAATAAATGAAGTTATCACTTTGACACATAAATACATTTTCCAATTTCAAATATTTTAATAAATCTTGTTAAAGTACAGATGTTAAGGATTGACATAAAAACCTACCAATCTTATATTTTTAAATTTGAATACATAAGAAAATCTAAGGCATTTTATAGCAAGAAAAAAAATCACAGCAAATTATTAATTAAGTTTGCTTGTAACATGTAAAATTATTTGCTGTTATTTTTCTTCTTCTAACTCTTGCAAATCAATTTTTATTCTTTTAAAAGTTTTCTTAAACTGCTAGAATTTGACAGCTAAGTCATATCCAGTGGTGCAAGTGGCTAAATGTGGCTTTAGAGCAACAAAAAGGCAATTTTGGAGCAGTGAAACGAAGATTTGGAGCATATGTAATAAAAAGAATTAAAACAAGAATTTAATAACAAGAATTTTCAATTTTGTTCATTAATAACGTGTCTTATTTTTTTTCATTTTTATGAAAGTCCATGCATTAAAAAATTAAGTTTCTATTTGGTATCTTCCAATGCTGTTAAATATTCTGCTCACCTCGACTTTTCCTCAGATAAGAGGATCTGTTCGCTTTCTATAATCGACATGTTATATTATTTAACCCATCTTTAATATTTTTTTCAGCTGTGGCTAAGAGATCCTGAGAAGCCTTCAATTTTTTTTTGCAAATCAATTTCAGCAGCTTTCAATCTGCTCTCCTCAGTTTCAGTGTTTTCACTTTCTTTTTTCTTAACCTCTAATCGAGCAGAATAATTTTTAAATGCTGCACGAGCCACTTTAATCATATCTTTGTCAACTTTAAAGTTATTTAAACTCCCTATTTTGTTGATATGCGACACAACTTGTCTCAAACCTATAAAACTATGTGAATTTAAACTTGTCCTATTGTCAAGTAGCTTTTTGTTCACACTAAAACTTCTTTCAACATCAGCATTCCCATGTGGTATGCACCAAAGAGATTTAAAAAGCTTTGCTAAAAGAGGATATTTGATATTTCTCAAATTTTCTATCTTCACAAAATAGTTTTTCCAAAACGTATCCATTGGTGCATATTCATTTCAATCAGAAGAATAACCTTCTGGTTTTCTATGTAACCTCGTCCATTCATCTAGGAACAAAGATGCCTTAATAGAAGTGCCTTCCATTCTCATTACAGGATGCAACACTTGAATATGGAATACTAACCTATTTTCAAAAGGCAATGCCTTTAATAACTTTTTTGCACATGCCATAGACCTGGCACCTAAATACATAGAATTTTTTTCTGAAGAAGATAAGGATGTAATCACATTTGTGGTATCTAGTCCAACATCTATTAAATTTGAATTTTGCCAAATATCTGCGTTTTCTACATCCAATGATTTTAAGTCCTTTCCTGACAAACTAAGAAAAGCAGAACTCTTTAAAAAACGCCCTAACAATGCCTTAACTAGAGACACCATTTCATCATACAGCAAGTGAATCAATGGTGTCTCAGTTTGGAAAAGACCTAAAAATTAATTTAATAGTACAGCCAAAATATTTCTTTAAGAAAAAAAAGAGCTTTTGGCAAAAGCAATTTAAATAAATTCAATATACGTGGCTCATACTATTTTCTAAATTAATAATTACTTTATTTAATTCTGTAAAAGATAATTCAAGTCTAATTAATTTAACTATTATTTAAGGTTATCGAGTGTATTTTTCTTTAAAATTTTAATAAATGTTATTGATAATAGCATATTTAACAAAACATTAACAAGATTAATATTGATCATACTGAATTCATAAAAATATGTAAAGAATTAAGCCCCTAATAAATTTTTATTAAAATTGGTTACCTAGTACAGTATTTCATTAATGAAATGATTAAAAAAAATTAAATAATTTTTAAATGCAAATTCAATGAGTATTGAAGCTAAAAAAATTTGTCAGAAGTAAATTATTATATTCTCCCTACACTCATAATATTTCACAAATCTGTGATAATAAAATTTTTTATATCAATTGTTTTAAATCAAAGATCATTTTTAAATCATTAAGTATTTTTGTAAATAATTAAAGAGAATTAAAGTATTTTTGAATGACAAATTTGAAAAACATAAGATTTTTTGCTGCATTTAAAATATTGCAAGCCCCTCTCTTCATGCTTGCCTCTAATTATTAAGTTTTTTCCTTGAACAAAATAAGAGCACTGAAAATTTTGAAAGTAATAATACAATAATAAAATGCAATAAGTAAAAAACAGAAAAATTTTATTAAAAAAAAATCAATTAAGTAAAATTAATGTTTAAATACAATATGCAATTAGTGGATGGTCCCTCAGATAAAAAAATTACGTTTAAGAAACTCAATTTTTATCTTTATTAAATTAATGAATAAAGGGGAGATGGAAATTTGAGGTTATGAAGCTTTGTGATTCTTGACTGCTCTGAGGATCAACATGAAAATATGTACTCAGTGAATGGTCCCTTAAATTAATTCAAACATCATACTACTAATCTATAAATAGAATAGCGCAAGAAGGCCATTAGCTTGCCATGTACGAAGTTGATAGCACTTATGGGTATGAAATTAACAAGAGAAATAAAATTCTCTTGCTATTAAAATTTTGCAATGTTTAGTTGGTCCCCGAAAATTCGAGAAGTTTTGGTTCCATTTCAGAGAGTGGAAAATGAAGCCTGAAATTGAGAATATATTGCAAAACAAAGCAGAGTTGCACATGAAAGTGCAAGAATCCTTCCCACTGAATCCAGAGCAACTCACATGGCAGTAGCTTGGTTGCTGCAAAATACCAAATACTTCAATTTGGGGCATGTAGGAGCAGGTTTCCCAGGGTTCATACGGAGATCAGAAGAAGAAATCCAAGGAGTTCAAAATTTTAATCCGAAACTTATCAAAAATTTAAAAACTTTGTTTAAAAGATAACTAGACAGTCTTTTTTGAAAATTAAAAAGCAGTTATTATAAGAACTTGTAAAAATGTATACAGTGAATTCGCGATAACTCGAATCTGATGGGACTGACGGAAAACTTCGACATATCGGAAGTTCGACTTACCGTTAGTTTCGGTTTTGGACTTTCAAAATATTGTCGGATTATTTAATTAATGCTTATTAATTGCAAATCTTCTAATTGCTAATAAAATTTAAGATCATTTTTCTGACAAGCCATTTTCGATAAGACTGTTTGAAGCACTTTATGATACCCTGGTCCATTGGCTGCAACTTTGCTGTTGTGTTTGGCGGGAGAAACTGCAAGTTTAATGCTTTCACATTAAGTAGATCACAATGCGCTGTGCATTTATCCATAAAGAGTATCAGTTTTTTTTTTTTAGCGAAGAATTTCTGATCCAATTTTCTTACATAGTCTTCAAATAAAACTGATGTCATCCAAAACTTTTTGTTAGACTTGTAATCCAAAGGATATGTTTTTATATTCTTGAAACATCGGGGATTTCGGTATTTTCCGATAACAACTAAGGGCAATTTCTCTGTCCAAGACTCATTTCCTCCAACTAGGACAGTCAAACTTTCCTTGCTCATTTTACCCCCATAGCAGTTTTCATCCTAAAACATCATAGTCTTATTTGGAAGACATTTAAAAATTAAACCCATTTCATCAATATTGAAAACCTCATTTTAACTGTATCCTTGAAGTAAATTTGGTAACGTTTCATTTAACCACTGTTCACATACTTCAAGAGGGACAGCTTTAGCTTCTCCATGAAGAGTGCGAAAGACATTGTGTGTGTGTTGCAAAGGAAGGGGCAAGATATCAGCTCCTAGATTTTTTTTCTTGCTTTAAAAGATCCCAAAAAAATCGAGTTAAAGGGAGTAAAATTCGAGTAATAGAGAATAATTAACATGAAATTGAAGATAAAAGGGTCGGGACCTCATAAAAAAAAATCGAGTTATAGTAATATTCGAGTTATAGCGAATTGACTGTATTTTGTATGAGATATTTTTTCTAGCTCTTTTGAAATAGATTTTGACTTTGTCAAACTTAATCAAGAAAAACAAAGTTATCACTTTCACACATAAATTCATTTTCCATATTCAAATATTCTAATAAACCTGGTTTAAGTACATAGTGCAGATGTTAAAGATAAACAGAAAAACCTTCCAATCTTATATTTTTAAATTTGAATACAGAAGAAAATCTAAGGCATTTTATAAAAATAAAAAAATAATAAAAAAAAATCAATGTAAATTATTAACTAAGTTTGCTTGTAACATGTAAAATTAAAATTATTTGCTGTTATTTTTTTCTTCTAACTCTTGCAATTCATTTTTTTTTAAAGTTTTTCTTAAACTATTAGATTTTGACAGCTAAGTCACATCATTTAGCTTCCCTGTTTGGACAGCAAATTCATCAGCGGACCTAGTAAGCTCATCTATGCAACACAATAATCTAAGGAGTTTATAAGGACTAATTTGGAAATCTAAGTAGTTCCAAGTACTCCTTGGAGACTTTTTTTATTTCCAAGGAGTATAAGGAGTCTGTACGCACCCTGAGGTTTCCACAATTGGCTCGGATCGGCGCAGCACTAGCACCACTGCATATCATTTAGTTTCCCAGCTTGGACAGCAAATTTCTCAGCGGACTTAGCAAGTTCATCTATGCAAAGCAATAATCTAAGGAGTTTCTAAGGACTAATTTGAAAATCTAAGTAGTTCCAAGAACTCCTTGGAGACTTTTTAATTTCCAAGGAGTTTCTAAGGAGTCTGTACGCACCCTGGACTTAGTGTACTTAGATTATAATATATGTAACTTTGAAAAGAACAGACGTAGAGTACAGGCTGGAACAATTTTGCCTTTCTTTTATCTTCTTAATAAATAAGTATTATAACAAAATATTAAAATTAGAATTTTTTAATTCCTTTTCAAATGAATATTTTGCGTTATTATTTCTATTTTAATGCTTTAAAATACTCATTTAGATATAAAAATTCATTTAATTTCAAACCATGATAAAATATTGAATAATATGAAATTAACATTTTTATTTTTAACCATGACACAGACCAAATTTTTCAGTCAAGAGATTAAATAAAAAATAAATTAATTTCAATAAAAATTTTCTTTTGCCAGAACATGTAGTCTTTCTTTATTAATCATATATGCAATTATTTATTAAATTTTAAAATTTATTGCATCAAAATAAACATAAACCTGAAAAAGTATAATTGAAATATGCCAATGAAACAGAAAACTTATTAGTCATTTTGAACATGAAATTATTTGCATAAATTACCCTCTCATTATTTTTCTAAATAAAGGTTTAATATCAATAAAATTAACCCCCCCCCCAAAAAAATAATAATCAGAAGCTTGTAAATATATTTATAAATATTATATATAAAATATTTTCCACATAAATTAATTATTTCTTCAAAAAAATTACCAGGTGATTAAAATTAACAATTAAAAAAAATCAAGTGATTTAAAAAGTAACCAACCTAATACAGACGTGAACAAAAAAATAAATAAAAATTATCAAGGGTCTGTCTAAGTTTTTGTGAAAGGTACCTTTTGTGAAAATTTAGACATAAATTGTGATAAATTAAAAAATCAATACAAAAACATGGTTAAAATATAGATTTATCGTTTCTTAAGGGATACAAAAATAAAATTTTAAGAAATAGTATTTTGTGAAACTAGTTTTTCCTAAAGTTGAATTTGTGAAACTACCATTTTACCTAAAATTGAATTTGTGAAGGTACCGCTAAACGGTAGTAAATTCGGCCTGGACAGACCCCCGATTATATACTATGCTTTTTGACTTATATGAACATTTTTAAATGGACCCCAGATTTTGTTTTCCAGCTTAAGTTAGGGATAGTTTATCTTAAATTTAATAGCTTTGAGAAAGTGAGATCAGATGAATTACAGTAAACAAAGTTTCAAAAAATATTTGGAAGATTACTCTCCCACGGCTCAATCGCGAGTAATCATCTTATAATTTTGTATTACGAGTAATCATCTTTTACTTTCGTAGGTTAAAGCAAAACTAAGGGCTTCTTCCGCTATATAGTAACCGCTGAATATAAGTTATCGACTTCATTAATATATTTACTAAGTCCTAAAATTTTATAGAAAGCTACAACACACGAAAAAAAAGGCTTATATATTTTAGACAAAAGGATACCCAATTTCTTTCAAAATGTTACTCACCATCGTGCTGCATATCTGACGTCCACAATGTAAGGTTGTCACGCAACAGCTGCATTATCAGAGTAGAATCCTTGTAGCTTTCTTCACTTAATGTATCAAGCTCAGCAATGGCATCATCAAAAGCTGCTTTTGCTAATCTGCATGCTCTATCAGGGGAATTTAAGATTTCATAGTAGAAAACAGAGAAGTTAAGGGCAAGACCCAGGCGGATAGGATGGGTTGGGGGCAGCTCCGTCATTGCAATATCACTGGCAGCCTTGTAAGCCACAAGACTGTTCTCAGCAGCTTCTTTGCGGTCATTGCCAGTAGCAAATTCAGCCAAATAACGGTGATAGTCACCTTTCCTAAAGAAAGATAATAGTAATGCTTAAAACAAGTATTTATCTGCCTAGTAGCATTTCAAAGTACATACACATTTTTCAACAAAAAATAAGTATGTTCTAAGTACTATTAAAATTTATTATTTTTTTTTTTTAAAAGAAAATCATTATCAGGATACGCCCACTATTAAAATTTTTCTCTTCTCATATACATATCTTTTAACTTCTCCCTTGTTTGGCTTCTTAACGGGTCTCATAAAATCAAGCCCAAGTTATTTTGCTGATTGGATATAAATTAATATATATATACAGCTACATACATATAAACTTAGATTAAATGAAAAACTTTCAGCAAACAAAATCTCAATGCAAAAGCCTTTCTTCACGCATTAACTAACTCTCGTAACTAGTTTCGATCTTTCAAAATTTTTTAATATTTATAGAACTATATTGATTCATACCACAAGGATAAGTTTGGTAAAAAACCAAAATAACTGAATCCAAATAAATGAAATCCAAAAATGTTGCAAAAAACAATTAAAATAATTGAAAAAATACCTGAAATTTGAGCAAGAAAAAAGTGTATGTACAGGGTGCAGATTTTCAAGTGTGAACAAAAATATTTCTGGCCTTACTTTAAAAATAATTGTGCGAAGTAAAATAAATTTCATTCATAATTTTAAAAATAAGTCAATCAAAAAATTTTGTGCGAACTACTTATATAATGTAATTTTATTTAGTTTCGATAGAGCGAAAAAATGTCCTACCCTATGCAATTTCAGAAGATCAATCAAAATATTACATGTCTATATTATATTTACATTTTTATCTACTTCTGATTTAAGCCCAGTATTCTCAAATAAAAAAGTATTGTTTGCATAAATTTTTTTGACGGATCATTTCGCAAAGTGATATAATTTAATTTGTTAATATTCAAGAAATTTTACAAAATGTTTACAAAGAAAACATTAAGAAATAAAAAATAAATTTCATAAAATTTTAAAACAGGGAGAAAAATTAATAAGTAACCTTTTTTAAAAGAAAAAAATTTGCATATTTAACGTAATTTATCGATAGGAGAGGTAAATACAGTACAGAACCCGTTATCCGGAATTCAGAAAACCGGAACGAAATTCAATAAATTTTCCCGCCATTTCAAAAAAATTATTTTCTTTTCCTCATAAGATTTTTCTTTCTTTTTTGAAAGATGTTTACCTTACCATCATTTTGGAAACAATCATTAGTGTATTACTTCATTGTTTTTTCTTCTTTTTAAGATTATTTCCAAATATTTTTTTTCAGTTGGATTTAACAATAAAAAAACGGCTTTCTGTAGTGATTCAGAAAACCGGAAAAATCAGTTATGCGGAATAGGGATGGTCCTGATCGTTCCGGATAATCGATTCCCTACTGTATTATAATTTTTAATTTTATTCAAATTCGACATAATTTTAAGTTTAATACCAATTGTCTTACAGGGATGTGACTGCAAATTATGCAACACTAATAAGATTTTTTACTTTCTGCTTTTAGGAGATATTAAAGTTTCAACTGTTCAGCAAATGGGAGAATTGCATTGATTTAGGTTCTGAGGTACATAATGCTTTACTAAAATGTTGATGCAGAGCCAAAGCATTTTATAATTATTTTTAACCCCAGAAAGCTCCACTTTTATCAGGACACAGTTAATACTCCTTATATGTTAAGTAAATAAAACAATCAGTATAGTTGAATAAATAATATCTCTGTCTTAAGTTAATACTAACATTTTGTAATAGAAAACTTTAGATTCTCCAGTTGAGGCAGTAGGGATTAAATGTTTATCAAGTACATCCAGAATATCTTGGCAAATGTCTTTCAGTTCAGTTTCCACCTAAAATAAAAACAAACAATTTAACAAGAATAACTTTACAATTTGGGTGATAAAGGCTCACATTTACTTCATGTAAGATATTTTAAATTTCTTCCCAAATTCTTGTAGTTTTTTCATTAGTATTATTTTACAAAGCAACATCTTAGAGAAAGAAAATTTAGATTTAAAAAAAATCTTAATACTTCTTAATTCATATACAAATTTTCATATATGATTAAAAAGGACAAACTTAGATTTTAAATATACAAAAGAAAGTGAAGTATAACATTGAAGGTCAATAACTAGTTTAGATAAACAAAAACAAAACAAAAATTAATAAATAAATAAAACCTACGAAATGTAAAAAAAATATTTGCTGGCATACACAATATAGAATTTTATAAAAAATTAAAACACTTAAAAATTCTGAAGTTTTTATCACAATTAGGTGACGAGAGTTTTTAAATGAGTTGGAGGTAATTAATTGCTTACATAAAGTTTTTTCGTTTTAATTGTAATTTTTGTTTGTAGAAAGTTTTAGATTGTATTGAAGTCTGACTTCAAGATTTTAGCTATAAATATTTTGCAAAACAAGGTATCAACTGCAAGTAATTTTAGACTATAATTGCTCTCATAATTGTTTTGTAGTGATATCAGTTTCTTGCTGTAAGTCTGGCTTTAATATCACTTATGGAACTATTTCTTATCACTAAAGATTCCAAATAATTAAAATTTGAAACTCTTGAATTTTACTGTACAGTTGACCTTAAAGCATTTATGAATTTTCTTTTATCTAATACTATGTTTTTTGTTAATTACCAGTTAATTTTTTTTTCTTCTTTACCAAGTTCATTATTTCAAACAGTGTTTATTTAATTCTGGCATTAAAACTACATAAGCAGAAACTATTATTTGTAAAACACAATTACGATGTTTGATGTGACTCGTTTATAACATTCCAAGTTCAGTCTGCTGTAAACTCATGTCAATAGCAGATCGCTTTTAGACCCATTTCCATATTTTTTTGGAACTGATTTTTGCTAGTACGTACCAGTTTTGAAATAAATTTTTTTTGTCACCAAACAGCTTTGGCGCATTTTGAGACAGTTTTGCCTTCAGTACTCCACTGTTTTTGTAGAAAAAAAGTGCAAACTGATGCCAAATCTTAACCCCTAGACAATAGTTTCACTATCAGTAAGCACCTGTTAATAACATAGTGAAAAAACGTATCCTCGTCAGTAGCACTTATAAAATCATCAGTGTAGGTTAAATTAAATATTGCAGATACATACTGAATCATTTCCACCAGGCACCATTTCTGTTACCGCTAGAGTTTATATTATAAAACGAAATGAGAAAATCCTCCAAAATATAAATGCATAAAAATTCACCAGAAAGCTATAATTCCATTTATAAATTTTAAATTATCACACATCATTCAACAATGAATTAATCCAAAATAAATCATTATTTGCAAAACCTTATTTTCATCACATATCAATTACGTCCATAATAACTGTCTAAGGAGTTTTCTCTCTTCTGAAAACTTAACTTGCAACACTCAAAATTTGAACTGCTACACTAAATTACTCAATTTAACACCCCAAAAATACTATCTTCACATCAATAAGTTTAATTTGAAATGCATTAACAAAATGCATTTCAAATTAATATGAAATTAATGAATATCCACCTTAACATTTAGCTCGCACAAAAACAAATAATTAATGTCTAAGAAAATTGATTCTTAAAATGAAATTCTAATAACTCAAATTCTGCAGAAAATATTATGTACCTAACTGAAACCCTAATAACTCCTCTCCATTAGTGCAATAACAAATTTGTCCTTGCATCACAACAACTTTGATTACATTACTATCCACATTAATGATAGCCACCTGAAACTTTTTGTTTACAACTCTTCCAATTTACTATCAACTTGAAAGCAGACTATTCACAGCTTTCGACGAACTTGGTGTTTAATCTCCCCCCCCCCAAAACTAATATTGATATAAATCCATACCCTTTTTTTAAATTAAATAAATAGTAGTCAATTTTCTGAAGAAAAAAAGGTCCATTTAAATCAGTGGGAACCCTGGTTATAATTCAGGCAAGAGATATAAATGCTACAGCTTTAAAAATCTGTTATAAGATTTAATAAAGAGAAAATTTAAGCATATTAAAGAAGACTAGGCACGAAAGAACTTCGGAAGATGCATTTGTTACATGTTCAGACCTGCCAACCTTAGAAAATAAAAAAGCAGGAGACTCTTTCTGTATCACGACATAGCGCAATATTGAAAATTAAACCTGATTCACACTTCCTACAAGAAGTTTATTTCAAAATATATTATTTCAGACCTGCCAACCTTAGAAAATAAAAAAGCAGGAGACTCTTTCTGTATCACGACATAGCGCAATATTGAAAATCAAACCTGATTCACACTTCCTACAAGAAGTTTATTTCAAAATATATTATTTACATTACATAAAATAGATCACAATAAGATTCTGACACTGACTAATAAAGATATGTGTTCTTACTATAAAATATAAGGATCTATAGAACTATATTAAAACATATCTTTTGATTTTTTCAAATTTAGTAAGAAGTTCAAAACTAACAAAATATGTCAATAATGAATACAATACTTTATAAATGTATTTCTTAAATTTTTTTTTTCTAACTGCTACTGTTTTAAAACTGCAGATGCTGCTGATTTAGCATTATTTAAAAAAAAAAAAAACTGGCATCATTAGAAAGTGAAAAAACATTTTGCCTAATGGTGTCCAAGATATCTCCGATTGTTATGACTCGAGATTCTTTTGCTTCTAATTACTTTATTTTACAGTACAACACTCAGAATAATAGGACTATTTACAATATATTATTTACATGGTTTGTTGGATGCATAAACTTACATCATAAAGATGAAAATCGTATAGAATTCTCTTAAACGCAACGTATCGTAAGTTCTCCAACTTAATATTATAAACATAAAATATAATTGCCAGTTTCACAAACTCTAATACAAAATTAACTAGAAGAAAACATGACGGAAATGTTAAACTTGATGTGAGTGGCAACATACTCCCACCTTTGTATTGCTCTGAAGCAATACAAAAATCTAATGCTGTAACATTTCAAGAAATTAAAAGTTACGAATAATTCACAAGTTTTTTCGTTTCACGGGTACAATTCGACGTCGAATTGTTCTTGCTTGTTGGATCTTTCCATGGGATCTGCAATGCTTAAAACGTCTAAATCACATACTTTTGGCAACTCCATATTTTGCAAACTTAATGCGACTAAGTTAACCTTTTTTCTTCCTAGACCTAAGATTGCCCAACCTAGTAAGGTTTCTTTGGCTGAAACTCCCCATCTTAACACTTTTATTTTTCCAGTCAGAATTCTTCCAAGTACATCAGCTCCTAGAAGAACTCTTATAGGGGGCGTATCTTTTCCAACATCTGTTAATTTTATTCCTCGAGAAGCTAGATCAGCAAGTAAACTTCTATCCTGTATCCTTGGTAGCTCTGAGCAAATCTTTGCCTGGTCAAGAAGAGATATTGAAGTCGTATATTTGCGATTTAAACTTTCAACAGTTACCATATATCTCTTATGCTCTGAAGCAGGAGAAGTTCCTCCGCCAAACAGTCCTTGAGAAAACACTTCGCTTCCAGAGGGAGAAAGTTTCAGTTCTTCAGCCAAACTCTTTTCAATATAGGAACGCTGTGATCCATCATCCATTAGTACACAAACACAGACTTCCTTGTCTCTGTTTCGAAGTCTGATCGTAATTGTTTTGAGATATATTTCACGTTCAGAAGGACGATTCGTAAACAATATTTCTGTTCATCACCTGCTATTTTGTCCTTAGATGAAGAATTAATTCCTTTATGTAGATCTGGACAAAGTATTGTGTAATGGCTGCGTTTACAAACTAAGCATCTTACATTACTGTGACATCCTTTTGCCATGTGACCAGACTTGAGGCAGACAAAACAGCATCTCTTTTGTATAACTCGGGATTTTCTGTCCTCAAAACTCATTTCTGCTATTTTCTGACAGTCTTGACTTGGATGTGAACAGTCACAGAAAATACAATTGTTTTTTCCTGCTGATATGTTGGCGCTCAGTGTAGTAGCAACAGGTTCATCTGTTTGGATCGATTTGGGGTAATCTTTTCGTTTCTCGCCACTTCCCTTATCTCTACCAAACCCTTCACGAGCTAAACCCATCATTTCTTCAGATTCGACCTCATGGCGCAAGAAACACATTAGTTTTTCGAGGGATCTCTGACTGGTAACGTCATCAGTATTTTCAGAAATTCTACTCCGTTCCCAGGCTCGCATAACATTTTCAGGTCAGCATGACTCTACAAGAGGCTCTAGAAAATCAGCAAATTTCTCTTTCGTACGTCGCAAACTTTCCAAAGCTCTTAACTTTGTTTCCAGCATATCATAGAGGGTAGCTAAATCAGAAGAATTCCTTCCGGCAGTAGCATTTCTCATAACAAGAGAAAGAAGATCTCGAACGTATATTTGTACTAAAAGATCTTCTCGACCAAACCTTAATTTTAATTGTTTAATGGCTTTTGGATAATTTTCTGCTGTTATTGGGAAACTGGAAACTAATCTTGCTGCTCTGGACTCAGGTACCATAGATTGGTATAATTTGAAAATATACTCCAGAATGTGAGATATTCTTTAGGGTCACCAGAAAATGTCTTCAATTCAAATTTCGGTAATTTTAGTTTCACGGCATTATCCTCTAAAGAACTTTTGGCAATGGATCCAGAGTCCTTATTTAAAAAAGTTGCGACTTTTGCGTCTAGTTCAAGATAATTATCTCTATAATTTTCCGCTGCTTCAAAGTCAGTTTCGTATTCAGCAACGGTCTCAGAATTTTCTAAAAGTACTGAGGATATTTCATTTTGAATTTCATTCAAACGAGAAAATTTATCTTGCAATTGTGACCTTAGTGCGTGCAACTGATTAATATCCTTGGCAACAGTTTCCGGTGTCACCAAATATTGCGCCAACTTATTCGATGTGGTCGTAAAAGTTGTTCTTAATGACTTTCTTTTCACTTTAAGAGCATCCATATTCTTAATGTAAATAATATTTTGTCAGTTTATTAACTAAATTCACTTAAAAAGCCCTCAGTTTCTACTTATTCTAAATCTAGAGTTATTTTTCTTTCTTAAACTTAATTCAAATCAAACGTATAAACTCTACATAAAAGGAGACTTCATTAAAAAAGATATAACAGAAGCAGCCAAAATTACCCGTACCTGTTTTATTCTTAACAAAGTAATATCTTGTTCGTAATTTTGCCGTCTTCTATTTCACATCGGAATGCATAGTACAATGTCTATGTCACGGACGTCACTTTGTTATGACTCGAGATTCTTTTGCTTCTAATTACTTTATTTTACAGTACAACACTCAGAATAATAGGACTATTTACAATATATTATTTACATGGTTTGTTGGATGCATAAATTTACATCATAAAGATGAAAATCGTATTGAATTCTCTTAAACGCAACGTATCGTAAGTTCTCTAACTTAATATTATAAACATAAAAAGAACATAAAATATAATTGCCAGTTTCACAAACTCTAATACAAAATTAACTAGAAGAAAACATGACGGAAATGTTAAACTTGATGTGAGTGGCAACACAGATTTTGCAAGTTCATTGGTTATTGCTGCTGTTTTGGTTCACACTCACCGTAATTTTTAGTGATGTTGCTATAGGGCAAAATTTTTCTAAATAAATGCTTAGCATGATCTGAAGCACAAGTTGGGAAGGAAATGCACAAATTGTTGTTTTTTCCTCTATCTTGCACTAAATAGAAAAAATCAGGAGAAAACACCCTGAAGGCCCGAGGGCGAAGATTTGAGGCAAAAGCAGGAGAGTTGGCAGGTCTGCATGTTATAAACATTTGTCTTAACTTACCTGTCTGACTAAAATCATCACTAAAACAATTTCAAGCAAATGTTCAAATTGACAGATTCAAATCACAACATTTTGTTTTATTTTTATTCAGCCAGATGGCATCCTAATTAAAAATTGTGTCTGCACAAGGAAAATGACTAACATTAAACACAAAATCTCTACCTATATTATAATCAACAAACAATATCTTTAAATTGAAATTTAAATATACACACAAAACACACCAGGATGTACTCATCAACTAACAATAAAAAGATATTTGAATTGTGCTTTTATTATCCTGTCTAACAGAGCAATTTAACTACCTAAACCTGGTTTTAAAAATAGAAAAATAGTTTAATCTATATTTAAGGCACAATAATAAACTGGTGAAATATACATTGGGATGTCATATAGACACAAAGTAGCAATTTAACAAATAAGTTTAAGTATATCAAGTTCAACTAGCATTACTTGCATTTATACACTTAAAGAAAGATTTTATAGGCTCCATGATCTTAAAAATTAACATTTGTAAATCTACAGTTCACAAAAAAGGTAAATTTTCATAATATATAAACATATATACGTTCATATAAAATCTTAAAAACTTTATCATATCAGGGATGCTACTCGCAAAATATCAAATTGTCTCACCAGAAATTGCATTTCGTCTCAGTTAAAATCTCTTTTTGGCTCAGTTTGTCTCAGCTAAAATTATTTTTTTCACTCACAAGGGAAACTAGGGAAGTGTGACTCGCCAATTTTGAAATAAACTAGTGGGATGTATGCCTTATGAGGAATAATTTTAGGGGGCAACATTCGTTTCGGCCCATAGAGGGTCCTATGAGAGATAAAAAATAATTAAGTATGTAGAAAAATCGGTATTTCATTACTTCAATGCAGACTATTAGTTATTGTAATTATCTTATACTCCAATTAATTTTATGGTACTTCCACGTACTATATAAAGCATATTTAGTGTCAAAATTGATTTCAAAAATTTTATATATCTGTAGTTTTTCAGAGAAAAATATTAAAAAAATTGGTATTTTTAAAAAAAAAATATTTGGCATCAAATTTTTAAAATTTTTTTTTTCAAAAAATTTTCCAATATTAAAACTAGTTAACAGTCATAAATTTCATTTATGTGAGAGTCGAAATATAATACGCATTTTCCCAAACTGATGGAATTTTTTCATATTTAATGTGTATCCAAAAATGTGATTTATAAAAAAAAAAAAATTTTTTTTTTCATATTGTTAGATCTTGCAAANAGATCGAGATATTAGCAGATTCCAGGCTTGGGACCTCTAAATGGCTTGTCAGAAGCAGCGTCGATTGTACTACAAAAATCGGATCTATCTGGAGGGCGGGTAAAAAATTCCGAAAATCTTATTTGCTGTGAGTAAACGGAGAGAAAATAGCTAAAATAAGTAAAAATGAGAAAGGTTTGGTAGCTATGCAGCTTGAATTTTCTGTTTCTCTTTGAAAATCGGTAAATTTTCTGAAAAAGCGGAATATTTATAAAAAAATTGAAATTTTTAGAAAATCTGAATTTTTGACAAAAAAGCTGAAATTCAAGTGATAAAAGTGAAAAAAGCGGAAATCCGCTAAAAAGCGGAAAAATCTCATCCCTGACAATAGGATGTACTCATCAACTAACAATAAAAAGATATTTGAATTGTGCTTTTATTATCCTGTCTAACAGAGCAATTTAACTACCTAAACCTGGTTTTAAAAATAGAAAAATAGTTTAATCTATATTTAAGGCACAATAATAAACTGGTGAAATATACATTGGGATGTCATATAGACACAAAGTAGCAATTTAACAAATAAGTTTAAGTATATCAAGTTCAACTAGCATTACTTGCATTAATACATTTAAAGAAAGATTTTATAGGCTCCATGATCTTAAAAATTAACATTTGTAAATCTACAGTTCACAGAAAAGGTAAATTTTCATAATATATAAACATATATACGTTCATATAAAATCTTAAAAACTTTACCATATTCATTTTTAAACAAATTTTTTTTTTTAAACTTCACTTTTGATTAGTTACAGGTTAGATTTATTAGAAATGAAATAAAACAGCTGGCAGGAAAATAAAATCCTCATACAGATGATTTTATCTACACTAACATGAATAAGAAAATACATTAGGCTTGAATTCTCCTTAATTTATTTTCTGAAAGTTTTATATTTTCTTTCTATAACCTAAATATTTAGAAGACATTATTAAATTGCAATTAAAGTAACACAAAAAGACTAAATAATTTGTGAATTTTAATGTCATTATAAAACAAGACAAAATCAAAGTATAAATCTTTATTACCTGGATTCTATAGGTCTTGATCATTTCCAATCTAGTATTTTCACCTTTGTTTTCTTCCTTTTGCTCTATGCTACTGATAATTCTCCAGGATGCTCTGCGTGCTCCAATAACATTTTTATAAGCCACTGACAGTAAATTACGCTCCTCTACAGTAAGTTCGAGATCCAGAGAAGCAACTTTTTTCATTGCTTCCACCATTTCTAGAATAATAACATATATCAAGACATATACTAATGTATCTTTAATTTATAAAAAGAAAAAGATTCAGAACCCACGCTTAAGCATTCGAAATCTTGCCAAATGGATAAAATAGTAAATTCAGCAAAACAATCTAATAGGTTGCAGCAGGGTTGGGTTTTTGCCGTCAAAAACTGGTTTTTGACACGATAGTGGTAAAAACCGTCAAAAACATACTGTTTTCTTTATTTATGGCATATAGCGAACAATATATTATTTTTACATAATTGCCTTTGTAAATGATTGCTATTGATTTTGCAACTGTATACATGTATTCTTATAGAAGGATAAACAATATACTTCAATATACTTATTGAAAATAGTGATACTTACTTTTATCATTATAGCTTGATTTGCAAAGGATTCAAAATTTTGCACTTCTTAATTGTTAGAAATAAACAAACAAAAAAGCTTGGAACTATTAATAAATTCAAAAACTAAAAAGAAGAATTTAAAATTTGGCATTTCTTAAATATTAGAAATAAGCTAAACAAAACTTTCAAAACTTGTAATTACTAGCAAACTCTAAGTCAAGAATTACTGCCATTTTGTCAAGTTAAAAACTTTTATTCAGTTGTAAAAGCACATTAAACTAAACCTAATTACAAACAGAATTACATGTTCAGTAGTCGGGGTCACGGTGCCAAAGCATATGATAGCAAGTGACTAATTTTGTGCATTTTTCATTGCCTAGTCGATTTCTGAGTTTAGTATGGATGAGTCCTTCAACATTGCTGTTGCAAGGTATCTCTAAAAGGGTTTCCTAGGCTTTTTCATGTCTCATTTCTGTGTAAAAAATTGAAAGCAAAATTGATAAAAAAAAGTTTATTTTATGAGGCTTTCTTTTTATGTGTACAAGTGTTTCTCAAAGCAAGATTTTATGAATGAAAGTAATCAATCTTGACATTCTTCAGTAATGTAATATGCCAAACAAAAAGATGCTAGGAAATGTTGAAAATGTCGTTTAGTATCCTAATATTTTACTTCAAATAGTATGTTTTGATATAATCATGTTGGGAAAATGCAAGAATCTGTTCTTAAATATCTTTTAACAACTTTTTTCTAATTTTATTGCCAAAAAATGAATTTTAAATTATAAGCAGTTAAACTCAAATAAAAATAGTTTTACCAAAACTATAGGTTTTTGACATGACGATAAAAACCGTCATGTGTCAATAACTTGCCAACCCTGGGCTGTAGTGACCCCGAAATTACTGGAAATTCATGTGAACTAAAAACGCTTGGCAAAAACCAGTTTCACCCGAAAAACAAACCATGCAAACATATTTTCATCCCTTTTGACCAATGATGCCATACAAATGCAATTCTGCTTCCGCATATTCATATTGCTTGAAAGTGCTTATTTTTCAACTGAAGATGTTTTTTAGTTTTCACTCTGCCAACTATTTGGTCATCTCCATGAATNCTTTTATTCAGTTGAAAAAGCACATTAAACTAAACCTAATTACAAACAGAATTACATGTTCAGTAGTCGGGGTCACGATGCCGAAGCATATGATAGCAAGTGACTAATTTTGCGCATTTTTCATTGCCCAGTCGATTTCTGAGTTTAGTATGGATGAGTCCTTTAACATTGCTGTTGCAAGGTATCTCTAAAAGGGTTTCCTAGGCTTTTTCATGTCTCATTTCTGTGTAAAATATTGAAAGCAAAATTGATAAAAAAAGTTTATTTTATGAGGCTTTCTTTTTATGTGTACAAGTGTTTCTCAAAGCAAGATTTTATGAATGAAAGTAATCATTCTTGACATTCTTCAGTAATGTAATATGCCAAACAAAATGATGCTAGGAAATGTTGAAAATTTCGTTTAGTATCCTAATATTTTACTTCAAATAGTATGTTTTGATATAATCATGTTGGGAAAATGCAAGAATATGTTCTTAAATATCTTTTAACAACTTTTTTCTAATTTTATTGCCAAAATATGAATTAATTTTAAATTATAAGCAGTTAAATTCAAATAAAAATAGTTTTACCAAAACTATAGGTTCTTGACATGACGGTAAAAACCGTCATGTGTCAAAAACTTGCCAACCCTGGGTTGTAGTGACCCCGAAATTACTGGAAATTCATGTGAATTCATTTAGTTCAAAAATCAGTTTCACCCGAAAAACAAACCAGGCAAACATATTTTCATCCCTTTTGACCAATGATGCCATACAAATGCAATTCTGCTTCCGCATACTGCTTGAAGTGCTTATTTTTCAACTCAAGATGTTTTTTAGTTTTCACTCTGCCAACTATTTGGTCATCTCCATGAATTTTCAAACTGCGATATATTTAATAGTGTTTCAAATTTTGAATCTTCAGTTTCTGACAAGGTGGATTCAGTAGGATTTCCTCGTAAATTCAGGTAGTTTTTCCTTCAATGATTAGCAATTTTCGCAGAGTTTTTTAAATGTCAGTGTTGGTATTTTATAAAACAGTTCACTTTAGAGCAAATTTATTTTTCTGACTTAAATATTTTTATTATTAAAAAAAAAATGTAAAAATTTGCCTTTGGCTAAGACTAGAAATTTGGCTGATAATTTGAGGTCCTTTGCACATGCCTTAATTACCTGCTTTTTAGTAAAAAAAAAAATAATGAATGAAACAAAGATAAAATAATTTGATATTTAATAGATTTGAAGAAAGAACAAATATATGTGACTACATCAGATTACTATTTAAATATTGAAATAAGCAGGGTTGGCAAATGTAACGGTTTTTCATATTTATCAGCTAAATCATCTGATATAGTGTGCTAACAACATTTAATCATCTGATATAGTGTGCTAACAGCATTTAACAACACAGTTAAAGAGAGGGAGGTGATTTGTCATGTATCCAATGAAGAGCAACTTAGTTCAGATCAAAAAGCTTTAGATATTTCTCCAATTTGCCAGGCACAAATAACTTAAGGTACTTAAATTTCAATTTCTTTTTTAAAAAAAATAACTTTCACAAATTGGAAGAAAAAAAACTAAGTTTTTCAAGGCAGAAATGTTTTTTTTTTTTCAATATTGATAAACACTGTGTATTAAAATTTATAAAGCATTCAAATAAACAAACTAAATAGATATAATTGAAATGTTTATCACCAGCAAATAGTTATACATACAGCTAATACAAAATTATAATTTGACAGCTTAACATTACTTTATTGATTTTTAGTCTATATATTAATCTATACTAGAAATATAATTTTATGCCCATAAATTATTTCTTTTGATAAATTTTTCATTATCAATGAAATGTCACTTTAATGGTATAGAAAAAATACAGATAATGAATCAAATTAGACTAGTACCAATAACTATCTCAAAACTGTTTAATACATTATCTTAAAAACATTAAAAAAGATGCAAAAGAAAAATGACTTCACTATTATAAATTTATTTAACTAAACCTTAGATTTGTAAATTTAATTTCATAATTTTTTTTCTCTCAAAATAATTAGAGACCAGTACAGAAACAATCCAGAAATTTCTTTTAAATTTAAATTATAAAAATATAATAAAAGAAAGATAGCATAGATTTTAAACTTTCTGCCAAATTACTAGGCAGGGTAATTGTTATGCAAGACAAAATGTTTTGTTAGACCAATGCAAAACTAATAACAAATGGGAAGGAATTACACAATTCCAGATATTAATTGTAACAGCTTAATAATTTGAATTACAGATATGATGAGGATTAATTAATATCTGATATAGATTGAATTGATTAACAAGATACAGATAAAAATATTCATTTAATACTACTGAAAGTTGTTTGTGGTATATTAAAAACCTAATAATGAGGGTAAAAGAAAGGATTACTGATATATTTTTACAAAAAGTAGAGGTATACTTAAATATTTCGAATTTTGACAGTTACATCTATCACATGAGGAAACTGAAGTGATGAATTATTAAATTCGAATTAAGAAATCGACGATAGTTTTGATTAATTGACTTCCATAGCAGCAGTATCACACAGAATTTTTTTAGCAATAATTAAAAATAATTAGAGATTAATGCGTATTATGGCACGCAGAAACTTTAGGGTTGATAACCTATTGGCCATTATGACATGGTTAATAGTTATGCAATCCAGTTTAATAATGTAATCAGAGCTTTAAGTTAAAAGCTGTAGTATTTATCAAATGATAGTGTTTCAGCAAAGTATACAATATGTATATTTTACTCACCATCATACCGCTCTGCTTGTTCAGCAAGCTTGGCTTTGTAGACATTATCTTCCCGGTCGGCCATACCTCTCACTATAGACAGGAATTCTTTCAAATGCTAAAGGTATTTAGTTCTTAATGAGATTTTAGAGAGTGTTTATTGTAAGTACTGTCGGAGTTACAATTAAATGGAAAGTAACAGACTTAATTCGTTTCTTAAAATGTCAGTCACGCAACACCCACTACAGCAGAAAATGGCCGCATTTCATGAATTGTCATTCTGTTGCCATACGATTAAAAATAATCTGTTTCACTTTTGGTTTCAAGTAATATTTTTAAGTATTTTTGAATATGATTTATTTTATTGTTTAATTTAATTCGAAAGAAAAACTACAAATGGATAAAAGAATACTTGTCACATTGTTCCATGATCAAATATGGATATCCAATTTTACTCAGCTAGTTAAAATTTTAAGCATTTTTTAAAAATACAAGTTCAGCACTTAATTATTTTAAGGAAGTTTTTAGTAAATTTTCAGATATCGGAATTTTTTCCTTAATTATCAAATCGATTAAATTGACGTAAAGTGAAATCAAGAAAACTATTTGTTTTTTGTTTCGTTTTAACAGGTGTGACGGATGTGACGTTTTTACTATCATCTTCCGGTAATAATTTGTGAGTTTTATTACAAGTATTACTAGGTAACTATGTTTTCTGTTTGATTTTCGAAAGTTTTAATGTTTATGGGAATGGTTTATATTTCCGTTTTTTGCTTTGTGTGTTTTTGACACTTCGCAACCATTTCCCATTGCGGCGAGTTCGAAAACGCGATCTTTCATCCATTCGGTATTTGATATTTTGACAGCTAATAAACTAAATATTTCGATTTAACTTGATCTTTTAGCATTTTTAATGGTTTTTAAATTGGAAGAAAATTAGTAAAATTAAAATGCATTCTTCATCTGAATAATTTTTAGATCTGTGCTTAGATTAATAGTTGAAGAAGGAAGGTATCACAGAAACTAGATAAGAATTTAAATGTTATTTGTTTTTGCCAACTAATCGAGGATATTTTTCGATATTCTTCTTCATTCTCAGTGTATTCGTCACGATGTCATCAGGCATTAGATTTTAAATTGAGCATAATCGATGCGTAATGTAACCTGTTGGGTAGTTTGAAACATTGAAAACTTTCAATTCTAGAGGTTCCATTTAATATGAAATTCCCCATTTTCCATTTAATTTATAATCCTCTTTTACTTTCAAGAGGTTTTCATATTTTTGTAAACTTTTTTTTTATCGTCAGTACAATTTAGTTCAAGATCAAGAATTGTCATAAGTATCTCGTGTTTGTTTTCGAAAAAATCGTTGTTTACATTAAAATGTTAACTTTTTTGATTTGAATGAAGTTGCGTTGGTAACAATTTTACTCTAGATATAAAAAAATGATATTTTATGATAATAAAAATTATTTTATGAGCAATTAATTCAACCATAATGTACAAGTTTTATAAATTTTGAAATTTTTGCAACTAATAGTTATTACATACTAAACACAAATTAATTATATTACTGTTTACTCTATCGAGTATGTTCGACTTCATGATTCAGAGCTTCAAAATTTATATCAGAATTTTGATTAAAAATTTTTTTTAGGTTGACATTTCTTGAAAACATTTTTCTAGAGGACATGCAAGTTGTAAGGGCATTGAATCTGAGGTGGAGGGGGCTATTAATGGTTTTAATTACCTCATAACTATTTATTAAAGGGTATATTTGTGTATCGTGATCTGTTGCGCCAACTACAATCGCCAAGGAGCCAAATAGACTTTAAACTTAAAAATTTGAAGAAAAAAAGCTATAAATGTTTGCCGGGGGGCGGCTACGAGTTATACCTTTTGAGTTGATCCTTTTCTGTGTCGTTTTTTTTTTTTAGTTTCTCGCGGGCCACAGCCCGGAAGTTTCCAAGACTTGGGGATTATTCTGCCACAGATCACGATACGAAAATCTCCCTTTATTAAACTATGTGACAAAATAATTACTTCGAAATTTTTTACAGGAGCAGAAAGTTATACATTTATAATGTTGAAACTAATAATAGGATTATTCAGTAACCTTTTGAATAATATTAACAAATTATTATTGCTTATTCATCAGTTGCAATTTATTTTTAAGAGAACAAAGTTATTCATTCATTATGCTGCAATTAAGAATAGAATTTTCATATATTAATTGAGATGAAATAGTGAATGTAAGTTAATATTATTTTATCAAGATGTCGTTAATTATTATTGTAACGTTATTTTAAATTACAAATATGAAACATTTTGAGATGGGATTGATTTCCTGAAAAATTTTCTCCTGTATTTGTGGTCTGCTGTCCTTTGGATTTTGCAGATGTAGGCACGGGGCAAATTGCCATAGCCATTTTTTTTGGATGGGAATATTTTTTTCCATTGAGATTAAATTTTATGACATATAACTGGGTATTTTTGAATAATTGTTAAAATAATCTTTTGTAAATGCAGTAGTTTATTTTTTTATCCATATAGGATAGCAAAGTATTAATTTAAAAATAAACTATTGCAGAATATTGCTTATTTTACATTAGTAGCCATTGATTTATGATTGAAATTTTAACTCCCAATAAATAATTGTTAAATTAAAATTCGATTTTATTTAATATATTTTTTTTAATCTTTGATGAATAAAAAGATAGAAAACACTGGGCCAAATACAGGAGGATAAATGATAAAGAACTATTGCGACAAAAGACGAAAATGTCCTCATTACTCATGCCTATTTGTGTACCAACCTGTTTTTTTTTATAAAAATTTTTTTTTTTAGCTTTTTTTATGAGTGTACATTTTACAGTTTTTTTCATAGTATAAATTTAAAGGGTTTTCGTGTTCTTCCTGATTACTTACTTATCCTCTACGTGCCTTGGGCACTTAAGGCCTCTAGCATATCCCTCCAACGCCTCCTGTCTTTAGCAATAGATCTTGCTTCCTCCCAGCCAGATATTCCACATTCTTTTAATTCGCCCAAAAACATGCGCTGGATGGTAAGTCTGGGTCTTCAATTAGTTCTTTTACCATCAGGGGCCCATGTAAGCGCAACAGATGAAATTTTTTCTNCCCAAATTTCTTCTAAACAGACCCCTGTGAATGTAAGTTAATATTATTTTATCATTAATTATTATCATAATGTTATTTTAAATTACGAATATGAAACATTTTGAGATGGGACTAATTTCCTGAAAAATCTTCTCCAGTATTTGTGGTCTGTTGTCCATTGGATTTTGCAGATGTAAGCATGGGGCGAATTGCCATAGCCATTTTTTTTGGATGGGAATAATTTTTTCCATTGAGATTAAATTTTATGACAAATAACTACTAGGTATTTTTGAATAATTGCAAAAATAATCTTTTGTAAATGCAGTAGCTTATTTTTTTTTTTTTTATCCATATATGATAGCAAAGTATTAGTGTAAAAATAAACTATTACAGAATATTACTTATTTTACATTAGTAGTCATTAATTTATGATTGAAATTTTAACTCCCAATAAATAATTGTTAAATTAAATTCGATTTTATTTAATATTTTTTTTAAAATCTTTGATGAATAAAGAGATAGAAAACACTGGGCCAAACACAGGAGGATAAATGATAAGGAACTATTGCAACAAATGATGAAAATGTCCTCATTACTCATGCCTATTTGTGTACCAACCTGTTTTTTTTAAAAAAAAAAAAATTATTTTTTTTGCTTTTTGTAAGAGTGTACATTTTACAGTTTTTTTCATAGTATAAATTAAAAGGGTTTTCGTGCTCTTCTTGATTAAATTCTTCATTATTATTACTATTCCTATCAGTAATATTTGTTGCTCTTACTTTTACAACATTTCAAGCAATATTAATTTAAACTAACTTTTAATGGTATAGATCATTGCTTATTGTTCTAAGAAGATTAGGCTTGGTGCCTGTTTAGGACTGTTATGAGCTTTGATTGTTTTTTTTTTTTTTTTTAAATTCTTATAATAAACATTGTATTGTGATGTAATAATCATATTGTACAAATAATACTTTTTTAACAAGTTTCTTTTATACATATTAAAACAAAACACTTCATTATTTTTGTCGATATATTTAACTTCTCCTTCAAGACTATTGTGAATTGATGCATTCTATGTCTTGGATATACAATAACAAAATGAAAAAATTTTAAGGTTCCTTCTTGTAAACTCTATACTAATCTTTGAATATGAATTTAAAAAAAAAAAGCTAAATCAATTAAAAAGAGATTTAATGATATTAAATTCTTGTTGAACGTCTTAAATCTAATGAGCTGTTAAATTTATGTAATTTTTAAAGCAAACAACATATTACAACAATATACTTTGTCAGTTTTTTGTTGCGAATCTTTGTTTTTTCAATTTTTCCAGGACTTTTTACCAGTGCTTTTTTTTTTCTTCATCATTTTAATTTTGTGTTCTCAAAATAATGTTTTGCAAGTTATTACTAACAGATACTTAATTATGAGATTTGCCTCGTATTTATATGTAACTAAAAAAAAATTGTAAACTTTATGTATTTTTCGTATTTGGTAAAATAGGGAAGATTTTTGTATAATTTAGGAGAATGTCCTTATTAGCCTTGAGAGGGATGCCTACCTCTGTGAGAAAGGGCTCCTCATTCTGGGTCACTGACCCTTTGGCGGAATTTTTTCAGGCTTTCTGCGACAAAACTCTCTAGCATTCATATCCATCTGCAAGATAGTTTCAATAATAACAAAGATATATGTTACTGATTTAAATTAACAAAAATCGCTGTGTTTACAAAAAAAAAATACAAAAAAACATAGAATTATTTTCATTTAATATGTAATATTTTTTTTATTCTAATATTATGGGCGATATTATCGCTTTTTGTTGGGGAGAAAACCTCACTAATTCTTTCCAATATCGCATTTTGAAAATCATCACATTAAAAAAAATAATTAAAAATCATTAAACCCTAGCTGTAATTACCGAAAAACAAATTGACGACGAAGACACTCGAATTGAATTCTTCAAAAGGGGTTACCAGTGTTTTCACTGCAGCGCGAGAACGCGAGAATCTCGCATATTTTTTTATATTCTCGCATTAAAAAATGATTACCGCGAGAAATTCGCGCATTCTATAAAAAAATTTCAAAGTTCGCGATTTTCTCGCATTTTGAAAAAAATTTCTCTTTTGCGCCATTTAGAATAAAATCCGTTTCACTTTTCTTCCTGGATCTTTTATTATTTTCAACATCTGCCCCATTATCCCTCTTCCCTATTTACCAGTATTGTTCAGAACCTTTAAGAACAACAGAACACCGTCCTTCCGAATCACGGAACCTCTTTCAGAACGCATTTCTCTGCACCCACATGTTTACTGTAGGTAAGGTTTCTTCATGTAAGACGTTAAAAGTTTTTGCTCGTTAATGTAAGATGGACAAATACCTTGTAAAGCCAATATCTTCTACTCCGAAACGGACAAATGAAAATGAAACAAATGTGGGTAGAAACGATCATATAACTATTTTTAAGACCATCTATAGAGGGGAATNCAGGCTTTCTGCGACGAAACTCTCTAGCACTCATATCCATCTGCAAGATGGTTTCAATAATAACAAAGATATATGTTACTGATTTAAATTAACAAAAAGCACTGTGTTTACAAAAAAAAACAACAACATAGAATTATTTTCATTTAATATGTAATATTTTTTTATTCTAATATTATGGGCGATATTATAACTTTTTGTTGGGGAGACAACCGCACTAATTCTTTCCAATATTGCATTTTGAAAATCATCACATTAAAGAAAAAAAATTAAAAATCATGAAACCCTAGCTGTAATTACCGAAAAACAAATTGACGACGAAGACACTCGAATTGGATTTTTCAAAAGGGGTTACTCAAATTCATATTCAATGTCTGATTGTTGTAATAAATAATATCAGATTTTATAAACTATATGGAAATCAAAAGCAATAATTGCCAAAAAAATTATAGAAGCCTTGCCTTAAAAATTAAATACTCGAATGCACGATTCGAATTTCCACATTATCTGAAATATATCAGGATAATTAAAAACCATGTGAAAATCAATAACTGCCGAAAATATAATCGAACCACTCTATTGATTTATGATACTATCAGCGTAAATTGAACGCCAGAACAAGTGTTTATTTAGATGAGCGATTCAAATTTTACGTGTAAATTTCTGCAAAAATGAAAACTAAAATTTTTTCTTCCCGAAAGAAAAATCTTTCTGCATGAACTCTGTAACGTTCTGCATCAATGTCACCGTGTCGCTGCGATTCTGCCACAGGTGTCACTGATATTAAAGTTTAACAATGATTAAGTAACTTGTTCACAACATTTCTGTACTTGAGTAAATGTTTATCTCTTGAAAGTAATTTATCTTGTGCCAATATACATCTTTAGAGTTTTAATTTAATTACATTCTTGTTATGTTTCTTAATCAAAACATTCTGTGTTAAGAAAATACAAACATCAACTTTTCTTTTCAAAAAATGAGATGTAACAAAAAGAAAAATATTTCGATAAAATATTCTTAAGTTTTGGACCATGAAACTAAGTTTCCCATGTATATATTACGGTAGAAGATCTATCTAACTCAATTCTATGTTTTTTTTTCTCTTTTAAAAAATGTCAAGTATTTGTAACTAAAAATTGTTTTAAAGCATTTTATGATTGAAATGTTCCAGACTAATATTGCTGTCATATTAATATTACTGTTATAAAACTCAAAACCTTGGGTTACAAGGTTTGTATTATTTAGATTTTTTACTATCTATGTATTTTTCTACATATTCCTTACATACATTCTATATCTACACTACACTATATATATTCTATATATGTGTAATATATCTCAACATATACCAGTCTACATATACCAAAGGAACATTTTAAGTTCTCAAATATTATAGTTTCAAAAAATTTTTTTTCAAAAGGACAATTTAAATATTAAATTTTTTCTTTTTACGAGAAATCTAATATTTTTTGTTCATATTAATTTATCAGGGTTAAAATTTATTGAAAACTTAATGAAGTTTTTTGTTACTATTCTATTTTGAGACAACTTAAAAAGTTTTTTAGCACTGTACTTATGCTAGTATATTAGATAACGTTTAACCGTTCACCACAAACCCAGTCATATCTATCATTTGAGGATCACTATTGCGTTCTGCAACTTTTCCTATTGTCCCTCAAATAGAATAGTAGTACTTTTTTTTGAAACCTAGTTTACCTAGATTTAATTTTTGCAAACGACAATTCTGTCAAAATTTTATGCCGAAATCAATGGCATAATTTTTTTTAGAATTTTGTTTGAATTTAATTCTTGGTGTCCCAAACAATTATTGTATAAATAACTTTTTTTATTTTATTTTAGATTTACTGAAGAAAATGAAGTGAAATCTTGGAGAAAATTTGTTTTCATTCCTTAGGTTTAATTCAGTACTTGAAAGTGAGTTATGTCTATGTCTGTCTTTAAATTTAATTTCATTCAATAGTCTGTCATCTAGGTGGCCAACCAAGAAGCACCTATTGAAAAATGTGACTTGGGAGAGTTTTAGCAGTTACATGTGAAGACTGACTATTTGGAAGTAGTCTTTGTATCAATCAGGAGTTACCTGAAATGCGTAGAAACATAACTTGTGTGTTACAATGCTTGCTGCTAGTACAACTATATTTAAATTATTTAGAAATAAAAAAATTTTATTTTTTATTTAACCTATTGAGCTAATTATTAAAAAAATTGGTTTTTACAATAAAAAAAGTTGGTTTTTACAATAAAAATGTTTTTACTTTAGTTCTATTTATTATAATTTTATTTTTTTTAACTTTGGTCTACTCAGACATAAATTTTTAAAAAAGAAAATTATTATTTGGGTAAAAATACCGTAATTAGCTTCTCATAATATTTACATTCACATTTTGATGTTTTTCAATAAATTGGAAGTCAAATGCATACTTGCATTTTTTTTTATTCAGATATCAGTGATTACCAACTATCGACCCGCAGGCCGCATCCAGCCCTTGAAGCCTTTTTTTGGGGCCTGCAAACTGAAATATATTAGTTTTCGTTTTTTTTTTTTTTTCTTCTGTACAATTTTTGTAAAAAATCTATATGGGCTTAAAATACTTTTTTTTCACTTTAAAAAAACATAATTTCTTCGTTTCTATATGAAATTTAACATACCAACGGTGCAAAAAATTTATTTCTCAGATTTTGCATCCAAGAAAATATTTATTCAAACACAAAAGTAATCGTGTGTGTAGCACTTTTTTATTTAGTTTTTTTGTATTTTGTGAATATAATTTAGTATGTGCGTTTCAGAAATTCTCTCATTTATCTTTTTGTAACCACTCATTTTGGACGAAATTATTTATATTTGTAAATTTTAAAATGCATATAAGAGGGAATGAATATCATGTTTTATTTACATTCCTTGAATTGAATATTACGTGGGCGGAAAAGGAAAAAAAAATTAATTTCAGATGCTCGAGAAATTTTTTTTGCTATAATTCCTAATAAGTCGAGAAAAAAAATGTTAATTGTTAATGTACAGCAATATTTAATGTTCCTTCATAAAAGAGTCCCTAAATTTTTGATGAAGTTGTGGCCCGCCATTTGACTGGTGAATGTAAGTTGTATGTAAGTTGGAAACCCCTGAGATAGAGCATTCTTTACAAAAAGGTTGGCCATCAATGGTATAACATTTAGTCATAGAAAATTATACATATATTAAGCTTTGAAAGCATTAACAGTGTTATTTTTTGTATGGCTGGCGGTTTTTGATAAATACAGGAACATGGANCTTGCAAACTGGGAAAATACAGGGAATTTTGTTTCTTATTTTTGTCTTTTAAAAAATGGTACCCACTCAAAGCGTAATCTATGGGATATTTAGCCATGATATTTCAGCTATACTAAACTATTTCACTTACTATAACATTATTTAAATATGTTCAGCTGTTTTCCCACCAATTAAAACTAATAAATATAGTTAGCCCTATATAGCTCACAAAACAGCACAGTAATTGTTGTTTTCTTTTAATATATTGTGTATAATAGTACAGGGAAAACACAGGGAATTTTTTTTCCAGATTTGAGTGGCAACCCTGACAACTATATTTCAATTATTTAGAAATAAATAAATTAATTTTATTTTTTATTTAACCTAATGAGCTAATTATTAAAAAATTGTTTTTTACAATAAAAAAACTAGTTTTTACTTTAGTTTTATTTATTATTGTTATTTTTTTTTAAACTTTCATCTACTCAGACATAAATTTAAAAAAAAAATAGTTATTTGCTTAATGTACCATAATTAGTTTGTCATAATATTTACATTCACATTTTTATATTTTTCAATAAATTGGAAGTCAAATGCATACTTGCATAATTTTTTTATTCGTGTAGAGCATTCTTTACAAAAAGATTGACCATCAATGGAATAACATTTAGTCGCAGAGAAATTATACATATATGAAAGCTTTGAAAGTACTAACAGTGTAATTTTTTGTATAGCTGGCATTTTTTAAAATATATACAGGAACATGGTGAAAAATAGAATTTTATTTAAGGAAGGGCCGGAGGCCCATAAATGAGAACATTATACCTCTGGCAACTAGATACAATAGTGGTGATTTGACTTTGGAAAAGGGGTTCTTATATCTTTCTGGATAAGATATTTGCATATTGATAGATCTTAGAAATGTGGAATTCAATCAATTTCCCACGCTACTAAAGATACATCATTACATTTTTTGAGATAATTAGATCAATATTATCTCTTTTTTATTCAGGGAAAGGTGGTTTTAACTAATTGTGTATTAGATATAAGTTGTATTTATGAATTAGAAATACAGTAGAGAACCGATTATCCGGAATGATCGGAACTATCACCATTCCGGATTTCTGAATCGCTACAAAAAGCCGTTTTTTTAGTGTTAAACCCAACTAAAAAAATATATATATTTGTAAATAATCTTAAAAATAAGATAAAATGATGAGGTAATACACTAATGATTATTTCTGAAATGATGGTAAGGTAAACATCTTTCAAAAAAGAAAGAAAAATTCTAAAATCTTATGAGGAAAAAAAAATTTGTTTTTAAAAATTGCGGGAAAATTTATCAAATTTTGTTCCGGGTTTTTGGTTTTCCGGTTTTCTGATTTCCGGATAACGGGTTCTGTACTGTAATATATAGTTGTTTTAACATTACGTATATATGTATATACTGCCTATAAAAATCAGGGCTCGAAATTAATGACTCATTGTTCCAAGACCACTAAATTTGACTTGGACCACCATAAAATAATCATTAGTAGTCCCTCTGTCTAGTGATCAATATAAAAAAATGGTATGCTGTTTTTAATTTTTTTTGTTTTTTTTTTGTCACAAAAAAACATATTTCCTCATACTTCTGATAATTCATTTTTTCTGTATTAGGATTTTTTATTTTAAATTAACTGAACTTTTTTTTAAAAATAAAATTTTAATGGAGACACATAAGCAGTTGGGTGAATGTTTTACCGTGTGTACAGACTAATAATATATTATAGCAGGGTGGCCACCCACCTGGGAAACCTTGAAAACCTGGAATTATCAGGGAATTTTTTTTATACTGGAAAAAACCTGGAAATATCAGGGAAATTTGGATAAAAACCTGGAAAAATCAGGGAAATTTGGATAAAAACCTGGAAAAATCAGGGAATTTTAAAGAAAAGCTGGAAATTTTCCTTTGATAATTTTTTTAATTTCACTATTTTAAATTATTTACTAGTTTTCTTAATTTAAATTATTTCATCCATTATACCCACTTTTTTTAAATGGAAATGTATCGCCAAACAGTTGAAATATCATCAACTCAGTGATACTTTGCTTGCAGCAAAATTTGCTCCATTACAGTGTAAAGTTAGTTATACATACTACAATTTTTTGTAGCTTTCATGTGTCAAAAAAAATTAAAAACTTTGTATTATGCCCATAATGGCCCAATTTTTAATTTTTTAGGAAATTTATAAAAACTTTTATGTCCAAAAAGGAGCAAAACAGTTTTTTGAGAACTTTTTACATTTTGCTTTTGTCATTTGTAGACTAAAACTATTAGTTTAGTGGTCTGGCTGTGCTGTAAGAAGCCTATTTTAGAAATACAGTACAGAACCCGTTATCCGGAAATCAGAAAACCGGAAAACCAAAAAACCGGAACGAAATTCGATAAATTTTCCCGCAATTTTTTAGAAAAATGTTTTTTTCCTCATAAGATTTTAGGATTTTTATTTCTTTTTTGAATGATGTTTACCTAACCATCATTTTGGAAATAATCATTAGTGTATTCCTTCATCGTTTTCTCTTCTTTTTAAGATTATTTCCAAAAAAAAACAAAATTTTTTTTGTTGGGTTTAACAATAAAAAAACGGGTTTTTGTAGCGATTCAGAAAACCGGAAAAATCAGTTGTCCGGAATAGCGATGATCCCGATCGTTCCGGATAATCGGTTCCCTACTGTACAAAATTTTTATGAGGGACTGATGTAAACTATTTTTGAAAATTTTAAGTTTACCACATTTTAAAATGACTGAAATTTTATTGTTTTAATTGAACTTTTCCTTGTTTTCATAATTTATTAACATTTACACTGAAAAAAAAATTTAAATTGTTGTAAGAATTCAATTCAAAAATAAATACACCCTTCCTTATTATTCTTTTCCTTTCTGTTTGACAGGATGTTTCGCTGGAAAAAAGATAAAGACAAGGAAAAGGAGGACAAAAAGAAGAAAGACAAGAAGGATCGTAAGGATCGTAAATCAACTATTGAAAAAGAAAGCTTGACTGCTGATGAACTTAAGCGTTTAGATGAAGTGCGAAGAAGCTTTACAAGCAGTAAAGGACATTCAAAAGATGACTCATTTGACAAGCAAAGTAATAGTAGCGATTATAGCCTAAACTCTCCTCATGATACAAGTCCATCAGCTAGCAGCATGATTCTTGATCCTAATAAATCTGGGAGTCCATCAAGAAAGCCACCTCCAATACCAAAGAAGCCTACTTTGCTCGTAAAACCAAACCAATCGACTAATAATGTTGAGACAACCCCATCACCACAGGGGAGTACATATTCTATGGCATCCCTTCATCTTGGTCCAGTTAACTTAACTAATGAGATGCTTGCCTTTATGGATCAAATGAACAACCCGAGTAGTGATATCTTTGCGGCCTCTATTCCTGCCAAACCAAGTGTTCCGTCTGCACCACCGTCACAAGTGCCACCTGGTGAACAGGGAGGTTACGGAATGAGATGGAAGTCGTATGCCTCCAATCTTAGATTGCCTCCGGTAACATGTCTGCCAGCACCAGTAAGAACTCATTCTATTTGTAAGAATGCAGATATATTTCCTCATCCAAGTAATGCCAAGAAAACCAGCAAAAGTGTTCTGTGGTCTGGAGAGCGACTTCTGAAAGTTAACGAAATATCTGTGGAAAATAAAAGTAATGAGGAGATATCAGAACTGATAAAATCCTCAGATGAACCTATTACTATAACTGTCCAAACTGTTCCTGAGTTGAGAGAGATTACCAGGAAGTCAGACTGTGATACACAAACTGTCGAGAATTCTGAACAGAGATCAGGATCGTTATCTCCTGGAAGTAATATGAGATTTAGAGGACTGGTAAGAAATTTTTATTATTCTTTAATTTTAAACTTCATTATTATTTATGTACAATACATTTTAAATGTACTATTTTTCTCAGTAAATCTCTGCATTTGTAATTTGAATAGAATATTGTATTTAAAAACATGCAATAGTTTAATAGATAGTTTAAGTTAGATAGTTGAAATGCTGAACATTTTCTTAACTAAGTATGGATACATTATTACAAATAGAAATTAGCTGATTTTCATGCAAAATAGGTGGTTGACGTGTAAATTATGTGTTTAAAAAGAGTATTTAAAATTCTTAAAGCTGAAGATGAGTAAAGCTGAAGTTTTTTAACTGAAGGTTTTTTTAAAATTTTTAATCTGGATGCAGGATAATAATAAATTTTTAATCTGGATGCAGATTAGCAAAATGCTAATCCACTAGTTAGTACATGTTGATTGCATCTGTATAGAATATTTATAAAAATATTGAAAACTGAAGAGTTTCTATTCTAATAATTGATATAATTAAATAAAAACAGAAATCAGTTATTTTCTACATTTTGAATGCTGCTGAGGAAGGAAATTTCAAAATATATATAAAATGTTAATTACTATAAAATATGAGTAATAAGACATGTAAAAAATCTAACTTTTGTTATTTTTAAATAACTAAATCAATATCTGCTAGTGTTGATTGTTGAATTATTTTATAGTTTTGTCAAATTTGTTTTAAAAGATAAAATTATTGTATAAATTTAAAATACAGAAATGTCATTAATCTGACATGTAAAGGGTTTTTCAAAAAGATAGACATAAATGAATTAATAAGTATGTAATAAAATATAAATTGGTCATGCACAATCTACATGCAACTAAAAAACGGAACATATAAAGTTTTTTTTTAATGCAGGTTATAAATGTCAATGTGTCTCCATTTTGCTGCTTGGACATAAACATCTAAGCCAACGGTTCCCCATTTAAAAAAAAAATAATTTTTAAAGTAATTTTTCTTCTTGCCTCCTCCTTAATCTTTATTATATTACTTTCCATATTTTCTCTATATTTTTAACTTAGTTTATGAGTTCTATATACTTCAGCTTATGCGCAGTAAATAAGACTTATTATGTTTTTTAATTTTCTTTATTGTGATATATATATATATATACAGTACCGCTCAAAAGTATCAGTACACCTAGAAACTTATAAAAAAATGGCAAAATTCAAAGTGTCATAACTTCTTTAAAAATGATTAAAAATGCTTCTGCTTTAGCTCATTTTGAAGCTTAAAATCTCTACTTTTATGTACTCTAATTGTTTTTAAATGCAAATTAGTTA
>NC_092210.1:88629755-88639778 GCF_043381705.1 Parasteatoda tepidariorum | reverse complement strand
AATATAAATTAATAAATTGGATTTATATATATATAAATATATTACATACAGAGTTAGATAAAATGAAAAACTTTCATTGATTAACTCTTGTAACCACTAGTTTTAATCCTTTCATCACCATACCTCTTTTTGGCAAAATTCATACTGATTTTTTTAAAAAATGTTTAATTTTTATTGAACGCTACATTGATTCATACCATAGGGATATTTTATAAAAACCGGAAAAAACTGAAAACAAAAATTCAAAAATATTATGAGAAAAAACACATTTTAAATAATTTTAAAAAGTTCGAGTTTATCCAAGAAAAAAGTGTATGAGGGAAATTTTTATCCACAGACTGCTCTTTCCATAAAAATATTGTTATTTATTATTTAAATTGTATGGTTATGAATATGTGGGATTTTTAAATCATGTGAATACAAATCTCAACATTTAATTTGAAAATCCCATAAATAAGAATCTCAATGTCTAATTTTAAAATCCGTATAATATGAGTCTCGATGTTTGATTTTAAAATCGCCTGAATACGAATCTCGATGTTTGATTTTAAAATTGGGTGAATACAGATTCCGATGTATAAATTTTAAGTCACTTGAACATGAATCATAATAGTTGCTTTTAAGTCGCATGAATACGAAACACCATTTTTTATATTAAATCGTGAAAATATGATGCATAATCTTACATTCATCACATTGTTACCTCCAAAATAGTGTTTTAAAACTTTTCTCTTTTCATCAGTGTTTTTATCCAATTTTTATATATATTTTTTGTGAAATATAAATTAATAAATTGGATTCATTTCTCTGAATAATCCTGTAGTATAAAACTAATTTTTCTGTGATTAAGATTATGAGTTGCTTACATTATTAATTTTTTTTGCATTCAAATTGTGCTTAATTTTAGGAACTTGGAGTTAAAGTTATTGTGTCAACCTATTGTAGCACCAATATTTTAAAAGTTCTGCACATTTTTAAAGCAGTATAGGTATTTTTTTTTAGTGTGAACAAGAATCTTTTTTCCCCTCCCTTTTAACAAAAACTTGATTTTATTGAGTTATACTATGCATTTGAAACTAGCTTAACCATTTTAGAATTTTACATGTACAGTATAGAACCCGTTATACAGAACGGTCGGGACCATCTCTATTCCGGATAACTGATTTTTCCGGTTTTCTGAATCGCTACAAAAAGACGTTTTTTTTTATTGTTAAACCCAACTAAAAAAAAAAAATTTTGGAAATAATCTTAAAAATAAGAAAAACGATGAAGTAATAAACTAATGATTATTTCGAAGATGATGGTAAGGTAAACATCTTTAAAAAAAGAAAGAATAATCGTAAAATCTTATGAGGAAAAAAATTTTTTTTTTTTAAAGATGGCGAGAAAATTTATCGAATTTCGTTCCGGTTTTTTGGTTTTCCGGTTTTCTGATTTCCGGATAACGGGTTCTGTACTGTATTACTAGTAGGAAAGTTTTGTAATTTGTATATTTTTATTGTATGAACTGGACTGCTGTGTCATCTGCTGAGCCATTGTTTTGAAAAAAATTAACTAGATTACTGTGTTATTTATTCCTTAATTTAAAAAAAATAATAATAAAATTCATAAACATATATGGTTGTTACATGTGTTTATAATTTGTTTTTGAATCAAGAAATAACACAACGGTTCAGTTCATTTCCTCCTTATTTTAAATCTTAATAAAGTACAATACATTTTAAATGTACTACTTTTCTCAGTAANTCCAATTTTTATATATATTTTTTGTGAAATATAAATTAATAAATTGGATTCATTTCTCTGAATAATCCTGTAGTATAAAACTAATTTTTCTGTGATTAAGATTATGAGTTGCTTACATTATTAATTTTTTTTGCATTCAAATTGTGCTTATTTTTAGGAATTTGGAGTTAAAGTTATTGTGTCAACCTATTGTAACACCAATATTTTAAAAGTTCTGCAAATTTTTAAAGCAGTATAGGTATTTTTTTTTTAGTGTGAACAAGAATCTGTTTTCCCCTCCCTTTTAACAAAAACTTGTTTTTATTGAGTTATATTATGCATTTGAAACTAGCTTAACCATTTTAGAATTTTAGATGTATTACTAGTAGGAAAGTTTTGTAATTTGAATATTTTTATTGTATGAACTGGACTGCTGAGCCATTGTTTTGAAAAAATTTAACTAGATTACTGTGTTATTTATTCCTTAATTAAAAGAAAAAAAAAATTTCATAAACATATATGGTGGTTATATGTGTTTATAATTTGCTTTTGAATCAAGAAATAACACAACGGTTCAGTTCATTTTCCTCCTTACTTTAAGTCTCAATAAATATATATACATTATCCAAATATTTCAAGCTGTTTTTATTTTGAGATCCAATAAATTTTTGCTTATAACTTAAATCTTTACTTTCTTGCAAACAATGACATAGGCTTTTAAAGCATTAATAACTAGCAATGAGTGTGCGTTAGTATTTTTGTAAATATATTTTGTAAGTAATAATAAAAATATATCTAGGTAAGAAGTATAAATTATTTATCTTAATTAAAATTATTAATTTTGGCTTCAAACTACATGAACAACTCAGGGAATTCACTTTTACAAAAACTTTAAAAAACTACAAAAATTCAATTTTTTTTTAAAATTATTATTTATTTTATAATTTTTTTTTTTAAGCTTGCAATTTAGGTGATACTCAGTTTTTATGTGTAACAGACAAAAAAATATTTATTTGCTGGTTAATTGTTAACAGTCTTTCTGATATTTCCTTAATTCTGAAGAAATTATTTCTACTTCTGTAGGAAGTTATGAAAAAAAAAGATAACATGTTTTGCAATTGCAGAAAAATGTTACTTCAAGTTCTTATTTCAGATAATTGGGCAGCATTATTCATCTTTAAATCTAAGTGCAAATTTTAAACTTTGAAGCATTACATATTCTTGTATGAAAAGAATAAAAATAGTGTTTAGTTTTTCAATATTCTTAATTGTTAGCAAGCATTTATCAATAAAGCAGTTTGCTCAGGCATTAAGTTAATTTAGCATTTTCACAACAAATAGTACAGAACTTTGACGCTGCTAGATATACATTATGCTAAACAATCGTAAACTGTTTTAAAGTTTAATAATCTTACACTATTTATAGATTATTTTATACTTTTCCGACATTATTGTTCTGAAAATTAGCATTTGTGTATGTATTTCAATGTTATTAATACAGTTGCTTGTTGCTTTGAAAGTATTAACAGTAAATGACAAATATATAAGCATGCATATACTACCTTTGCACGCTTAATTTTAATTGATTTATAAATTTTAAAAAAATTTCACATTAAAATGGTAAGTAAGAGTTTTAATATTTTTCATTTAATTTAACATCATATATACTTGCAATCAATTCTAATTCTTTTTCACAATCAATTCTAATTCTTTTTCACAATCAATCAATATATTGTCATTAATTTATATTTTATTGATATCAATAAAATAAAGGCTAAATCTGAAGAAGAAATGGAGGTTGAAAAGGCTTGGCTGTCACGAAATATTGTATGGATTGTACACAAAGGTGGATTCTCTGCTGCTCATCTAGTCAAATCAAGTACTTCTCCACAAGAAGGAAAATTATGCATTAAAACAGAATTTTCACAGGATGTCCTTGAAGTTAATGAAGAAGATGTGGAAAAAGTAAATATTACATGTGTATAAGATTCTCTCATATCAATTGAAAAACATATTTGTTTTCAGTTCTAAATTTTATTATTTTAACTAATTTTAATCGTAAGACAAACAAAGATAATGAAAACAATATCGGAACTAATCCGTTCAGGACCGTGATCATATGATTCAAATGTGAGATGAGCCTTCAATGGCCCAAGATTACGTGGTGGTTCTTTCGTATCGGTACAGTATAAGTACTCTTCGATACGTAGACTCCTAAAGCGTGCAGACTTGAGGAAGAGCTCATTTCGCCGGTAAAGAACAGGTTATAAATTGAACTAGATTAGATATGCCGCCGTCACATCAGCTTTTTAGAATAATTTCCTTTATGTCGTGTCTATTTTCAGAATTTATTTGTTACTCAATTGGTATTATCTCCAGATATTTTTAGCAGCCTGGTTTTAAATAACACTGAAAAAGAATAAAATTAAGTAAATTGAAACAAAATAAAATGATTTATATCAAAATATGAGCAAGGTTTAAAATTAATGGTGATCTGGAATTATAACTTGAAAAAACATGAAGTAATTATCAGTGGTCGATTGAATTATCAAACGTTCACTACCAATTAAGTGTATTAGGATGGTATGTTGATTTGTTTAGTTTGTGTTTTTATCAATATATAGTATACATTGACATAGTTGTGAATTGATTCTCTGTAATTTTCCATGTGTGCAACTTTTTTTATATCTTTTTTTTAATTTTTACTTTTGATATATAATATAAAATTATCTATTTATGGTAACTTAGTAACATTTAGCCCATTCTGAATAAATTTTTAAGATTCTAGATAACTAATAAATAATAATAATTTATGATTGATCATTAAATAGAGATAAATTTTACCTACATAAGTGATGGATATAATAAATAATATAATAATAACAATAGTAGGGGAAATTTTTTTATTAATTTTAAACTTCTTGTGCAATTTTTATTTTGTTTACAAAGATTTAAGTATTCTGTTATTTATTTTGTTTCAAAAATTAAGAATTTTTTATTCTTTTCATTCCTAAATTGTTTTTTTTTTTTTTTTTTTAATAATTGTTCTAGAACAAGGGAATGGATGAGTGAAATCTTTTAGTTATTGGCTCATAAGATCAGTGATTAAATTTTCTTAAATTCAACCTTGAATAAGTTTAATTTAAAGCTTGGTAGTTAGTTGGCGAAATAAAACTTTTAACTTACACAGATTTAATCATACTCAAGACATATGTTACAGTTAGGAACTGAATGCACAAATTGTGATATTTAGTCAATTGAAAATAATTCAGCTTTAAATCTTTTGCACTCCTGGAGGATATAGGACAAAATTAATGATTACCATTGGCAACAAGGCTACTAAATAAAACAAATAACGATTAAAAAATAAAGTATTAATCAAATCCAATTGCCACTTTTTTGTGCGAAAAATACAGCCAATGCGCATTTTTTTTTTTTTTTTATAAAAATAATTATAAATTTTTTCTAATTATTTTTTAATATTCTGAAAATTGATTTATTTCTCGCTTGTTTCTTAAAATTTTTCTTCATTTTAAAAATAAGTCTTGTAATGTTTACTAAATGAATTTGAAGATGGTAATACTTCAAAAAAATGTCTTGCATTATTATATCAATAGTTTTTTCTTAAAATTATTTAAAATGCAGCAGAAAAATTTTCTAATTTCTCCCTATACTGGAGAATGCCCATTTTAATAAACTGCTAAAAGTAGTGTTACATTCCAGCACATTTTTATGTTTTTAGATTTTCAACTATAAATTATTTTTCAAGCATTTGTGTTAGATAAATAAACCGTCTGATTAAAATAAATAATTTTTCTAATCAATTTTTATTATTATTATATTTTTAATAAAATTCAAAATTAATTTTTCACTTTTCCTTTCAGGCCAACCCTCCTCAGTTTGACTTTATTGAAAATGTTGCACATCTTCGACATGTGAATGAATCCAGTGTTTTGCATACTTTACGCCAAAGATATTGCTCTCAGCTTTTATACACATTTGCAGGAAATATTTTAATCACTTTAAATCCAATTCAACCGATTTCAGCATACTCTGAGATGGTAATACTTGAATTAATTACTAATTACCATTTAAATATTTATTTTTTAAAAAATAAATGTATATCAAGGACATTATTAATGATAGATCTATAGAGTAGTGTGTGAAGTTTACAAAATTTTTTCTAATTTTATTATAAATTAGTTGAATTGTTGGTATACAGGCTTATCTTTATGTTTTTTTTATTATTAATTAATAAATTATTTTTATTTTTTACTTAAGACCATTAAACTAATATATAATAAGTATTTTTAAATATGCTTTTATTCCTGTTTGAATGACAAATATAATTTACTGAATGTTGTTGTTAAAAGTATATATTGGGGAAAGGAGAAATATTATTTTTATTTTTTTTGTTATATTACATTATACAAAAGATTATTTTAAAATAAATTCTAACAAAAAGAGGAAGAAAAAAACTGTAATCTCACAGAATGAAAGTATGAAAAAAGTAATAAATAAATACATATTTTAATGAGTAATATAAATTCAAATTAAATATTTTAATTAAGGAATTTTTATTGGGGTTTATACAAAAACCAAAAATGAAAACAAAACCATTATAGTACAAAATAAGGTTCAATATCTACTTGGCATTATATTTCAGATGTTATTTCATTTGAATTATTAGAGGTTTTATGAATTATAAATAGGAAATGTTTCCTTTTTGTTTTTTCCTAAATACCAAAAACCACCCAAACTACAAAAAATGTAAAACTAAATTACTAACAGTAATTAGCTTAAAAAGTCACGTTTTCCTCCACTTTACAAATTTCTCGTGTTGCAATAACATTGTACAGTAGATAACCGATTATCCGGAACGATCGGGACCATCGCGATTCCGGATAACTGATTTTTCCGGTTTTCTGAATCGCTACAAAATGCCNCGACGTTTTTCGGTGGTCCCTTTGGCGTCGTATAAACGATGCTCCACTGTATATATATATTTTTATCATATAACGTAATACAAAAGATTATTTAAAATAAATTCTAACAAAAAGAAGAAGAAAACTATGAATCTCACAGAATGAAAGTATAAAAAAAAAATAATAATAAATACTTATTTTAATGAGTAATATAAATTAAAATTAAATATTTTAATTAAAGAATTTTTATTGGGGTTTATACAAAAACCAAAAAGGAAAACAAAACCATTATAATACAAAATAAGATCCAATATCTACTTGGCATTATATTTCAGATGTTATTTCTATTTGAATTATTAGAGCCTTTATGAATTTTAAATAGGAAATGTTTCCTTTTTTGTTTTTACCTAAAGACAAAAATCACCCTGACTACAAAAACAATTAAATCATTTAAAACTAAATTACTAACAGTAATTAGCTTAAAAAGTCTCGTTTTCCTCCACTTTACAAATTTCTCATATTGCAATAGCACTGTATTAAAATATTGGGATTCTAAATACGACATCGAAATGCACAGAAAAACAGTGGAAACATGTTTTCTATTTACGATGAAAAAAACACAAAATTGTGTCAAAAAGTGATCATTGAAATGCACAATTAGAAACTTGGATGTTGTAATAATATTGTAGTTAAAAGAAGAAAAAAATAACTGGTTGGTAGGACGTTGGACTCTTATCCTGCTGGTCGAAGAAACCTTGTGTATTAAATGATGACTGGTGCATGTTAAATCTGTTGTTGTAACAGATTTAACATGCACATTTTTAAGTCCTCCAAGTTCCTATACTATTATAACAAATCAATACCTCTGGTGGTATTGAATTGGAGATTGATCTTTCTCTAGTTTAGGTTAAAATTACGATGTATGGATGGGTCCATCGTGTAAAATGGACTGGTTGTAACATGTGTGTGTGGCAGAAATCGTATTCTTGGCCATAGATGGCTCCACTGAAAAACACGAAACTCACCCTTTGCCTTAAATTTGCTTAGCTTCCCAGGCAGGCTTGCTGGTATATGCAAGTGGCAATAGAAGCGGCAACAACACATAGAAATTAGTATTTATAACTGAACGAAAAAAATTATTGAAAGATGTTTGGATTTATGATAAAATCGGCAAAAATAAAGCGAGCCAAAAAGTGATCAATCAAATTAGAAATTAGTGTATCATAATATAATATTAAAAATATTATTTATTTATTTATTTTTTTTTTTTTAAATAAATTATGTGAAATTCTCAAGTAATAACACCTTGAAAAAAGTCATTGAAGAGCAACATCAACTTACAATGGAATTTGTACAAATTTGGCGTGTTAATAACTCAAATGTGCAATCCAAAATTTTTGATTTTTTTTTATTTAAAATTTTTTTTTCCATTGTGTTCAGAAGCACCCACAGGCTGCACTTGAAAAGTCAGCTTACCGCAGATAGTGCGCTTCTACCTTACAAAAAATTAACTCAGATTTATTACAACTTTGAAAATTGTGACAAATTATTACTGATTGCATTGGAAAATTTCTTAAATTTAACTTCCAGTTTTATTTTATAAAATTATTCTGCGAGTGTTCACATTCGGTTTTATTTCCTTTAAATTATCAGCATTTTTTTCTTTTTGATAAATATGTAAAAGCACTGAGTCCCATGTTTCTGAACAACGAGTGGTACAAGTGGTACTTTACTAAGAGTGGTACATTAAAAAATAATAAGTTAGACACAAAATTAATATAAGATTGAAATACTTTTCTTTTTAATACTTTTTAATTAAAATACTTTTCTTTGCGTTAACAGTCTGCATCGCTCTGCACAAGCTTTAATATAATCAATTTTTTATTTCAAATTTTTTGTTAAAAATAACTTATTGTGTATCAAAAATAAACTTTATTACCACTTTTTTTCTTGATCATATGATACATTTTTTTACATTTAAACCAATATTTACCTTTTATCTTATTAATTACCTAATATAATAGAACTCCATTTCTTGATCAATTAATTTTTATTCTGTATATGTTATAATTTATTGTCATGAAGAATGTTAAATAATTTAGAAGCCTGAAAATGATACTCTGTTTACTCTAAAATGAATTATTTATATAGTATTCAATTGTTTACATCCTGTTTTCAAAAGTTTTATTTTTGTTCTTTAATAGCTCTATTGGCAAAAATGATTACTCAACAGAAATGGTTTAATAACAAAAAAAATAACTAAATAAATAAAAAATTAAACAAGACTGTTTGTATTCTTCTGATTTGTAAAATGCTTTAAAGTTCATAATCAGTCTAAGTTACAGTCACAATTTCTTACCCTGATTTGTGTTAGAAACAAACTTTTTCATTTTTCAAAGCAAAACAATATTGGTGTTGTTATTTGACATTTAGTGATCTAAAATGTAATTTAAATAAAATAATGAAGAGCAATGTATATGCACCTGAACAATAAGTAAACAAAAAGGAATAATATTAAAAAATAGGTGTAGATATAATATGAAAAATGTTAAAAGTTATTTCTTTTTTAAAAATACATTAATAACTTAAGTGCAACACCATTAAAATAAAAATGTAAGGTAAATCTAATTACTTATGTAGCAGAAGTTATTTTTACTTCCTGTAAATCAAAGATCAGAAGTAATCACCAGTCTGTGTTTTAACTAAGTGAATACAATTAATTTAAGTAAGGTGTTATTGGATGACTTATTTTTAAACTCAACAACTTTTTTTCTTCCTTTTAAAACGTTCTATGATTGGCAAGTTTATATAATTTTATAATTTATACTACTTGATGCATTCAGAAGATTCCTTGACATCCGATAACTTATAATTTTTTTCAGGTAATGAAGTATTTTAAAAGCTGTCGAGATGAAGAAATGCCTCCACACATCTATGCTGTAGCTCAAAATGCATTAACTAATATGTTACGGACTCGCAAAGACCAATCAGTTATATTACAGGGAAGAAGTGGCAGTGGCAAAACTTCTAACTTTCGACATTTACTTCAGTATTTAGTGACTGTTGCTGGATCTTCAAAGCAAATATTAACTGGTAAATTTGTTTATTTTTAATGAAATTATTTAATATAGTGGTGTAAAGATCCATGAAAAAAAAAAGTTATTCAATGCAGTCAGGTAGAATACATTTTTATTGTTTCATTATAATTTTCATAGTGGTTTCTTTTTTTTTTTCCAATTAAAACTATAAAAAGAAAAAAAAATATCTAGGGATAAAAAGTTCTGATCTGGTTTATCTATTTTCTTCGTAATTTATCCAGTTTGATTACAATGGTCTGTAAAAATTGCATTATACCTATATTTATATATATATA
>NC_092210.1:88570307-88629735 GCF_043381705.1 Parasteatoda tepidariorum | reverse complement strand
TATATATATATATATATATGCAGCGTCAGAAGATCTCCAGATATTTGTGTACCCTGCTGAGCATGTGTAATACTAAAATGCATTGTTAGTATAATTGATCTTAACGTGTTAACATTTAATGTATATAAAATACATGCACGAAGGAGACATATGTAAGCATTTTTTTTCAAATACAGATGATTGAAAACATATGAGTATATTAATTATAAGTCTGTAAAAAAAAAAAAACTAACAACATTATATCTACACTAACACATTTAATTCTATATCACTCTAATAATTATTTACCACACTGATAATTGTATATCTCACTTTAATTATATATTTTGTACAAACATTATTTTAAGTATATATCATGAATTAACATTATTTTAATTATATATCTTAAGTATTAGGTATTATCAGCAACAAAGTATTAAGCATTGATGGAGTAAGTGCTGAATATCTACAATACAAGATATCTACAATACGAGATATTTACAATAAAAATCTGTTTATCTACTTCGTTTATTATCTTCACAATCTAAGTCAAGATAAAATTTGAGATGTTTTTTATCTGTAATTTATGCCATCAGATGAAATAACTACATGCCTGGATTAGTACCCAAGAGTGAAAAATTTATACTCAATTATAATTTTTACCCGTCTCAGACATGTTTGGCAATATAATTTTCGGGTCCTAATGTATATGCATACAATTAATCAATTCTGATTGCATATCAAATGCCATGGATAATAACTCAATGTACTTGCTAATAACCTTGACTGGTGTTTCTTTTTTCTATAAATTTATACCATTTGAAAATTTTGTCCCATCACCCAAATGCTGTTTTGAATGCGATTGACCATTAGATAGTATTTTCTTAGAGGCGTTTTCTCAAAATAGTATTTTTGTAACTCTATTTTTGTTGCAAAATTTTTATTCTGGAAAATGTAATTAGGAGTACATATAGAAAACTGTTTGATGTTTTACTCTAGATATGCATAAAAATAGTTTAATTGCAGTGTATAACTTATCAAAATCACATGAAAATTGTTATTTTGGAATATCATAAGATATTTTTGCCAATTTAATCAGAAAATTGATGTATAAATGTTTTTACTCTAAGTAAGTCAAGAATTGTTTGCTTTTAATGTATGCATTTTGATTTGGGATTTTTTTTTTATTAAAAAAATAGCTGAGAAGTTGAAAGCAGTATCAACTTTATTAGAAGCTTTTGGAAACTGCAGGACGGTGTTAAATTCCAATGCAACTCGCTTTACTGAGCTTTTCACCATTGACTTTGATCATTCAGGTCAAATCATTTCAGCATCTGTTCAAGTAAGTTAAATAATTTAGTTTATTATGTTAGTCTGTTGTTTATGGGTTTTTCAAAGGTCTTAAGTGAGGAAACCACAGTTTAAGTGCTAAGTAAGCTTTAATTTTTAATTATGTATTTTGCCTTCCTGAAATGATTAGCGGGGCTTTATTTTAAACGTTTAAAAAATTATTGAACTTTTTTGGAGATTGCTAACAGAATTCTCAACTGAGAGAAAAATCATATATCTATGAGAAATTCTAAATTTTTATATCTTTAAGGTACGCTGTTCGAGTATTTTTTCTAATATTGACCTTGCGGTGCTGCATGTAGAAAGCTATATTTGTCTTTTATCCTCCCAAATGGTTGTGCGCCTAGAAAATCACTCCATACATCTTTATTTCTTGCTCTGCTATACCCACCTATCTAGAATAAAAAAGGAGAAAAATGATTCGTTGTTCGACTGTTCGTTTCTTTATAGTGCTATACATATGTTTTATTGTGCTGATTATTGGAGAATGGGAAATTAGCCTGAACTACAGTTATGTGTATATCTATCTATCATATATATATAGTCAGAATATATGCTACAGGTTAGAGATGGGAAAAAAAATTAGCAGTTATGAATAATAGTCACAAACTCACAAAAATCATGAAACTAGCTTATTATTTGAGCAAAAACTTTTTTACATGTAACGAAAAAAGATTTTGTAGAACAACCTCAAGAAGTTAGCTTATTGTTTGAAGAATTTTTATTTGCCTTCTATTTAAGGAATGTTTTACTGATTATTTAGAATATCTAGTTCTGAAATTGTTTTTAGGCTTACATGCTTGAACGGTCAAGAGTTGGTAGACGTCCTGAAGGAGAACCAAACTTCAACATATTTTATTATCTTTTAGCTGGAGCAGATGAGACTTTAAGGTATGTATAAGTTAATTAGGTAATGTGAGAAAAAATTCTGTGTAGGTAGTAATTTGTATCCATTTGCAGGAAAGAGTTGCGTTTTGAGAATTTGCAAGATCCCAATCTATTTATGACACCACTTCAGAAGGTAAGTTATTGATTCTCATATCTTGTATTCTTATTTTACTGACAATAATACTCTTAAGTGATTCTAGAATAAGAAATTCAACTGTCCAAAGCATGAATTAATCCCTATGTTGTGGCTTGTTGAACTGTTAGTCAGTTGATCATTGATGAATGAATTAGTAAGGAAATATTTTAAAATGAAGATGAGTTCAGCGTAATTACCTGTTATTTGTGTACCAGACAATAATCCCTGTGCCAAAATGATTAACAAGTTGTGCCAAAATGATTAATGTATTAAGAAAAAGGATAGTTACATTTGTTTCCTAGGAAAAATATAATTTTATCAATTGTTAAGGAAATTTACAATTTATTGCTTCTGTTTAAATTGATATTTTTTTAGCATTATTATCTTTTTGATATGTTTCTTTTTATTTGTGTGAAATAAATGTAATGAAAAGGAAACCTCACCTATGTAAAGTAAATAACCGGATGATGACAAAGACTTGGCAATTTTTGCGAAGCTTTCCTTTATTCCTTACTGATACATACTGATTCCTTACTTCTTTTATTCCTTACTGTTCTCACAATTGAAGATAATAATAAAAGAACATTTATACTAACCCAGAAGCATAATTATATCTAATATTTTGTAAAAAGAGTTTTGATAATTACAAATATTCTTAAATTATTGTCAAAAATTAACAAACAAATTTTACTATTTCTATTTTAACATTCTTTAAAATTACAGTCACTTTTCCTGTACTTTTAATTTATTTCGTTATTTTATTAATTATTGTAGGATGAGGATCAAAGACGGGCATGCTTATCCTGGTCATGTGTTGCTGCTGCATTTCAAACTTTAGGGGCACAAAATTATGAAGTCAAAGCAATTTGGTATATTCTTGGTGCAATATATCATCTTGGTGTGGCAAGTGCTTGCAAAGGTATGAATAATTAATTTTGCATGTTTATTGTGTGTAAATATACGTATAAATTTAAACATCCATTGTAGCCATTTCCAAATTAAATTTTAATGTCCTTGCAGAATTATTTTTTCTGTTTACTTATATACAGAGTAATTCAAAAAGAATATAGTGAAAATGGCGAGTCCCATGCAGAAAGCACTCTGCATGTTAAAATTTATCAATTGCCCTTCTGTTATCACTATCTATCTATGGTGTTATGTGAAAGATAAGGTGTATGTGCTTCCCATGCCTAAAACAATTGAAAAACTCAAAGATCACATTTGTAAGGCACTCTCGTGTTGATTGCACAAATGCTTTAGAATGTATGGCGTGAAATGGACTACCGCCTAGATGTTGTCTGTGTGACCAAGGAAATTCACATAGAAAATCTGTGACGCATGTATACAAAATTTTTAAGTGCCTTCTACATTCTGCATAAATTTTATTGATAAATTCTTTTTCATTAAATACTTATAGCCATTTGTAATCACTACATACATTTTGAATCACCCTGTATTTTTGTGACTTATTTTTTATATTTTTTTATTGTATAATGTTTAGCTCTCCATATTTTTCTTCTTTACTATGTTTTTATTTCAATATGTGAATAATATTGGTTCAATTTCTGCCAGTCCTGTGATTTATATGTAAAATCAATGCAAGACAAATAAATTAAACTTTTTAGCCTATGATTGCCTCAGCTTAATGAAGCATTCTGAAGTTAGAATTGTGCATCCTAAAATAACTTCAATAAAATATCTAATTTAAAGCTCCTTTTAATTTGTAGTTATTAAGGTTCGCTCTATTTTTAGTAGTTCTAGTTCATTCTCAATTTCAGGTTCTAATGGGCGTTTACAGTTTCTGAGACCCCAAAATGCCCAGAAAGCAGCATCTTTATTAGGATGTTCAGTAGAAGATTTAGCAAAATGTATCTTTTCTTCTGACAGTGGACATGTTTCAGGAAAAGTTTCTCCTCGGTTAGTATAATTTCTCTTAGTATATTTAAAAAAAAAAATTCTGATGAGTTTATCTTTTGCTTTGAAGTGAAAGTCAATTGTTTACCATATTATGTGATGCACAACAATACATATAATACTTTCATTCTTAATAATTCTTTTAATATTATTTTGAAAATCTTGCAGATTTTTTTATCCTCTTTATTTATAAGATTCTAAGTAAATACAACTTTCTCTTTTGAAATAATTAGCTACAAAATTCCTTTAAATTGAATAGATGTATTTTAATGTAATGTTCCTATATATTGTAATATCTGTATGTTTCATGATCTGATTTACAGAGAATTTAAAATTTTGTTCCATCATTATAAAATGTTAATCATGTTTTTTTGTCATTTTATAACGAATTTGCAATTTATTTTTCAAAAACTTCATTTGCAATATTATTAATGTTCATGCTAATTTTTCATGGTATGTTTTATTTTTAGTTCAAATGATGGCACAGTTGAAGCTACTGAGTGTTTGCAGGCAATGGTATCAAGCTTGTATGCAGAAGTTTTTAGTGCAATGATTTATCTTATTAATAGGTAATGAAACACTTTTTTTTCTTTTCTTATTGTAGTTTTTTATTGTTTTCTTACCCAACTAAAATTTTGATAGTCTCAATTAAAAAGTCTATAGAACTATGTTTTTCTTATGTTTTGTAGTCTATATCTTTTGCAGATAAGAATAAGCTTTTGAATCTTCTCTTAAATATGTTTTATTATATTGAATATTTATCAAAGAATGGTATTTATTACCCTGATTAGCTTATGTGTGATTTTCTTGATAATTGTGTACTTTTTTTCAGACTTGTGAAGTTTCTATAACTTTGTATCTTTTATTTCCATGAAATGGGGAAATTATTGTAAAATTCAATAAAAGAAAAAAGTTTGTCGCCTAAATATAGTGATTTATAAGACTTATAGTGAAATATTCTTTAAATGCAAAATATCAGTTGGAATTAAGTATAATACATTATTTGAGGAACAAATGTTTCCCTTTGAAACTTTAATTTGTCTTGCTTTTTCAAATTGAGTTTTATAGACAGGCGAATATATTGGGGAAAAAAACTAATGTTCTTAAATTAAACTGTTCTATTTCATTTCTGAATTAATACGATGACGCTTTGCAACTTAAATATTAAATAAACATTTTGTGTTTTTTAATACATTTTTAACTTACAATCCTTTTTACAATCTCAGTTCTTCAATCTCAAGAATCTAGCTTTCTTATCTAATAATAGTTTAAAAGGAAGAACTCTTGAAAATATGTGCAGAAAATCATATTTAGAATTCATTAAAATGAATAACATGCAACTTTATAATAAATTAAAAGACTCTACCTTTTTTATTTAATCACTTAATCTTTCTTTTTAGATCTTTGAGCAGTAATGGTCGAAGTATGGCATCCTTTTACTTGTTAGACTGTCCTGGTTTTCAGAATCCCGCAACTTGCGGTCGCGTCATGGGTGCTGCACTCGAAGATTTATGTCATAATTATTGTCAAGAACGTTTACAGTCTTTATTTCATGATTCCACTTTTCTTAACCAACAGGAAAAATATTTGCAGGTAAATTAAAAGGGTAAACATTTATCATTATAAACTAAAGTTTTGACAAAAAATACTTTAAAAGAAAAAAAGCAATTTCTGTTTGCTTTTATTCTGAATTACCAAATCATTTCGATGCTACTTTTATTTTTCCTAAAAAGTCGTTATAATTTAAAATTTGTTAACTCAATTTAATTTATTTATTTTGTTATTTTAATTTAAAATTTATTTTAAAAAATTCAGTGAGAAATGTTTATTTTTAGGAAAACATTGAATGGAATAAAGAAGAATATCATATTTCTAGTCCTGCACCGTTAATTGATGTAATAGATCATACACCTCAACAAGGTGCTGTTCGAGCTTCTACTGCTGATTTGCGTGATGTTGGTAAAAGGGGGCTGATATGGCTTCTTGATGAAGAATCTCTATTTCCTGGAGCGAGTGAAAAATCATTCCTTGATAAATTATTCATGTCTTACAGTGGAAAAGGTAAAATGTTTAATCCTCTGCTGTTGAAATTTAATTAATTTTGTTTTTTTGTGTGAAATAGTACTTTTAAATGTTGATTTTTCTCCTACAAAAATAGTTTCTTGTCAATGCAGGAGTGCCTCTTATTAGACTTCTGGAACTCGCAAATTCACATAAATCTTCCCTCTGACTCGTTGCATATGGAGGTGCACATTGTGTGTTGAAAGTTGCCATGTTTTGCCAAACATTTCCAAAATCTTTTTTTTATTTTATTTTTTTAAAACTAATTTAAGCAACAAAATTGCAGGGTGCGTAACGTTTTTAAAAAGTGCATAAAGGTGCTTATTTTCGATTTTCGTTTTTTAAAGCCCTTAAAGGTGTTTTTAAAAAGTGCTTAATTTTCCCTTTTTCAAAATGAGATTTTTCTTTTACTATGTTGATTATTTCTTCGAATTATGCGAAAAGACACAGTTCACATTGTTCTATTCAAAGTTTTCATAATTAATTCAACCCCAATCTAATTCGGCGTATAGTCAGTATAGTGAGTATGAAAACGCCATTCATTTTACATGATTCTAAATTTCATGATTTTTGTCAAAAACAATTCCAAAAGATTTTTTATTTATTACATGACAGTTGAAACAAGACAAAACCGTCGATTGTCTAAAATTTTCCAACCCTGCCTGATTATGTAATTTTTTTAAAGTGCATAAAAATATTTTTTGAGTGCTTGAAAAGTGTTTAAAAAGTACTTATTTTTTGTTGAATAATTTGGCTATGCACCCTGAATTGTTTTGTTTTCAATTCATTTTTTAAATAATCTAATAATTGTTTATTCAAACTTTTTTCTTATATTGTTTTCAATGTTTAGTGTTAATGCAATAATAGCATTTTATGTGAATCTATTATTATTTTTTTTGTTGATGTTAGGAAAAAAGTTTTTGTGCTATATGAATATTATTTTATGTAGCTCAAGAACTTTATACCTTACATTCTGAATGTTATGCTCTAAAATTTTTGTTGGTCAATGATGTTAGATCCACCAAGGCACAGTTTTGCAGTGAATTTTTGTTTTAATATCTGTGGGTAGAGAGATCTATTGGTTTCATATACTACTGCCCCTTCCTATTTCAGAGAAAATAAATAAAAAATAAGTTAGTCATATTTTATTTTTTAATTTTGTTTTTGCATCGGCACTCTTGTTATAGCAAACAAACAGTATTTAAAAATTAATAAACAATTAAATAATTAAAAGAACAAACAAAAACATTAACTCTTTGGTTATGTAAAAAAAATTATCAAACCAATTGCGAAATTTTTTTTTTCTTGAATGGCATATTTTACTTATGACAAGATGGTGGGTTGTTTTGAAAGAGGGAGTGTTTGTTATTTATGAACACCTTAATTGGAAACTGTGATTTATATGAAATTTTTTTTTTCATAACCAAACTCACTCTATTAGTTATAGCAATTTCCATAGGAACTCAACAAATATTTGTAGAAAAAGCATTATGATACATTCTTGTTCTCCAAAACCACGGGTTATACATATACTTTTCCCTTTTCTGCGAATTCAGTATTGTATGATATATAATAATCCAACGTTGTAAACATATAATAATCCAATTTCCCTACTCTATCATAAGTATAAAATTTAAATTTTAGAAAGTCTTATGTCTTTAAAAAGAATGTTTTTAATCTTAAAAAAAAGATGATTTGTAAACAACTCTGACTTATTACTTTAGATTCTAAAATTGATTTACTCATATGCTACTCAATAGTTTTTTCCTACTAAGCATTTCAATTACAGAAAACTTTGTGGTAGCAATTCTGCAACATTACGAGCAGGCATGGTAATCTTCCTTGCTCATTCATTTTTCTCTCATGTCAGAATGGTCAATTTGTATCCTGTTAACAATTTGTCTTGATCACTAAAAAGTTTTTAAAACTAATTTAAAATGAACTTTTTTATTTGTCTTGTGATTAATTTTTTGAATATAAGGAACTGGAACCTTGATGAAATTTATGGTCAAATTCTTGAGATTTATTGAAAAAGTGCAAAGAGTATTAATATGGTCAGAAGGTAGATTAGAACATTTAATGAAGGACGAACAAATATGCAGGATAAGGCATTACTAGGCAATATTCTGTTTTCGGAAATAATCTGGAAAGGCATGTTTGGGATCAAATTTAAATGAAAAGGCACAAAAAACATAAGCTGTGTGAATTTTGGATACCGAAATTGTATACAGATGTCCACATAACTAAGAAATTTGGCAGCTCTTTGATGAATTTTCAATACAGTGATGGACGGAGACTCTTTTGAAAATGTTAAAGCGTAAAATTTCTTGAGGAAACTATAAGTCACTGGCCTAGTATGACACAATTTGTTACAATTGTGGAACCTATGTTGAAAAATAGTTCAAGAAATGAATTTTCTTGTAAAAATAAATTTTTCTTAAAGAAACACTACTTTTCATACCTTCTTCAGGATAGCCACTCTCTTTGGAAACAGAGAAATACTGCAGTTCCCTGGAAATTTCAAAGTAGTATTGAAAAACCTGGAATTTTCATGGAAATTCATTCTGAAAATTCTTGGAGTACTAGCAATTAATAATAATTTCAGAAAACTTAGCTCTGAGTGTGTTTTAATCTATTATCCATTAAGCATTAGAATATTTTTAACTAATTATTAGGTTCGATAAGTTATTATTTTTTATCATCAGTGCTATTTAAACAAATCAATTGTTAATTCCATTTTCTATATTAAACAAGCTTTTTTTAAAATTAATTCATACCTATATAAAACTTTAAATAAAATTTATATTAAATTTGTTATGCATGAATTAAATTCTTAATACTTTTTTTTTTTTTAATGTCTGGAAATTTTTATATGCAAAACAATTAGTAAATTCCGAGTGAGAAAATAAACAATTTTCTGTACTTATTTTAGATTCTTAATGAATATGTATGTAAATTTCTAAATTACAATCAATATTAAACTAATTTATGCAACAAAATTCTATAGAGTGTTCAGAAATTTTACTTCGGAAATCTCAGAGAATGGCGACATGACTGGAGAAGGGCATTTTAAATAATAACTTTAATTAAAATGTAATGTGTATACAAAGAAAAAAAAACATAAAATTCACAATTTGCATGATAAAAAAAGCTTATGAAATGCTTTAAATAATTTTAATACTAATTTAATTACAAAATTAGTATATTTGTAAAATATTTTCTTGAAACAATTTGCTGAATTAGCAAAGTTCTGGTATAACTTCCATTGATTATGAATAGATTTTTTGAATGATTTTGACTTTAATGATTTTGACTTAAGAATGATTTGGACTTCTTTTTACCATTTAAAAATCCAATAAATATTTTAATTAGGATATGCTGAAAACAAACTTAAGTTTAAATTGTACATAAACTTTTTTATTATGCAGACTCTTTCTTTTCTGTTTTAAATGGCTTGTGTAAATATTATTTTCCAATAATATTTACAATAATAGTAACGTTACTTTTTTCCAATTTTTTAAAGCATTACTCATTTTATGAGATTTAAATTTGCCTGACAATAAATGTGTTTTAAAAAAAGTATCAACCTCCAAATTTATATGGATATATAGCTCCAAACATGCTATGACCTATTATTCTGTTATATCTACTATACTGGTTGTAAGCTACTGGTTAAAAACTTGTTGCTTACACCTTAAAGGTTGAATTTTTTTGTTTGTAAACCTATTTTTTTCTCTTAAATATAAAAGTTTATGAGAACTGTCAGTTTTATTAAAATGTATCTTAAAATTCTAGAATATCAGCAGTTGATTCGTAAAGGACCCTACAATCATCAGTTCACTGTTCAGCATTTTCACGGAACAAACCCTGTTGTATATTCAGTCTCAGGATGGTTGCGGAGCTCCAGAGAGCATCCAGCGTCACGTCAGACTATATTTCTACTCCAAGAATCACAGAGGTTGTATTTTTTTTTGGAAATATTTTATTAATTTTAACATATAATCAGGGATCCTACAAATCCTGGGCGCCAAATCACCTAGGTGATTCGAAAAATTCCCTTAGAGGCTAACATTTTCAACATGTTATTTTGCTACTTATTATTTATTACAAGCAGGAGGAATCATTAGGAAGAAGTAAAAATTTATTGCTTTTTCCTTGCCGGGAAATTTAATGAATAAAAAGATGGTGTTTTAACGCTAATACTCAGAGACAATGTTCCATTTGATGTTTGTATTAAAGGAAATTTAATTTACTCACTACTTCTGTTTTTATATTTCAGTTTTTTTTATGAAATTTTAGTAATTCCAGTTTAAAAGATTTATTTCTTTAAAATTTTTGTTGAATTTAAATTTTTAATTAAATGTTTAACACATTTACTGGGATAAGACACACATCTGATCCATATCTCTGAAAAATAGTCAAGTATGTCTTATGAGCAGTTAGTTTTTTATTTCACAGCAAACACAATGAAGTCGCAATAATTCTTAGAGGCAGCCTCCTAAAATTTTAAAACTTTTGTCAGTTCCTGCATATAATGCAGAGCCAGGTTTTTTTTAAAAGGAAGAACTAAAAATTTAAAAACTGTACATTTTAAACAGGAATATTAGATCTGTTATTTTTTTTTTTTCTAAGAGTGTGCTAATGGGAAATTGGGAATAATATGTTCTAGACATGGGATTATTCTAGTGATCCACCATTTTCATTGTTTTCAATTCGTTTAAAATCATTTTTCAATTTATTTTTTTATATTTATGGAAATGTTAAAAAATAATTACACTGTCAAAAATTACTGTCATGCATATTTCAAATGCATAAATATAAATTAATCAATATAAATTTATGTAATGTTGGCAATTTGAATTTTTCAATTTATCTTATTAGAGGTTAATTAGTTTTTGTAAAGTTATAGGTTTTGTCAATTCAACTAGGGCTTTTTTGTTGCATTTTGATTGCTATATTAATAGTTTTATTTTTATGTCGAAGTATAACTGTTAATAAAATTCCTTTTCCTAGATATTTTAAAGATTTTCCAAATGCTATGTTTTCTAACCTGTTGATAGTGATATAATATATAAATTTTCTTTTTCTATTTTTATCTATTTTTACATATCTTGTTTTGTGTGTACAGCATCTGGTAAATTTAGTTATCTTGAGGGTTGCTCGTCAGCAAAGTCCCTATCTAATAAAGTATTAAGTTTTATTCGCTAAAAATTATTATTATTTTTTAAAAGGGAGAATATATTTTCTTTTTCTAAATACTTCATTTAGCATTAAAGGATATTTCATTGTACAGGGTTGTTTACAAGTTTTCACAATCTTTGTATTTGTTGACAAATGTTCTTTTAAGACTATTTTTATTATAAGTTTACAATTATTGCTACCATCAAATATTTTCTTCATGTTCCTTATACAGGGCTGAAAAGCCGTTCTATTAATAAAAAAAAAAGAAACTTTTTTATTTTTTTGTTTTATTTAAAATAAAATGTTAAAGAATATTTTTTTTTTTTTGCAAAAAGATGTTAAAAAAGTGTAAGTTAACCATTAAAAAGTATTTCACAGAAATCTTTTTTAACTATTAATATTTTGAATAAAAAATTGACTTTAGTTCCATAAAGATGCAAACATGATATAGAAAAGTATAATAACTAAATCTGAATGCACTTGTTTATTACTTCACTACTCCACTTAACATGGGAACAAACATTTTATATGTTATTTTAGTAGTACATTTGTCAGTTTTTCCCCTTGTTTGTTAGTATATATATAAATGCCTTATTTCAGCATTATTTACATTAACGTCATTATTTAAGTTTATACAATTTGTAGCATTTAATATCATTGCCTTGTAATTATTTTTTATTTATTGAATCACTACAAGTTATGAGCTTGAAATATTCAGGACAATATATTTTTTATTAAAACTCATTTAAAATTAATAGAATGATTAAAAGAAATAAAAAAAGGCAAATGGACTGCTTAAATATGATCATATTAAGTAGTAAAAGTTTGTGTTATTACTAATGGTTTTAAAAAATGAGGAATAAGCTATGTTTTTGTCATTCATTTTAACATAATTGAGCATTAAATTTAATCATATTCTTTTTGATGCACTGCATCATTAAATAAATAAAAAAATACTTTAAAAACATTTTGAATACATTTTTTAATATTTTTTAAACTTTTTTAAATATAATTAAAAAATGTAATTAGAGAATATTTCATTTATTATAAAGTACATTTCTATTATAAAATACATATTTATTTTCTCTGATAACAGAAAACAATTGAAAATTTAACTAATAAAGTAAAACTTAAACTGCACCTCATTCTCATTTATAGTTTTGATTCTAGCAAACATATATTTGACAAGTAGGTAAGATTAAAGTTTGAGAAATTTTTACATTTCCAATAAATACATTATTTAACTAACAAAAAAACAAAAAAAAATACATGGAAATAACAATGGCAATTGTCTTTTTATTTTAAGCGCATAAGTTTATTTTATGTAGATATTTTTATGGGAACCCAATTCTATGTTAACATTTAAAAATTATCAAGTAAAATTCAATTGTAAAAAATATATATTTATAAAAAACTATGAAAATATGAAAAACTATAAAAATTTGAAAAACTTCCATATTTTTTTTTATTTGATCATAATAAAACCGAAAGAATTTATATAGAAAATGTAAGTATTTAAAACATTTTTATTGAAAAGGTAAATAATGCTTGATTTAAACTAGCCAACCCTGCCTCTATATTCTTCCTGTATCCCTCTATTTGTGTTTCCTGATATTATTATTATGCCTTTCTTTATATTCCTTTGCTATACGTTAAAAAAAATTCTAATTCTATAATCAAAACGACTATAAAATGATCCAGATATATATTTTTCTTATCTATTACTGTTTTTGAATAAATCTATTAGCACCATCTTTTTTTTAATTTTTTTTATATATGCAAAGGTATTGCTTTAAAATTATTCAGAGTCTTTTCCTATTAAATATTATGAACAAAAATTAATTTTCTATTTATTGTAATTGATGATTGGTTCACATTTAAGCAGGCATTCTACATTTAAAGACTAATATATTAGTTTAAGAAGTAATGGTACTGAAATTAATGTTAGGTCTTCCTTTGTGATTATGATGTTATTATTAAATATTTTTCTTTTAGTTCTCAATAGATACTTTTTTCTTTAACAGCATTTTTGTTATATTTGCAGAGAATGCATAAATCAATTATTTTCTACATCACGGGGAGTATTTGGAACACCAGGATCAAATACACTGCATGCAGACGGAGCTTCAACTTTGCGCCGAAGTTCGAGTATGCGAAGAGCCCAGGGTGCTGGCGTGAAAAGGCGATCTGTTCCTCTCCAAGTCAAGTATACAATGGTTTGTGAAACTTCTATTCCTATTGTACGACTTTATGAGTTTGAACTATGAGCTTATATCCTTTCTGTTTCTTGCAACCGAATTTAGAAAAGTTTAGACTGGATTTAGAATGGAAATGCTTTGGTTTAGATATAGTTCGCTTTTAATTTCTTACTGGTTGATAAGGTTAAGATCATTCAACAATGTATTTTTGAAAATTTTCAATAAATTAAGTAAGTTTTGTCATTTAATTGATTCTATGGTCAGTTTCACTATCGAAGTCTATCATATTTATATAATTAGTTTGATTTTTGTGAATATTTTGATTTTGTTAATTTGAGAATTTAAGTTAACTCACATTCCATTATTCCAAGATAATTTAAACATTTTTCAAAGGCTTTATTTTCTAACTTGCTGATCAGTGATAACAAGCGGTTAATAATATAACTTATAATTTTTATTATTAAAGGTTTAAAAACTTAGTGTAAATTATTATTATCCAGTATTAAATTTTTTTTTAACTTTTCACTCCATGTTGCAGCTTTTAAACAAAAATATTGTTAGTTTATGTTAACTGTATTCAAAATAGTATTGCTGTGCAGTGCACATAAACCTTTATCAAGGAAATTTATTTTCGTCTGATTTAAATGCATACTGTAAACTGCTGATTTTCGTGGGGTTGGATTGTAAGGCAGACTTTGGCATGGTAAATGTACCAGTAGTTTATTTTAGAAGATTTTAACCACTCATTATTCAGTCTGATCATCTTTGTTCTACATGATATCACATAATTGTTCCAAGTTCTATAAATTGCTATTGCCAGTTTTACAAAAATGAAAATTTCTTTCAACACATGTACGAAGTACGATATATGACCACTGAAGTTACTTATCTGTTGTTATCTTCGTGGATAATCGAGAAGTAACTTAAAAACATTTTACGTAAAACTTTACATTTTTCCTTTTTATTTGATTTTATTAGTTGCATGGAACTAACACAGAAATTTTTGAAATTAATATAGTTTCATTTAGAAACGATCATTTACATGACTTTTTATATATCTGCTAAATTAATTTATATGCAGTGTTGGGCAAAATTTTTCTAATTCTAATTTACATAAATATTACCTACACTGCGAAAAATTTGTTTGAAATCCTGTAATAGTTTGAATGGCTGATTAAAAATGCTTCACTTTGTAATCTTTTTATTTTGTAGGATGGTCTGATAGATTTGCTACGAAGGACTAATATGCACTTTGTTCAATGCTTTATACCTCGACACAATGCCGGGATTCGGGAAAGCCGTCTTTCTCCCACAGTGGCAAAAAATTCACTTACTGAAGATATGTTAAATATTCCACTGTTGCGTTCACAAATTAGAGGATTTCAAGTTCTTGATACAGTTAGAGTTCACAAACAAGGTAATGAGTCATTAGCATTGTCTTAGTATTGAAAACTTATTAAAAAAATCACATTTTGCACTTAAAATCATAAATATTTTTAACGTATTAGAATATTTTAAACTTGTTATTGTATTACAACTGTAGGCCCTTTTATTTTTGCTTTTAATCTTTTTTCATTTCATATTGTCTACTTAAAAAACTCATTCTACTTTTATGATAATTATAATAGTCACTTACACAATGTCAGTAAGGGGACCTGGGTTACATCCCTGGCAGTGGCTTCAAGCTCTCTCAGCCCCTGTCTGACTGGAGACAGGAGCCAATGCTGATCTAATTGTCCCACTCTCCTATTGGTCTTGATATTGTAGAGCCATATCCTCTAAAACCCCTTAGCTGCCAACTGGCTGTTACACGAGTATTTTGCTTTTATAACTGAAATTATCTTGTCTATTTTTTATAAAATTTTAAGATTTAAATGAGAAATAAAAGTTTTTTATTGCTGTAATTTAATTACTATATCTTTATAAACTATGATCTCATTCATTTTTTAATGTATTCTGTTAAATGCCATTCACCAGTCTTTATTGTTGCTTCTCTAAAATTGTTGTATCTTAACATAAAACAGTTTTATCTTCGGAAGTTGAAATTATTCACTTAAAATATATGTACTGTAAAGAAATCTGTTCACTTACACTTGTGTGTAACATTAATTTTTTTTTTATAAATTAAATGTTTCCTTTGAGTCACATTTGATTGATAAATAGTATGAAAACTGTTGTATGATTCCATTAAGGTCTATTAATGAAGAATAGTAATTTTGCTAAGTAATGATTCGCTTACCAAAGATGCTGATATATTAAATATAATTTGCACATGCATCACATTGTGCATGAAGCTAATCGCTATGTTCTAATTATTGAACGACAGTAGCAGTCTTTAACAGTAATTAAAAATAGCATATTAATGTAATTTACACCAAAAAATGGCAATTGTAATTCTGTTAATAAGTTTAAGACTCCAATTCAAATAAGTTTATTTTAAAATCTGAAAATGTGTTACCACAGAATTGCATCATAATAAAAAAAAAAGACTCTTTCAGTTTTACGCGCTTAATTTAGAAAACAATCAAATAACAAATCGGATAACAAAATAGGAAAAAATAAATATTGCAGGTATGCCTTTAAATTTGGGATGCAAAATATTTTACAGAAAAACAATATTTTTATGACTTATTAATTTTATACTGATGACAACCAAAAAAACATATGAAAATTAATAACAACTTTAATTTCTTATAAGATTCTTATAATTTAATTTCTTAAATAATAATTTTTCTTTTCGATAGTTAGGTTGCTTTTTCCAGTAGTGGTTTCACAAATTTGTTATTTAGTTTATTATTTTTTGTTTATGATTTTGATTTTATTCTGCTGTGCTGATACTTTTAGTTCTCTTATAAGGTAATAACATATCTTATTTCATCTTAATTTTTCTTCTTCTTTTTGCTATCATTTTGTGCACAAAGTAAAAGCTAACTAATTATTTCCTTTATTCCTAAATTCTGTCATAATTGTTAGAATTAGGTTAATGTAATTTATCAAGAAGAATTTTCTTAGTTTTTCAAACTTACCTTCATGGTATATTGGATCATTAATTTTTGATTGTTTAATTCTGCAGGTTTTCCTGAAAACCTTATGTATTCGGAGTTCAGGCGTAGGTTTGAAATTCTTGCGCCTGCTGAACATCGCGTCACTTCTCCTGTCTATGATGAACGAAAAGCTGCTGAAACTTTGCTGGAAAGTATTGACCTTGAGAAGAGTACCTATCGATTGGGCTTGAGTCAGGTAAGGTTTTAAATTGAGGACTTATGTCTTTCCTTAGATTACTATTTGTTTCTTGCTCGTTAATTTTTCTACAACTTTTACTTTTTATAGATTGTGTACTGGGTATGAAATGCTTTTTTATGTCATATGGAAATATATTTTATTTATAATGGTTATTTTCTAATTTTATAGCTTATTGGGTTTTTTTATTTTAAATTTGATGTGTATGTTTTAGATTTTCCTTCGTTCAGGAGTGTTAGCTCAGCTAGAGGCAAAGCGGGATCAAAAGTTGAATGGAGTAATTACCAGTTTTCAGGCATCTTGCCGAGGATATCTTGCAAGAAGATCAATCAATAAATTAAAAGTATGTTTATGTAGTAAATAATACTTTATTGTAGAAAAAATTTATTTTGAATATTTATTTTATTGTAGACAAAGTTTTTTGAAAGCTTGCTAAACACAATCTTAGTATGTTCTCTGTTAATAGAAATTGATTATTAGTTCAGCATTAAGAAATTATTTATAAACCACCTTATTTTAATGTACTATTTTTTTTTTTTTTGAATAATTGAAGATCGTAGTTGAAAGCTCCGTAGTTTTGACTGCTTGCAAATATCTGCGGAATTTTTATTGAAATGTTGAATTTTTACGACACTACTTATTTAAGATGATTTGTTAACAATTTGTGTGTATGTAATAATTACTTTTTCATGTATTCACTGTAGTGTAATGTAAAATTCATTCTTTTTGAATCATCATTATAAATATATCCCAGATCATCCCCAATAACTGATTAGTGTAGCTCTTATGCAATATTAACAACTAGATTAAACTTAACTTTATTGTGTAATTATTATAAATTTGTAGTAAAATGCAAAAAATTATAATTGTTATGTACATTGGAAAAAATACTTTTAATAGCAGATTTTTAAATTTAAATCAGGTTTATTTTTTATTTATTTTCTTAAGTTGCTTAAATGAATTAAATGGGGAAAAAATCAAAGTTATTTTTAAATCATTTTTTGTGCATTTAGTGGTGAATGTAGCATGGTATAAAAGAATTTGTTTAATGAATTTGTCTTTAAATGTGTCTGGCAATCAGTTCACTTTAATATTATTAGATAACAAATAATTTCATTTTACTGATATTTGGATGAATTATAGCTGACTTTTTGTTTATTTGTTTCACTCATAAATAGATGTCATTTTAATATGTATACGATAAAAATTTTATTTGTGCAACTAACTTAAATTTATAAAATAAGTCTTATAAGTATTTAAAATCTTTTGATATTTAAGATAGTTTTATATAAATAGCATTATTTTTTTAAAAAGCCTATTTGAAATGAAAAATAATCTCTTAAAAGTATTTAAAAAGTCATTATTTTAACTATCTCATTCTCACTTCACTCATTCAGGTTGGGATTTGGTTACAGATTCTTCATTTTTTTCAATTATTTCTCAGTGTAAATTAAGTGTATTATGTAAATATATTTAAACATCAAATATCTTTAAACCATACTATTGTGTGTTTTTTATGTAGATTTTATAATTAACGTCTTTATTATTTTTATTCTCTTATAATTCTTATATTTAAGGTCATTGTTTTTAACTTTTTACAATTCAGATTCCTTACTGGCATTTTATTTATTTTTACAGGTTCAGGAACTTGCAATATGCTGCATACAAAGAAATGTACGCAAATTCTTAGCAATAAGAAGTTGGCCTTGGTGGCGACTATATGTGAAAATTTTACCTTTATTGGATGTTCATCGAACTGAGGAAGATTTGCGTTTGAAAACTGTAAGTAATTTTTTTAACCTTTTGAGATATGTTAAAATGAGTAAATTTAAAGTGTTTCTTATCAATGAAAAAGTTGGTTTAATTGTGAATTTATTTCCATTGTAAATTTTTTATTTGTTTGTACAGTCGATGCTCGTTATGACTGCCACTGTGTTCCAAACAAAAATTGACGTTATTACGTGAGGTTGCTATATCACGACAACATAAAATTAGTGAAAAGATTTTTTATATTTCATAAATACTGCATTTATTTTGAAAAAAAAAGCACACACACACTATTTTTTACAAGTAAACAGAATTATAAAACTGACAAGTACTTTTTTTTTAAGTCAGTATAGTAAAAGTATTATTTAATATAGTACAGTAAAGGTTAGAAATACATTTTCATTTTTTCAAATGACATCTTTTAATATTGAGCATATATCTTAGCTATTCTGTGTTTTATTTAGATCTTAAAATTTTAAATCACAATTAATTTTAAATGATGCCATGAAATTAGAACACTCTGCTCTTCTGCCTTTAGAATTATATCACAATTATTAATTATTTTAAACAAAATGCTTTTCGGTTTCTAAAATAGTTTAGCCATTTCTATTATTCTTCTATCCAATTCTTTTGAAATTTTCTGATTTGTGCTCTAAGGATATAGCATTACAATGGTTAATGGCAGTCATTTTCGCCAAATAACGTGCGTCCAGAGAATGAGCAAAACTAAAATGAAAAAGATTATGAATAATAAATAACATGTATTTTTACAAAATTAATCCAAAATTAATAAACCCCCTCTTACAACACTTTGTAAACAAGAAAAATATGATTGATAAATATATAGAACCTTATGAAAAGAAATTTTGAATGGTTATGATTATACAAGAAACTCTTTATTTCTAAATGATGTTGCAATATACACTTTAAATTCTCAATAGTGGAAAGTAATCCATATTTCGCATTTTTTTGTCGTCCATAGATTACAACTCAGGACCTTCTAGATTAAGAATAGTTGGTCCTGCCACGTTTTCTTCATTCATTGAGAATTCAAGATGTTTTTATTTTTATTGAGAGGTAACATCAAAAGAAATAGTGGTTTGAATAGTTTTCTAGAGACTTTTGTTATTGACTGACTTGATGTCAATGGAATAATGTTAGTTTTGAAAGCAAAAATGTATCTTGCTTCTGTTTTTGGAGTGATTTTTCGGGAATCTAATGGGCATTAAAATGATATTGCGTCTATGGAACAGCAAAGAGGACTCCATGTAGTAATTGATATAATGGAAGGGTCATACTTAACTGTCTAGACTGTGTGTATATTATATATATTTATATATATAAATCCGTGGCTAAAATTATGTGCAAAACAAGCAATTCATGTTTCTTTCTCTTTTCTATTTTATATTTTTTTTTCTTAAATAAATATCTATTTTCTATAATTATCAATTGTCAACTTCTTTAAATTATCCAGTATAATATTACTTTGCGCACATCCATTTCGGACCCATCCTTGGTAACTAACAAATCAAACGCACTTCAGTAATACAAAAATCCTCTACTTATGCTTTTATCTCAATTTGCGCTTTTGTTTTCATTTTTTGCAATCTGGCAATCTTGTTTCGAAAATAATTTAAATCATTTTTGAAAAATTTCCTGTACGTGTAAGTTCATTTGAATTCGCTACTCGCTTTTTTGATTTCATTTCATGTTTTATTCTGTTTTTTCTTTATATTTAATTTTCTGCTTTTACGTGATATTTTTACTTATTGCGTTCTATTTTATTGCTTTAACTATATTGATACAATATTAGAAAGCACTCTTTTTTGTGGATATAATCGTGTAAGCTGATGAAGAGATTATATCTTTTATTTTCCGGATTTTTAAAATTGTTATCCTTTTTTTTTTCGGATTTTTTTTTCCTTCTGGTTTCATGTTATTTTTATTATTACTATTATTTTTTACCCCTTCTTTCATTGCTCTGTAATTTTCGCCTTGTTTTCTCTACATTTTGAGCTTATTTTATGAGTTCTGTTTACTTGCAGCTTATGCGCAATAAAAAAAAATTGTTTTACTTTATTTTCTTCATGTTATTTGTATTTATTTATTATGCTATATATCTATATATATGTATGTATTCAAGTGTAATGAAAAGTTTAAAATTTATAGTTTGTAAAAAATTCAAAAATTTTGAAAGAAAATCAATCTTTATCAATTAAAAACACATTTGCCCAATATTTTTATGTTACAATAAAACTAAAAGATAGTGTTTTTTTTATCTATAAAATCTCATTTTTTTGGCACCATTAAATAGTACTAACATGCGGCAATTTTATTTTATTGTATTTACTTTATTGCATTGAACAGCAGAGTTTTTTTTTTTTAATCAATGTTGTTCAATTCCCTAGACTTGTAATTTTGAACCTCTAACAAAATGATGTAATTCAAGCATTGTAATAAGCATAACTTTAAGAAGAACTTTTTGATTGAACAAACCAACATTTGGGTTGCATGGAAAGATAAACCAAGAAAACCATTTACAGATATCATTTCCAATGACAATGAGATTTTAACTCATAAAAACTCTACTATTGGGTTTATTGTATGCTAACTGTGTAGTATGAGAATTGACCAGCTATTACCAAAATTTGAACCTTGATTCCCTTTCTGAGACGTTAGTGTTCTATCCCTTGAGCCATTTACTTCAATCAAAAGGTTTATGCATAACCCCGTAAATAGGGTGCAAAAACATTCTTTTTATTAATAAATTAATTCCTCAAAAGTAGTCAAGCAAAGGCCTATTTTTAGTTGTTTGATATCAAAGAGTTGTGGCACTTTTTACATATAATCTGATATAAACAATATCTCAATGCTACAAATGTAAAAAATAATTTAGTTTTATTGATATTTATGTGAATTCATTTTATTTTAATGCAGGAAGAGTTAGACACACTGAAAGCAAAATTAGAGAAATTGGAAAAAGAAAGAAATGAGCTTAAAATAACAAATGATAAACTTGAAGTGAAGGTAAGATATGCAACTATTTTATAGACATATTTTGCTGAGCAATGTTTCTTATGATTGAAGCGCTTAATGCAATATAATGATAAGTCACAGTTTAAATTGTTCATTTTTTATGAGCAGTTTTGGCAAAAAGCATTACAATTTTCATACTTCTGCATATTGTGTTGCTATATAGTGGAAATCCCAGAAATATATTTAGTACCTTGTTTGAAACAATACTAAAATATAGTTTCATTAAAAAAATGTTCTTTTTTGAAGAAAAAAAGTTTGCTTATCATTATATTGCTTCAAGCCTTTCAAATTTATTATTTTTGTGTACTCAGTTTAACACTTAACATTTTATATAAATAATTTTTTTCAAATTTGGAAGATTTCATTTCAATCTTTAGTTAGGGAGGAGGAAACACAATATGTTAATAGTTGTGCTGTTAAATTTTTTTTTTGGCTACTAGGCATTTTTTTAAAAAAACTTTGAAGTTAATTTCTGTTGAAACTTTGACAAACTTTAAAGCTCTACTTATTTCGTTAACATAAATTTTTTTAAAATTTTTATACACAATTTTTATCATGCTTTTAATAATAGTATTTTATGTAGATTTTTTAACATTGAAAAATTAATTACTGAAAATTCTCTTGTTCAACTATTTGGTTATATCAAAACTCATAATCAATGAGTTATTTACAATGAATTATATTAAAACCAAAAACTTACTTGGATAAAATACAAATTCTATGTTAAAGAGTGGTAGCCTGCTTATTCCAACTGGAAGTAAAGAACATATTAATAGAATAGAAACATATTAAAACAAAATAATTAATAAATGTATGCTATTGAAGTCCAGCATTTAAATTCTGTGTAAAACACTTTTAAAATGTTTGATTGAAACTTCACAAAACTGGAAAAAAATTATTATAGAATAAAATATTGTACAAAAAAATTATAAAATATAGTCAATTATTAAATCAGAATTTCATTAGTCTTATTTTTAAGAAAATTCTGAAAAATAAATTTTGTTTTAAATTTATATTTTGTGTTTAATAATTATATTTTGAGATTTTTGTTTTGGTCAAGAATAAAATTCCCCGTCATCTAAATGCTGACATATGTATTGTAAATATTTCCCATTTTCCAAAAATAGAAATCTACTATCACCCTTTTACTCTTTCTTTTCCACTTTCCACTTCTTTTCCACTTATAAGAATGAAAACGGCACAGGGTCCAAGGTTATTTTTATGAACAAAGACTAAGATCTTTTTACTTAAGTAAATTGTATCTCTCTTACAAATTATAGCATTGTATAAAAAAGGTGCCATTTTGTTTCATATTAAATTCTTCCCTTATGCTCTTCCTATGTGGTCACTTTTTTGTTAAAAATGGTCACTATTTTTAAACAATCACAAAAGTCACTTTTTTTTTATAGAAGTATCTGCCGCCCCTGGGGTTGTCAATTAATTCTTTTAACAATAAATTTTTCACTAGTATACTTGATTCAAAATGCATTTTCAACCCGCTATTAAGTTTTCAGACAGCCTATATGTCAGTTAAACAGGAGGGAATAAAACTGGTGGGGTTATGGAAGAAATTGTGTGCTATACTTCAAATATCAGGAAGACAATTATTGTAGTTAACAAAAGTGTATGGATTAACCAGTTTTTTTAGGATGTGTTATTGTATTAATTATTCACTAGCTGAATACCCGTTCTTTGTATGGGGTGAAAATAAAGGTATCAATTAATCAGTACTGTACAACACTACATAATTGCACCCATAACTTTCAGACAAATATTAAGGCTAAAATAATTCCAATGTTTTTCATTTATTTATTATTATTTGTTGCCCTTCTTGGATTTGCGTTTTTAGATTAAGCAAAACACGCATTAAGTAGTTCATCGCATATAAGGATTAACTATATTCAGTATCATCTGCCAGAATTCCGTTGCTCGAGGCAACACATGATATTTAAAATTTACCACCTTCAAGCTACTTTCTTGTGTTCATATATCTACGAAAGGCCATAAAAAATCGATCATAAAAGTGTCCGGTATTGGTTCAGCTGTAATCTGCAACAAATTTACTCATAAAATACTCTGTATTTATGTAAGAGATTATTTGGTACCTTTTAAAATTGCCCCAATTAATATGCGTATAGTGTGCCTTTTTCCAAAATTAACCATCATTGGTGTCAATAATAGTATGTGGACTTTTTGCAGTTCCTGTAATGAATAAGTACATTTTTTCCATAAACTTTGCTTCTTTAGTTCATAGCTTATTTTTTATTTCAATTTGTACCTGTTACTGAAATTAATTAAGCATCATTAGGGTCAATAATAGTTTCCGATTTTTTACGCTATCTTAAATGAATTATTAGCATTTCTCTATAAATGTTACTTTTAGTGCATAGCCTATTATTTTACTTCAATTTGTAACTAATACCACAATTAATTATCATTGGCGTCAATAATGATATTGGTGTTTTTTTTTTTTTATGTTTATCCTCAGTAAATTTAAATAAGTTCCATTTCTCCATTATTTACCTTTTCAGTACAAAGCTCATTTTTTTAAAATTTCAATTAGTATTGATTTTAAATTATTTAGTCATATAAAAACACGTTATAAAAGCATAACTTTAAACAAAATAAACACATAGAAATAATAATTTGGTGATGTAGTTTGCTTATGCTACGAGGATGACGTTGATCATTCAGATAACCTGGCTTAACAAATAAAATATAATTAAAGATAAGAAAATGCACAGTAAATAATTTTTTTTATGAAAGATCTAAGCCAACATAACTGATGTTTATAAAATATTTGAATAAACAGAATCGTCCATAGCTTATTTTAAAACAATGGTTTTTACTAACTGAATGGCTTCTGCTAAGCAAATGAGAAAAATCCATTTTTTAAATATCTCTGAATTTTAAATATAATTAAAAAAAAAATCAAAAATAGGGCTTCGTAACTTGTTTACAATTTTACTCATTCAGATTAATTTTGAATCTCATATTTTTAGAGCTTAGAGTATATACCTGCAATCTGATATACAGGCACACAGACAGACACGCACAAATTCTTGATTTTATTATGTGTATAGATTACTTGTGGATTTACGTTATTAGATTAAGTAAAACACATTTTTAGTAGTTCATCCCATCAAAATAAAGATATATCAAAATATCTGTATTAAGTATCAACTGGCATAATGCTGTTGCTGAAGGCAACTTTTAATATTTAAAATTTACTGCAGTCAAGCTACTTTCTCCTGTACTTAGATCTTCAGGGGAACTTAAGAAATCTGTCCTAAAAATGTTCAGTATTTATTGGCTTAGCTGTAATGGCACGGAGTTTACTCTAAAATACTTTGTGTCTATATAAGAGTATATTTAGTATCAACTACAGCAATTACTATGATGTTAGTAGGCTACCTATAGTATGGTAACTTTTTACAGTATCCCGTAATGAAGTATATTTTCTCCATTAATATTGCTTTTTAGTTAATAGCTTATATTTTTATTTCAGTTGGTACCGATTACCAAAATTAATTAAACGTGAAGGATGTCAATAATATTTAGCCAATTTTTTACACTCTCATAAACAAATTAGTTCCATTTCTCCCTTAATTTTCATTTTCAGTTTTAAAATTCTATAGCAGATTTGGTTTTATAGTAGCAAGTTTTTAAAGCGTAACTATATACAAAATAAACCGGTGTAGATAATCTTAAGAAATATTAATCTGGTGACATAGTCCACTTATGCTATCACGTTCACTTTGATCATTCAGATGACCTGGCATAATGAATAAAAATAATTAAATAATACAGAACACACAATAAACTAACTTTTTTGATAGGAGCAATAAGCTAACAAGCATCAACAATATGTTATCTTTAAAATATTTAAAAAACCAGGGGTCTGTCCAGGCCAAATTTACTACCATTTAGCGTTGCCTTCACAAATTCAACTTTAAGAAAAACAGTAGTTTCACAAAATACTTTTTCTTGAAATTTTATTTTTCTATCCCGTAAGAAACAGTAATCTATATCATATTAAGGGTACCATATTAAGGGTATTTACCATATTACCATATTAAGGGTATCCGCATTAAGGGTATTTACCATATTACCATATTAAGGGTATCCGTGCACCTGGAAAGTCATGAATTTCAGTATTGAACAAAATTTGTCATGAAATGTCATGATTTTAACTTTTTTTTAAAGAAGCATGGATTTAGGTCTCCGAAAAATCTAATTTTTAAAATGGAATTTACCCCTCCCCCCCAATTTCACAGTGTTTATCAGAATTTGTAACAAAATCCTCACTCACAGTCATATTTTATTAAAATATAAAATGTTATTATCCTGTTCTTTAAAAATTATGGTGTTCTTTCAAAAAAATGAAAGAAAAAACATTTTTTCTGGAGGGAACTATCTTTTAAACTTCTGTGATTTCAGAATTTTTATTATTATTTGCTTTTTTTATTTTATGAATTTAAAATTCTAGCTGAAGCAAGCCAGTCATTGGCAATTTTTTTTTTAAAATTCCGAAATGAGAGCAGAAAAATCAGGAGTATTTCTTTCCTCTCTGATGAACAAGAAAAGTATATTTAGAATATAATTCTGCAGAAAAATAGAAAACAAAATTTGCTTTTGTATTTTTTCCAGCTATTTTATTGCCTCAACTCTTTTATTAGGCTGTTTTTTAAATATGAAATCTATTAATAAGAAGAGTATATTAGTTTTGGTTGTGCCTATCATTTGAATTAATGTTATTTTATAATGCTTTTTTAAATTTATTGCTGTGTTTTTGTCAGAGAAAATAGTAGCTTCGTTAAGTCTTGGAATTAGTCCTGGAAAGTCATGAATTTGAAAATCTAAAATGTAGCAGATACCCTGCATATTTTTTGTTGATTTTTTTATATAATTTTTAAATTTCACAAATTATGCCTAAATTAAATTAAATTAAACTAAATTAAACCTCTCAGAAAAACCTAGACAGACCCCTGGAAACTGAATCGTCCATGGCTTATTTTGAAACATTCTGCTAAGCTAATAAAAAAGTTCCCTTTTTGAAATGTCTAAGTTTGAAATAATATTTTTAAAAAATCGAAAATTGGGCTTTCGTCATTTGTTTACAATTGTACTCATTTTGCTTCATGATGAATTTTGTAATTCTTAAAGTGTATCATTTACCCGCGATCCGGTCACACACGCGATACAGTCACACACACAAATTCTTGATTTTATAATATGTATAAATTTTCATTTAAAATACAATAGTAGACCATCAAAATTTTACTTAATTATTTTTGATTTATAAAACTACAAGAAATTAAATAAAGCACAAAATTAAAATTTTGGTTCCTTACCAAATTTACAGTGCTGATGTGAAATCTACTCAGTAGATTTATTGATTTAGAGTTCCCCTGCAGCCTGTTCAACCTATATCATAGAAACTCAATTGTTATTTAGTTTCTCCCCAAAGATGTTCACACTGAAGCCTAAATTTTCATATCTTCTCAATTGGATTACATACTAGAATATTCTAATAGAATCTTATTAAATAAAGTGTGTTGATGAAGGCAATCAAAATGATGTGGCATTCAAAATTAAAGGAATTTTCAGATTTTGTCAATCATTCCCGGAACCATTGGACTAACGGTTTGAAAATAGATTGATTTCACTGAGAAGTTTTTAAGAGTTTTCACTTTAATACTCAAAAATATACAAGAAAAAACACAACCAAGTTTTGTTTTCAAAGTTTTATGAAATGGCAACTCTTCCTAACCAATCTTATACCGTGTCCAGTTGTAGCAATAAGTTTAACTACTAGTTAGATGATAATTTTATAGTTTTCTTTTATTTTTAATTGAATTCATAAAATTCGCTTTAGTTCTATAGTTATTTCTTTTAGTTTAATTCTATATAATGTTTAAATGTTTTTTAAAGTAACCATAGTGTCAAAGAAGACAAAAGTCCATTTTCTTTAGTATCTTAAGTAAATTACTGTTTGATTTAAATATTAAAGCTTATCTTTATTTTTTCTTTAAATATACTCTTATGTTATCTAACACTTATTTATATGTTTGACATGCGCCATCAATCCATTTTAGATAACAGATGATAGATAAGTATTATTACTTACAGTTGCAACATAAATATTTTTAGATAAACAATGTAGATTTTCTTTTCAGTGTAAATTTAGTATCAATGTAGAAACAGTAGAATTTAACACAAAACGGAATTAAATAAAATTGAAATAAAAAAGAGTCAAAGTGATTATATGACAGAGACACTAAACTGTAGAGTGTTAACTTTTCAAATTTGTGCCATCAATTAAACATTTTTTATCAAAGTGCATATTGGGTCTAACTGTAACTAAGTCGAAAAGAAACTAGTGTTCGCAATGATGCCTATGGGGAATTTCCAAACAAGATACTGTTCAACAGTTATAGTACACACACATGATCATGTGTCACGCACATTGTAGTCAGGGGTCAAAAAGCAGTGATTAGAGAATCAAACAAAAATGAGCTAATGATAGGATGAAGGTCACTCTCTGGCTTTTTGATAGTGATAGACAGGCCTCACGCTATTCAGGCTATAAGAGTGTTTCTTTAGCAATAGACCCATATATTCTGACTATGGATGGCTGCTAAAGAGCTTCATATGTTGCAATCTACTTTTTTAGAGACATGCTTTATAGGTTTGAAATCTGGAGCTCCAACTGTTCCGTCTATGGCAGCGGAAAATCATCTATAACATGAGCTTTGTGTGGCCTCGTCATCTCTTAATTTAAATGAATGCACCCATAAAAAGCAAATTTAATACTTAGGTTTTCAATCCTTCTTCTTTATATTGAAGATTCTATTTTTATTAAGTACCTAGACATGGCTTCAGGAGCCAAAGAAATAGTTCATTGAAGTCAAATTCCCGGTACAATAATGAAATCGACATCTATCCATTGAAATCAAATCCTTTTAGAAAATAAAGATATATTTGAACATTTTTTCGATAAATGCATTACTTTAAAACATGGTTAGACGCACGATAATTAAAAGCTTGAAAATAAAATTGTAAAAATTAGTTAAAATAGAAAAAAATTGTAGTTCTTATTTAATAATTGTATTAAAAAATCATTTAACTACTATTAAAACTCAAGCAAAAATCTAACGAGTTAAGTTATCTACTTTCCTAGGGGCTCTGCAGAAATAGAATATTTGAAGGGACCTTAAAAAAGTTTTGCCCGGTGCGCCACTAAGTCCAGCGATGGCCCTATAATAATATATATTTATATTAAAGGCAAAGCCCCCACTCTTCATTAATTCTCCCATAAGGTCAGAAAACTAAAATTTGGAACATGTTTTCTTTATATAATAAATAGAAAAACTAAAGGACTCCCGATTGCTGAGTGGTAGCACTTCGCGCTTCCGTGCCACAGGTCCTGGGTTCGATCCTCGGGCCGGGCAAGGTTGGCTCACCCTTTCATCCCTTCAGTGAGTCAATAAATGAGTACCAAGCATGCTTGGGAACTAAACACTGGGGGTTCCGCGTTCGGCTGACCACCTGACCAGAGCATCTGCTCCTACACCCCAGAGCCCAAGGTAAAGAGAACTGAGATGGGCACATTAGGCCTTGACCCTCTATGAGCTGTCGCGCCATTGAGTTTAGTTTAGAAAAACTAAAGTTTCATTACGATATTTTGCATTTATCGGGTTAATTTACCTAACTGACAGTAATGCTATATAACATGTTTTTACCAAGATCCTAGTCTTAAATTTGGATCACGTGTTTTCGTTAGAAATAAATAGAAAAACTCAAGTTTCATTTCGATATTTTGTAGTAATCGGAGTTATTAGGGGTAAATAGCTTAATTGGCGGTAATGCTTACTGTCATGTTTTCTGCAAGATAGTCTCAAATATAGACCACGTGTTTCTTATCAGATAGATAGATTAAACTAAAAAATGTTCATTTCTATGCTTTGTTGTTATCGGGCTACTTAACCTAATTGACAGTAATGCTAAGTAACATGTTTTTACTAAGTTAAATGTCTCAAATTTAAATCACGTGTTTTTTTTTATGAGACTAATAGAAAAACCAAAAAGGATTTCCATATTTTGTAACTATCGGGGTAATAGTCTAATTGACAGTTATGCTAAAATAACATGCTCTCTCAAATTACTAACACGTGTTTGGCGCAGCATAATCGTTACTAGCTTTTGTACCATTAAACCGCGAAACCGTTAATTCACGCAGGTGTAAGGCTATGTGGATCCGCGAAAAGCAGTGTGTTTGTTTGGCTACATTTCCAACACTCCGATTTGCATTAAAATACTGATGGCGAGGATTCAGAGCAATGCTGCCGAAGATATATGGAACAAGTAGGCAGATGATATGTTGTGCGAATTTGTGCTGGTGAATGACAATGAGAAACCGCTAAGCGATGAGTTCGTATTGACGGACCAGCTAGTTAACCCCTTAACGATCGGTTAATTTTCAGGAAAACGGTCATAAAAGTTCCTATTTTTTGTATTTGTATTACGTATTTAATTAGTGCTGACATCTAGTTTAAAATAAACTAACTATCTACAATTACCTTAAAAATATTCTGGTACTGCCATCTGGTGTGTGAAATGAGAAATAAAATGTTTTCGGGGCAAAATAAATGAATTAGTTTTATTCTCATTGGCGCGTTACTACTGAGCACTCCAGCCCGTCAATATCACGGGAGCGACAAATAGAGGGCGAAACCTCACCCCGTCATTTTCACGGGAGCGAGAAGGAAATAATAATAATAATATAATAATATACGAAATCTTTTAGTTTTTTCTCTTTGGTAAATCTAAAAATTATAAAAAGACAGTTTTAATAATACAACAACAAAAAGTGGAAGAAATAAGCTTTTGACAAAGTAATCAAATATAAACTTTGGCATATTTTTTTTTTTTTTTTTTTTTTTTTTTTTTTTAGTTNTTTTTTTTTTTTTATTTTTCTAAACAGGCCTTTGAAAAATTAAACAGGCCTTGTTATTAAAAAGGTACAATTCTATAACTTCTACAAAATAAATGTTTCAGAAATTACAGTCTATCGATAATGAGCTGAAGATAATTCTGGCACTTTCGTGCACTTTATTACTACAATTTATATCGGAAAGTCGATGCGGAGTAAAGATGTAGTCACTCACTTCTCAACTATTGAGCCTTGCTCTGAAATCGTCCAAGATTAAACCTTATAATAAAAGAAATTTTTTAGAAACAACGATGTAAAAACCAACATTGTAAGTCATGCCCGCATTACAAAAATAACTGACAAGAAAAGTAATTAAAAAAGTTGAAGTAAATAAAACTATTCATCCCTTTCCTAATTTTCTATTTAAATATTCGAGCTTTTTGATACCAAATTTTTTTTACAAAAAGTAAAATTTGCTTTTCGAATTTTAGACTGTCTACTGATTTAAAATGATTAAATATTATAAGCAACAAGTTGTTATTTTATTAAGAAAAGTTATAAAGAAATAATACGCAAATAGGATTTGTTTGTGCAAATGACTTGGTGGTTCAAACTTTCAAAGTCAATACAACGTTAAATTTTATTCTAAATTAAAAAAGTTAATTAAAAATTTAATTTAAAAGTTTTAATTAAAAAAGTTAAAGTAAATAAAACTATTCATCTCGTTCCTAATTTTCTATTTAAATATTCGAGCTTTTTGATACCTAAATTTTTTTACAATAGTGTATTATTAAAAGTAAAATTTGCATTTCGAATCTTAGACTATCTACTGATTTAAAATGATTAAATATTATAAGCAACTAGTTATTATTTAGTTAACAAAAAGTTATAAAAAAATAATACGCAATTAGGATTTGTTTGTGCAGATGACTTGATGAATCAAATTTTCAAAGTCAATACAACGTTAAATTTTATCTATACATCTATACATAATAATAAACGGGGCTGTGTGTGTGTCTGTAATCACAATATATCGCCCCAGAAGCCTCGCCCAGGCACGAAACTCGGCCCATAATTGTGTTTTGACATAATGAAGAAGTATTTTTTTTCTTTTTCAAAAATTTGGATTAGTTTTTTAGTTATCAGTCATTTTGTAAGAAAATCTCTGCTTTTTCGTTGCTGTTGCCAGCTAATTTTTTGAAAGTTAACTTAGAAATAACAAACCAAACGATGTTAAATAACAAACCAAACGATGTTAGCAAAATGACGTAGAAAGCGCAACTAGATCAAAATTATACAAGCGCAACTAGNATAGTTAACCCCTTAACGATCGGTTAATTTTCACGAAAATGGTCATAAAAGTGCCTATTTTTTGTATTTGTATGACGTACTTGATTAGTGCTGACATCTAGTTTAAAATAAACTATCTACAATTACCTTAAAAATATCCTGGTACTGCTTCTGCTGTGCAAAATGAGAAATAAAATGTTTTCGGGGCAAAAGAAATGAATTAGTTTTATTCTTATTGGCGCTTTGCTACTGTACACTCCAGTTCACGGGAGCGAGAAATAGAGGGCGAAACCTCACCCTGTCATTTTCACGGGAGCGAGAAGGAGGGGGCTAAATAATAATGTACGAAATCTTTTAGTTTTTTCTCGTTGGTAAATCTAAAAATTATAAAAAGACAGTTTTAATAATACAACAAAAAGTGGAAGAAATAAGCTTTTGACAACGTAATCAAATATCAACTTTGGCATAGTTTTTTTTTTTTCTTCTTAAACAGGCCTTTGAAAGTAACATTTTATTGAAAAAGTACGATTCTATAACGTGTACAAAGTACAAAATAAATGTTTCAGATATTACAGTCTATCGATAATGAGCCGAAGATAATTTTGGCACATGCGTGCACTATATTACTACAATTTAAATCGGAAAGTCTATGCGGAGTAAAGGTGTAGTCACCCACCCACTTCTCAACTGTTGAGCCTTGCTCTGAAATCGTCCAAGATTAAAACTTATAATAAAAGAGATTTTTTAGAAACAATGATGTAAAAATCAAGCATTGTAAGTCATGCCCGCATTGCAGAAATAACTAACAAGAAAAGTAATTAAAAAAGTTAAAGTAAATAAAACTATTCATCTGGTTCCTAATTTTCTATTTAAATATTCGAGCTTTTTGATATCTAAATTTTTTTACAATAATGTATTATTAAAAGTAAAATTTGCTTTTCAAATTTTAGACTTATCTACTGATTTAAAATTATTAAATATCATAAGCAACTAGTTGTTATTTTATTAACAATAAGTTATAAAAAAATAATACGCAAATAGGATTTGTTTGTGCAAATTATTTGATGGTTCAAATTCTCAAAATCAATACAACGTTATATTTTATATTCAATGAATAACAATAACGTCCCAATAACAACGTTAAATTTTATTCTAAATGAAAATATGTGTAACATTTCGGGTCAAGTTGAAAGTACTTTAAAAATAAGTTGTTTATAAAATTACGACACCGCTGTTAACGTATGTTTAATCAAACTTTATTTTGTATTAAGTAAGTTCGTATTTTGTGTATTCAAATTGTTATTGTTTTTTTTTTTAAAGCGAGTGAATAAATGACTAAATAAATAAATCAGTGAAGGAATTGGTCAACAAATGAAGGAATAAAGAAAGAAATTCTTTTAATGAAAGCGTAAAAAAAATTTTAGCTAAAAAATTAAAAGCAACGATTTTTATTATTATTATTTTTTGAAACAATCTATTAGAGCCTAATGAAACTTATATTACTGAAAAAATTCCGGACACTATTTATAAACAATTTTGTGATTATTCCGAATGTTTATTCTTAAATGACATGCAAAGGATTAATGCTGGCGTTCAATATCAATCATTTTGTGAGCACTTGGAGCTGAGGAGATATTTATCATTAATCAGAGATACTTCAGAATGACGTTGAACACTCGATGACGTAACGAAAGGGAGGTAACGTAATCTTTACTCCCTCCTCTTTTTAAAGTGCTGACAAAAAGAAAGTGTTGTTAGATTTTTACCTTCTCCAAAATGTTTTTTTATTTTTTCTCAATTGTGTTTCTGTCTGGTTTTGATTTTTTTTTCTTTTTTTTTATTATTTATAATTCTTGACTAATGGTATTGTTATATCTTTCTAAACTTTTATTTCGTTTAAAAAATATTTTATATTCTTTTGAAAAATTAAACTTTTTTTTTTTTTTTTTTAAATGCTCAAAATTTTTATTTTGAATTTGGAAATAAAATTGCCTCCAAAAGGCGTAAAAATAATTTAAGCCTTGTTGCAAAATATCAATTAAGTAATTATTATTTATAAAATTGTATTTTTTTACTTATATTTGGAGTCCCCGCTCACAACCCTCGCCCTCCTAAATTGCTTCTCATTCGTAATTGTCCCCCTCCCCCTAAACTTTCATGTTTTTCAAAAAAAAAAAAAAATTTCTTTAAAACATACATTTATTGTAGTTTTATGTGAGAACATTTTGATAATACGAAATAGACGATTACTTATTTTTCAAAATTATCATCGGTACTGTAATTAAAATTTAACTTGAGGAATACAGATTATGTGACCCAAGAAGAAGAAATAAATTAGTTGTAATTTTTCTGGTTGACAAGAATTCAAATAGGGAACGGTTTTTTTCTCACCCTCTATGATATTTTTTTAATTTAAAAATATTTCAGTCAGGGGTCTGTTTAGAAGAAATTTGGGTCCGTTAACGGACCCTTCACAAAATATCTTTTCATAAAAACGGACCCTTCACAAAATATTTTAACTTAAAAACGGACCCTTCACAAAATGATTTTTCTTTTAATCGGACCCTTCACAAATTTGTTTATATTCATTATTATTTTGCTAATCGAATAAACCCTTTCCTGGGCAGAAAACAAGAAAGATGGATGTAAACGAATTCAGTTTTGTCTTCCGCAGACGATTCTTCCATTATTCGTCCGAAATGAATATTCTGCGTTCAGCAGTATAGGCTAAATACCAAATATTTGTATGTTGCATCTCTAATTTAGAAGGAGCAATTGTTGTTTATTTTTTAAAATTTAATTTTTTTAATTACAATTTTACAGTGTTGAGCATAATCTTGTATGTCTTTACAATTTAAAAACTCCTTGAAAAAGTTTTTTTTTGTTGCAATAACGGACCCTATTTGCACAAATTCATAAAAGCGGACCCTGGTTGAAAGAATGTGAGTAATTTTTTCACAATTTCACGAAAAACGGACCTTTCACAAAATGTCTGGACAGACCCCTGTCAGTATAAATATTAAGATTTATAACAACATGTAATCTCTCTCTTTCTTATTTATTTTTTTATTATTATTACTTTTTTGCTGCTTTTGGTTGACATTTTGTCGATCGCTAGCTTATAAAATAAAGGAACAAAGATCTTGTGAGGGAAAACTAAATTAAAGCAAAAAAAAAGCTGGAAAAAAATGCCTAAAAAGCACTTAAATTTGCAAAAACTTTCGAAAAAATTGAAATTTCGAAGCAAAATATCGTGTAAGGTTCAAAAACAATAATAGCATTTTCAATACTTCAGCTTTTAACTTAAAAGTTGCATTTTGGCAGACTGCAAATCGGCTAAATATGTATATCTTCCTACAAGTTTAACTGTTAATAATTCTGGAACTAATTCTCTAATATTATTATTGTTTTTTTTTATTCTATCGTAGGTCATATGCTTTTTTCTTCAATGCTTCTTATTTACTCAGCAAATCAAAATGTAATGTTAAGTTGAATACCCAAAACTGCGGCATCAACCCCCTACGATTTTTTAATATCAAGTTTTATTTTTGAAGTTGCCTTTCAATGCGTTAAAATCCATCTCTCTCCTTTAATTAGTGTAAACTTCATGTATTATACAAGTTTAAGTATATATTTATAATAATGTAACGTAAATGATGTATATAATTATTTACTTGTTTAGATCAGTTGTAGATTTGTTTTAATTCGGTAAGGACATGTTGTATTTAACATAGAGTTGCAGAGGCGAGAAGTCCGAGAAAATTTGGCATTTGTTGGAAAGATTTGCTCTAAAAGTTGCGTCGCGTAGATTTAAAAAAGTCTGGAAAAAAAAAGTTGTTTAGACAAATATTCGTAATTAAGCTAGCAAAAATAATGTTCGATTGAATATTTAAATTGTATAATACAATATTTAAATTATAACAACATTTAAATTATAATTTATCACAAAGTTTAATCCATTTATATGTTTTGAGCCTTTGTTTGACTGAGACTGCTGAAAAAGAATTCGAAAATTATTGAAACTATTTAAAAAATAGATTGAGCTATTATAAAGGAGGAAGTGTGGTAATTAAATAAATAAATAAATTTAAAAAAAATAATTAATTAAGAAAAAAAATACAATCAATTAAATTTATTTCCAATAGTCTGATCAAAATAGAGGATTGAAAAAAAGTTCTCATAACGTTAAAGTAAAGCCTAAATGAGAATTGTTATCCACAACTGTAGTTTTGAAGTCAAATATGTAATTTAATTCTTATAATAAAACTATCTTTATGTTCATAAATTTTAAAGGAAAAAAAAAAACTCAGATTGTATGGTTAACAAACAAGTTCGAATTTATAATAAACTTAGTTAACAAATGTCTATAGTTCATGATAATATTCTTAGTTTAAACTATTGAACAGTTTTTTAATTTACTTAATGTTATCATATTAAAATTAAATAATTGAACTTCTTTTTTTCACTACTATTTCACTCCGATTTTTATTTTTTATTTTTTTTTTAATTCTGTAGTTATGTTGAATATTTTAATGTAATTAAAAAAAAAAAATTCTTTAAAAATAATTAGATTAAAGTTAAATTTTTTCTTTCAACTTTAAAATGTAATGTTTAATTTTAAATTAGATTAATTAAATTTTGTTCCAATCGCGCAGTAAAAATAATAGAAATCTACAAACATTTACTTAGTAATATTAACACATTCCTGGGATTACCAGAAACGTTTATTAGAGTATAAGATCTCTCATTATTTCCGGAGTCGGACCGTAAAATTTTAAATACCGACTCCATAACTCGGATTAAACATTTTTTTTTAGGGAAAAAAGAATTTTTTAGTAAGTGGAAAAGTTGTGTTAATTTAGTTCTTTTATTTGTATACATTTTTGTGATTCTTTTTTAAAGCTGAAAAAAAAAGCAATGTAATATATATTATTATGTAAAATGTAATATAATAACTATAGCATATTAATTTTTGTTTTGATACAAATTATAACATTCTTACTTATTTGTCAAAGTGAGAATATTTTTGATAACAAAATGTATTATCGACAGAGAAAGGTGCGTCGAAGCTGTTCAAATACTTTTAATCTACAACTTTTTTTTTCCTTCCATTTTATTAAACAAGATAGCTATTTGTTACAGTAACCCTAATACAAAACATAACCTGTTTTCAATTCATTTCACTTTTGTTGTTTCAATTTATTTTTACTCATTTCATTAATTCCTCTTATTAGGTGTAATAAGACCCTATAAGTCCTCAGGTCACTATTCAATGCGGAAGGAAAGGGATATAAAAAAATGTTCGTTATTGATAAATATTCATCAGTTCTTCGAATCGCTCTTTTTTCTAAAGATCGCCAAAACGCGCTTTACACGTCGGCGCGCGTACACTTCAGCGTTTCTCAAAATAGTTGAGGTTTTTCTTCTACCGGTTGGAGTTCATCCAAAAAGATCTCTTCTGTCTCAGCATAATCGAGGTCTTTTTCCTTTTGCCCCTTTTCCTCTCTTTTCGTCTCCCCGCTCGGAAAGATAGTCTGCTGCCGTTTTCGAACGCTGCGAGTGCCGGCTTTTAGAATTCCCCGCATCTTGCCTGCCCTGTTTCCTAAATGCTGCTAAGAAGATATTTGAATTTTATGACTTGAAGGGACTTTCCCTTGTTTTAAAAGGAAAAAGAAGAAGAAAAAATGAATTATCGAACTGTCAAGAGCCGGTGATGTAAACACCGGTTATGCAGACTTTTTTAGTCTCTGTTCCCCTGTCATTGTGGGCGGTTATCTGGCAGGTGTAAGTGCCATCATATTTTCTGTCTCGAGAGGTTTTCCTTGGCCGACACCCAGAAAATATTCACAATGCCAGGTAGTTCTGAATCTCTCACAAATGCACCTTCCAAGGCCAAGGTAACGTCCGCTACAACGAACGGTGGGATTTTCGTCCGACCCGTTGCCGTCGCCGGAATATTCTGTCCCGCTGCCGAATCTGATAATAAACCACCTGCCTTGCCCGAAAAACGTCGCTTTTCAGCCCTTGTTGGAGATTTGAGGCCTTGTTCTTCTGGCGGTGGAGCTGCAACTGATGATTTTAATCGGAGGCGACAGTCTTGGGATACTAGACAAAAAGAAGCACCATTCAGCCAAGCTTTTTTGCGAAAAACCCCCCGTAATAATTCGAGCACTTCGTCAAAATCAGAAGATACCAAATGCGAAACTTCTACGGCAACAATTACTATTACTAATACGAGTGTTGGCACCAAATCATCTGAATCTTCTTCCCCAATACCTAATCACTCTCAGACTTTGAATGAATCGGTCTCTAATACTAGCTGTGATGATAAGTCGAAATTAAAATTATATTCTAATTCTGAAAAGAAATTGGTTGTTGAAAAGTCGATTTACAAAAATGAGCAGAATACTGAAGGTAAAAAATTTATTAGCAATGGGATAACTGATGAGAAATGTAATGGAGTGCCAAATTCAAAAACTGTTACATCATCTATCGCTTCCGTTAGCACACCTTCCACAGCTTTTCCTGGCTGCAAAATTTCCAGTATCTCGAACTCAGAGAAGAATAATTTGGATGTAAAACCCACAGGGGAAAATAAACAGCCTAAAAAAGTGTATGGCTTGATAAAAAGAGAATCGAAATCAGATATATCGAATAATCAGAAAGATGCCAGCAAAGAATTTAAGTCGGACTCAAAATCAGAAATTTCTAATACACAGAAGGTGATTAAAAAGGAAACTAAGCCGGAACCGTTGAGAAGCAAAAATGAAGTCGATAAGAAGCCTTTAACGGAAATATCCGATTCCCTGAAGGATCTGGTTGTAACTAGTAAAGACTCTGAAATAGCTGGTTCAAAAAAAGTATATGGTTTGAACAAAAATTATACTAAAAAAGAATCAGTTCTTCGACCTCAAGACAATCCAATACAATCAAAATCTTCAACTGAAATTACTAGTTCTTCGAGTGAATGTAATATTGAAATTAAAAATATTGAGTTTCAACAGGAAAAACAAGTTGATAGTAATAAACCATCAATTTCACCTCCTAAGGAATTCCGCACTGTCAGAAGAACATCTGATGTTATTGCAGCTAAAATTCAAAATATTTTCTCTAATTTTCAATCAGATAAAACAAGCCTATCTACTCCTAGGAAATCTACGACTCTTGGAAAAAAAGAAATAGCTTCGCTAAATAACCAAATAAAGAAGGCTGAAGTTGAAGTAAAAACATTACAATCAAATGTATCGCCCCTGAATGACGTATCTTTGAAACAACAAACTAAACCTGTTGCTGAAACAAATCAAATTACTAAAGCTAATAGCACAAAACCAACTGAGTTTGAGAATCAAAAGAATGCAAAACCTTTAGCAGGAGACAAAACCCAAAATGAAGATGTCTTAAACAGTAATAAAAATCGTTGTGATGTTGCTGTAAGTAATGAAAGAGTAGCAACGAAGAAAATAGCGCCGAGTAGCCAGAAAAAAGAAGTGATTAATATTCAAAGTCTTAAAGTTTCACCAGTCTTGGTTGCTTCTAAGACAGAGTGTTCAATCAACTCTTTGTCTACTCAGCAACGAGATAAAAACTTAGCTGATACTGAAGGCAACATGCCAATTAAAAAATCCGATCAAAACATTTCAGGTGTCGCGAATTCATCTAGCGTCTTCACCAATGGGAATATTGACCGTATATCTTCAGAACCGTCTGCACCCTTAAGAACCGTCGAAGAAAATGCTATTAAAAGATCTGAAGTGTCGAAGAAGCAGATTATGCCTGGGAAAAATTCAGTTACGGATTTAGGTTCAGAACGAGGTGCAAGCAGCTCGAACCAAACGTCTGTTATGAAAGTAACCCATAGTTCTGAAGGCAATAAAACTCACAAATTCGAATCCGTTGAAAGCCATTCTCACTCAGCAGTATCTTCTTTTTCTTCATCTACTACTTCTCAAACCTGCATTGTTAGCAATTCTGTCCAGAAAACTAGTTACTCTAATAGTTCCAGCATTTCAAAGGAGTTTCACCTTAACGATAAAACAGTCTCCAATGGAATTGCTCAAACTTCGGAAGTATCTGCCATTGAAGTTACCAAGATAACACCAACTACAATTCCTGGGATAGTACCAACAGTGAATGTTCTTTTCCGTACCAAAAGTCCTCAAAACGCACCGAATAGGGAAGAAAATAGAAAGAAAGTTATAATTGAAACAAATACTGCTAATGAACCTGCATCTTCAGCTGTTATAATACCGCTAGTTCCTTCCACCGAAGCTTCGTCTTACAATTGTGCCAAAGAATCCGTTAAAGAAGCTCTTAAAGCTGTTGAGAATGTACAAAAATCATTAAATTCTTCTCCCGCTATTCCGAAAAAGCATTCAATATTGAACTTAAAAAATGAAGAATTGGTGACTGTTTCTCTCGCTTCTAGCACTAAAGACACTGAATCTAAGTGTGTTAGCAGCTCTGGTACAATTGACAGCTTATCGAGTAAAGATAGGACGAATAGTCCTTTTCCAATTTCTAGTCCTGCTGTCCCATCTAATATTGAAAGTAAAGCCATGCCAATTAACAATAAACCAGAACTTGTACCTAAATGCAGTATGAATAGCCTTTCAAATAGTTCATCTGCATTAACAAAAGTTGAAAGTAATATCAGTAGCGAAACTAAAACATCGGTCGTGGATTTAAGTGAATGGAGCAAAAAATTCCAAAGTTCGGATTTGGATGCTCCTCGTGCTCCCTTACGTCGCCGCTTTCTCAGAGATTCTTTGCCACCCTCATTGCCTTCACGATCTGTATCCGTATCTCGTTATGGATCTCTGAAACGTATCGAAGATCCCCCTAGATACATACCCAGATCCCCTTCTCAAAGTATCATTCCCCAACGGTATTCTTATACTGAAATGCTCAGTAAAGTGTGTAGTATGGGAGTTTTGCCTTATACTGAACCTATGAACTCAAAATCTTGTTCTTCATCATCATCACAGGTATCTGAATTGTGGTCTGAATTAAGCGAGGAACAATCTACTGCAACTCATGCCTCTGAAATGCTTGAAGCTGAAACATCTGAAAGAATGAGGTTAGAAAAAGAAGTCCATGAACTTCAGGTAAGCTTTAATTCATATTTCATTTCAAGTAAATTATGTGGCATGAATAATAGCGAACCTTAATATTTATTTTTAAAAAAAATTATTCCTTTCTTTGAAGACTGCCCTTTATTGTAAATTTTTATTTTATAAAAAAAATTTTTTTAAAATCTAAGCAACATTTTATTTAAATTTCGCAATACTTATTTTCTAATTGTGTTAAATTATTTATGCAAATGGGGCAAAATTATTTATACTTGCAAAGAATCTTGCTATGTCTAAATTTATATAAAAATAAGAAATAGGAAAATCATTTATAATCAACGAAAAGCAAACGATTTTATAATTTAAAGACAAACGTTGTATAATTTATTTTTCTAAAATAGTTTTCGTATCTAGTTGTGCCATTTTTTAAAATTATTCTTACCTACCAAATGGAAGATAAATAATTTATACCATCTGGTTATGAATTTTATAATTCAGCTCTGAATATCTTAATTTCATATTTATTGCAATATCTATCACAAAAATTATCCTTATATTAACTACAAATAAGTTTTACACCACTTTTCCAATTTTTATGTGGTATTTTTTCTTTTAAGTTCCAGTTCATTCCTAGTTCAGAACTCCTGATATTGTCAATGTGATTTCATTCCGCGAAGAAAAAAATTAGGTTTTTAAAGAAAATATACCTTAACCCAATAATATTATTCTATTCATATGTAAATAAATATGTTACTTTAGGAGAATTTATTCAAACTATAGTATTAATAGTCTTTCACAGCTTCGTTTTACTTTTTTTTTACTATAAAAGTATTTTTGTTGAGCTGCTAGTTACTTTTTTGATAGCTTCGTGTTTCCTGCGCAGTTTTATAAATCGAAATCCACCCCCCTTTTAAATTAACTGCCCAAGACTACATTTGTTGTGTATTCAGTGAAGTTTGATATATATCCCATAAATAATCCTTTTCTCATTTTGCTACTACCATTAAGTTCTGAGTTAAGTTTACGAAGGCATTGATCTCTTTACTTGCGAATATTTCACTAAATTGTAAATTTTAATATTTTGTAAAAAAAAAAAAAAAAAAAAAAAAAAAAAAAAAACTAATAATTAAAGGGACTACTATTCAAAAATTACGTTATTCTTGGAAAATTTTGTGCCTTTAAATTATTATAAGCCTTTTATAATAACGTTAGACTGATCTATTAAATATTTTGGTTTGTAATTTATTGTGATTTTTTTTCTTTCTTCAATTTAAGTGTTTTTACATGATCAGTTAGGATGAATGTATTTATTATCCCTAGTTAACGTTCTAGAAAATTATAGGAGTGTGAATATATGTTTATTTTCAGTATTTCCATATATTAATATTATTTAAATGGAATTTGAGTTTTTTAATGGAACCTTTTAGTTATGAAATCGTTATTTCGAAATGTAACATAAATATTGAAAATAATAAATAAATAAATCAAAAGTGCTAAATCATTTTGAAAAATAGTTTGCTCTAGAAATTTTTATTCTTGTTTCAACTTTTAAATGTTACTTCTTAGTAAATAAGACAAACAAACTTCATGAAATATGTAAGAAAAATTTACCTATTTTATTAGCTGCAAAACACTTCATAGTCTTTATGCATCATAACATCAAATTATATTTTACTTTTTCGTTTCATAACTTTTAAAATAGTATTTGTTTATTAAGTGAGATGACACTTTTAACTATTTCTTCAACTTCAGAAAAAACAGTTGATTCTATTTTTTTTTTACATTTTCTTTAAAATAATTCAGTTTTCAAGACTAAGTAGTAATTGCTATCTTAATTTTAAGAATATAATTAGGATTTCTAACTTAAAATAAAAATAGACTATCCAACTTTCACTCGGCAACCAAATTTTTCAAAAAAATGTGTTATCATAAAAGCTAAGCTGTGATACTAAAGAATCACAGTGCTATAAATCATTTAATTTTTATAATTTCCTAAACTTTAACAACTTTTTTTTAACTAATAATTTTTGAAAGCAAAGCACCTTGAATGTTTTTCTTTATTTTAATTTTTTTTAATGTATTTCCTCCCCCACTTAATATGAATTAAATTGGTAATAATAATATGAATTAAATTGGTTAATGCAAGTTTCCAATTTCACTTGTAATACATTTCTTTCTGTCATCCTAATGATGAAATCCTTTATGTCTGTAGATTTTAAATGTTGTAATAGGCAAGGTGCCCAGTTTTGTTCAGTGTAAGTGTTGACAGGTACTTTCATTCATTTCTTTTAGAATAACAGTCTGTAGTATAAATATCAAAGCCATTTACCAACACTGAAAATACATTAGGTTTAAGTAAGAGTAGATTTAATGAAAGAAAAGTTTCGAAAGTATGTAGCTATATTGAGGTGGAGCATGCAATCAACCTTAGGAATGTTAAATATTTTCATCGAAAATAGTTTTATGATTTTTACTAGGGTTGCTAAATGATATATTTAATCACAGTTTCTGCGTTAACAACTTAGGAACCCTTTAGTAAAATGTCTGCCCGGGATGGTGGGGGATTAATGAATGACATATTTTATTGGTTACATTTGGTTATTTATAATTTTTCAAAGAGCCGGTTTATTCGTTAAGAAACAAATTGCAATTATATTAAGAATTGAGATAAATATGACGTAACTTTCTTCTAAAACTTGTACTACTGATTTTTTAAATATGTTTATTTCGAACTCTACTACTGAAACAGTAAAATATCAAAGTTAGAAAGTCCTTTGGAAAAGGAAGAAAAAAAAATTTAAAAAAACTTTTTCTTGCCAGTTTTTTCATATCATTGCGTAGTAATGTTAAATTTTTTTTGTTATGAGAAAATTTTTGACTTGAAGTTGCCCTAATTTGTTTTAATTCTAGAAACGTTTCTGTTTATGGGAGGAAAAGAAATCGTAAATTTTTTTTAGCATAGTTGTTACATATTCTCTTCGATATGTATAATTAAAAATTAAATTAAAATGAGCTCGATACGTTATCGAACCGGTAAAAGCGGCTCAAGTCAGCCAGGAACTAACATCGATCCCCTTCAATATCGTTATTTCATGCCGCTTTATCGGTAATTCGTCCTACTGACCATTCAATTATTTACTATTAGCACTGTTTTATCGCCCCTTTTAATAAGTATTCTTTATTGTCAATTGTTATGGAACTTATGGATATATATATATACACACACACACGCCGAGCTCTATCATTGGTCATTATATAACTTTTGTCCAAATATTGATGTTAAATTTGAGTTCGGCATCGAGTGAAGTACTAAGATTCTTCGTATGTAAAGTTTAAAGAATTAAGATAAGTTTGAGGTCACTAGTTTATCATTTTGGATCTTATTCATTACTTATTTTTATCTCAAATTTAGTTTGATGATTTTGGCATTTCTAATAAAACTTAACTGCATAGTAAACAAATATTTATCCCGAAATTAGGTGACATTATTAATTTACACACAGTGTCTGGGATATCAACTAAATAAATAGGATGTCCTAATACTAGTTCATTCTCAGCTATTTATAGTATTTTATGACTGTTTATATTTAGATCTGGCACGAAACACTTATATTAGGAAATTTGCTGCACTTTATATTGACTCAATCATTACATACTTAATCAAAAGAAAAGTAAAATGTCTCGTTCCTTATTTATTAAAATATTTAAGATTCCTTGCTGTAATATATTTCTCACTTCTATTCTATTCTATAATAGAAATTGTTCTAATTAGAATTGTTCTTTATAAAAAATGTGTGTACTTATTCAGAGCTTCTTGTTATTACTTAAAGTGAGTTATATGGAGGTTTGATGATAAAATTCATTTTTATTTTCAATTTTTGCTTGGTTTTTATTTTTAGGGAATTATTCATGGTTTTAAGTAACATTTTTCACTTTTTAGATCTTTAAATATTTTTTTTATAAATTTTGACCGATATTTTTTATTTTAAAAAACATTTTACTTTAAAAAATTTTATTTATAAATTAATTGAAATTTTTCATCGAATTTTTTCATTTTAAATTTCTTCCCATAACAAATGTTGATATTGAATAGAGTTTTTCACAGTACTAGAATTTTCTTTTGAATAATACGCAATCTTTTAAATTGAAGAATATCAAAATGCATTTTAAGATACAATGCATTCCTGATGTTCTCAAGATTGTTTCTAAATATTAATGAATTCCACTATTATCTTTAGTAGCTATATTCCTAAAGTAATATATATTTTTAATGTTTTTATTTATTTATTATTTTTTTTGTTGTTAGAAGTGTTGGGTTATAAGCATCCTAGCCCCTGTTATTTATAAGCTACAAGGCTCCATCAATGTGTTTTTTTAATTTGATGCTCACTATAAAAATTATAAAGCGCCTTTTTGCAGTTGGTGTTTTATTTTATTTTAATTTATCTCAATCATCGATCTTAAAAGATACTATTTGCGTCTATCAATGTTATCTCCGTAACCTCATTATTTTGAACCCAGTCCACGAGGAAAAGAAATTCCTGAATCATGCATTGGGACTAACTCACTGTTCAAGAATGGTCTAGTGGTCGTCATTAAAATAAAATGTTTTATTTATTTACTGCCCAAAATGTTTTCTGTTTAATGTAGGTGAAGTCCTCCCCTCCAACGAGCTCTTTTTAAAATGTATCTTATTTTAGTTAAAGTCAAACACAAACTTCCTCCCTTTTTTTTTTTTTTTTTTTTTTAAACAGAGTCTTGCNCTTTTTTTTTTTTTTTTTTTTTTCTTTAAAGAAAAAAAACGTAACAATTTTTTAAAAAATTTTCTATTTTAGTTAAAGTCAAACACAAATTTCCTCTTTTTTTTTTTTTTTTTTTTTTTTTTTTTTTTTTTTTTTTTTTTTTTTTTTTTTTTNTTTTTTTTTTTTTTTTTTTTTTTTAAAGAAAAAAAACGTAAAAATTTTTTAAAAATTTATCTATTTTAGTTAAAGTCAAACACAAACTTCCTCCTTTTTTTTCTTTTTTTTTTCCTTTAAAGAAAAAAAAACGTAACAATTTGTTAAAAATGTATCTTATTTTAGTTAAAGTCAAGCACAAACTTCCTCCTTTTTTTTTTNTTTTTTCCTTTAAAGAAAAAAAAGCGTAACAATTTTTTAAAAATTTATCTATTTTAGTTAAAGTTAAACACAAACTTCCTCCTTTTTTTTCTTTTTTTTTTTTCCTTTAAAGAAAAAAAACGTAACAATTTTTTAAAAATTTACCTATTTTAGTTAAAGTCAAACACAAACTTCCTCCTTTATTTTCTTTTTTTTTTTTTNTTTTGTGTATCCTTTCTAAATTTTTCGTAACTCTGTGTACCACTAATCAAAAAAATGAATGTATTTTTTAAAAAATATGTTTCTTTTTCTTTTTTGGTACAAAGTTTTGTTAATAAGTTTATTTCAGAGTTTCTGTTATTTGCACCAGTGAGAAGGACGATACTGTTTTTGCTGTGATAAAAAAAATTGCACGTAAATTAAAAATCACAACTGGCTGTTGACGCCACTAATTATTAACTGTTAACTTAGCAAAAAATAGTTAATACGAAAATACGTAATTGTTCATTTTCATGGCTAGATTTGTTTTTAAATAAAAGTTTTTGAAATTTTCAAGAATTTGTAAGGTATTTCGCATGAGAACGCGTACTCCCGCTAAACTGTTCCCGTACCCCTGGGGGTACGCGTACCACACTTTGAGAAACACTGCTTTAAAGACAAAAAACGTCAAAATTTTTTAATAAGCTACACTTAACAAGTTACTACTTTTACAAGCTTTTTTAATAAGAAGAGATGTTTTGTGTAATTTTTTCTTATTATAGGGTTTCTGGGACGAAATCATGCATACTTATAATAATACAACGAATAATAATATTAATCCTGCAATATTTTGTCCTTTCAAAGTTCATAGGCTATTAGGAATTTACCTTATATTCTCGGATTATGTATTTTTCAAATATGTAATTGTGGAATTTTTGCCCATATTATTCCCTATTACGATATGTTGCTTAATTATGAATCTATCGTCAAACAAAGAAAACGGCGTGAGTAAGGGTATGGCATTACGAAATCAATATTGAGCAGCTGTTATACCTGGATGATATCACTTTTGTTAAAAATAGTGATAAGCAGACATTTCAACTAAGCAAATGTATTTCTTAGTGTCCTTGACTCAAGATCCAATTTCTCCGCTTCTTCGATATAATTCATAATTATTATAGATATGAAGAGGAGGATTTGTAATACTATTTTTTTTTTAAAAAATATTATTATTTCGATACTGATATGCATCAGTTAAATTGAATAATAAAAATGCGCTAAGTAATTCAGGCGATATAAATTTCTGTAGATTTATTTTTAAAAAAAATTAACTTAAATAAAAAGTTACTAGAGTTTACAGATTTAGCCTGTTTCTTTTCTTGCTTTCCTAACATCGTGAAACATATTTCAGTTGTAATTTTTTAACTTGTCAAAACTAATCTTTCTTAAAAAAAATTAAAAAAAAGATTTATAAGCAAAATTTTACTGTACCACGCACAGCGAATGAAATGATATCTTATGCATGACCAGGGGTCTGTTTAGAAGAAATTTGGGTCCGTTAACGGACCCTTCACAAAATATCTTTTCATAAAAACGGACCCTTCAAAAAATATTTTAACTTGAAAACGGACCCTTCACAAAATAATTTATCTTTTAGTCGGACTCTTCACAAATTTGTTTATCTTCATTATTGTTTTGTTAATCGAATAAACCCTTCCCATGGCAGGAAACAAGAAAGATGGATGTAAACGAATTAAGTTTTGTCTTCGGCAGACGATTCTTCCATATTTCATCCGAAATTAATATTCGGCTTTCAGCAGTATAGGCTAAATACCAAATATTTGTATGTTGCATCTCTAATTTGGAAGCAGCAATTGCTGTTTATTTTTGAAAATTTAATTTTTTTAGTATAATCTTACAGTGCCGAGCATAATTTTGTATCTATTTACAATTAAAAATCTCCTTGAAAAAGTGTTTTGCAATAACCGGACCCTATTTGCACCAATTCATAAAAGCGGACCCTGGTTGAAAGAATGTGAGTAATTTATCCACAATTTCACGAAAAACGGACCTTTCACAAAATGTCTGGACAGACCCCTGATGACTAACTATCAGTGAAAATTGCATGGCTAACTATCATTCAAAATGTAACAGGGAAAATGGTGGAGTTTTTCCACTTGAAGATTCAGTCTCGTTGGTTGTCATCAGCATAACAGTTATAAAAGTAATGCTTTCTCGTAAAACATTCTCTTTTAGGCACTGGCTATTTTTACAACAGTCACGAGAATACTATTTTCACGATAATTTGTTCAAGGGCAGTTTTATTGCTGTTGGGCTGTGACGCCATTTTCAGGAAGATCCGAAAGCTGCAATTTATATTAATGAAAAATTGATAAGATTATTAGCTTTCGCGATTTATTAGTTTAATAAATCAGGAATATTTTAGTTGAGCTATCTGAATCAATCTTGTCGCCTGAGAAATTTAAATCACGAAAAAAGAATCATTGTGTTATTTTTTTTTTAAATGTTACTGAGTTGACGAAAAAATAAACAACATTTTCTGTATTTAATAAATATCATATTTTTTGTGGCACACAAGTTTTGCTTTTAATTTTTGAAAGAACTTGAATATAGGGGCAGTATAAAAAAACAGTGTATGGTATACTGGGCAGTGGCACTAAATCTTAAACATCAGTGTAAGAAATACCAGGCAGTGGTATTTAACCTTAAAAATACATCAGTGTAAGGAATACCAGGCAGTGGCATTTAACCTTAAAAAACATCAGTGTAAGGAATACCAGTTAGTGGCATTTGACCTTAAAAAACATCAGTGTAAGGAATACCAGGCAGTGGCATTTGACCTTAAAAAAACATCAGTGTAAGGAATACCAGGCAGTGGCATTTGACCTTAAAAAAACATCAGTGTAAGGAATACCAGGCAGTGGCATTTGACCTTAAAAAAACATCAGTGTAAGGAATACCAGGCAGTGGCATTTGACCTTAAAAAAACATCAGTGTAAGGAATACCAGGCAGTGGCATTTGACCTTAAAAAAACATCAGTGTAAGGAATACCAGGCAGTGGCATTTGACCTTAAAAAAACATCAGTGTAAGGAATACCAGGCAGTGGCATTTAACCTTAAAAAACATCAGTGTAAGGAATACTGGACAGTGTTCCTTCCTCTTTAAAAAANTAAGAAATGTGTAATCACGAAAAAAAAATTGTATTATTTTTTTTTTAAATGTTACTGCATTGATGAAAAAATAAGCAACATTTTCTGTATTTAATAAATAAAATCTTTTATGGCACACAAGTTTTGCTTTTAACTTTTGAAAAAACTTGAATATCGGGCAGTCGCAGTATAAAAAAACAGTGTAATGTATACCGGGAAGTGGCACTAAACCTTAAAATATCAGTGTAAGGAATACCAGGCAGTGGCATTTAACCTTAAAAAACATCAGTGTAAGGAATACCGGACAATGTCTCTTTCTCTTAAAAAAAAAAAGCACTTAAATAAGATATAAGGTAAGAAAGAGCGATCAAATGTATACCGGGCAATAGTACCTTAAAAACCTTACCTTTAGTACCTTAAAAAGTAATCACTGTAAAAAATTCCGGACAAGTGTAAAGTGTCAAATATGTCTGCCTTATGATTATCCGATTAATCCAATTAATATTAATTAAAAATGGCTATTGTTAAGAAAATGATCCCAATTCAGCGTCTCTTGATTAGTTGTGATTCGTTAATTTTCGACACGCGTTGTTACGCATGTGTTAACTACCGTGAAAATGCGTTTCGTGATTGTGCGTTCTTTTTTTTTTATACCTAATTTATAAATAATTACTCTTATTTGCTTTTAATTTTTATTCATATTCCAAATTTAAGGGTAAACCTATTTGTCGTTTTATAATTATTTAGCTGTGAGTAAGTTATAATGTTTATTTTAAATATAAGGTTTGTGTGTAAAACTGTGTCCTGACAATGCATGAACTTAAATAATGAATACGAAATTTCATGGTAAATTTTTACAATTGGATGCCCTTCTTGTTCTGGTAATTTTTTTTATGTTCTTGCAGTAAAGAGGGAAAATTTCTTAAAACTTTGAAATCGTGATAGAAATAATAATAAAATTGAATATTTAATCTGCATTAAAAACTCCCAAGTTACAGTGCCCAATCCTAGGCGCACCCTATTCTATACTATAATCAATTTCATTAATATGAAAAAACTTTTCGCATTATTACTAAACATTCTCTTTTGGCAAAATACTTTTAACGAGTTTTTATTGCAATTGAAAATTGCAGATGATGTAACAATGGTAACTGGCAATTTTTTTAATGACAACAAAGCTTTAATTTCAAATGTTATTTTAATAAGGGAGAAATGATATATGCTCCAAATAAAATTGAATGGAATGATAAGAGAAGTGTTTGGCATGAGCGTACGCAATTTTTAAGAGAGGTGGGAAAATGTGTTGTGTTGAGAAACAAAATTATTGCGGTGCAATCACGGAAGTTGGAGCAAAAGGGACTTCGTGTAATACACACTATAATTACTGATGTAGATTTACATTTGTCTAATTTACCGATTTCATTTAACTCGAAAATTAGAAGTAAAGAAGAAGAAAAGAAAGAAAACTAATGGTTTAATCTTTCAAGAAGTTCATAACGACCTAGGTTTGAGGTTGTGACGCATAAACTGGAAGCACCTGAACCAAACTATAAACTTTAGTCTCCACTTTTTCACGGCAATGTAAACTTTTCAGTCTGTTTATTTTTGCAAATCACATTCTACCCTCGTTTCAACAAAGATGTGTTGCTGGAGTTGGTTATTATTATTTTCTTAAGAGGGCATAGCTCTCTCATTTGATGTTTATTCAAACAAATTGGCAAGGGCAGGTGAATTCGTACCCAGTGCATCCTATAAAATTACTTTTTTTTCCATTCTTTCTCATTCCTTAATAGTCTGGCAGCCAACTCCGGTCCGAGTTGAGGGATGGCTGTGATCCAGGCGCCGCGATGTGCCTCAAAAAATCAAATTTTTGCTGAGCTTCTTGCAATGCAGGGATTCTTCTAACCATGTGTGGTGGACTGTCGCCAGGCATCGGCCAGCAAACTTTGCTAAATTTTCACTATCGCCTTTTTCCCTGGGATCTTTGATGGCTTAGCGAATATTTGACGATTTATGACGTCGAATGCGGATCCAGTTGCTTCGGTTGCGTTTCCTTTGTTGTTCCCTCATTAATCTCTTCTTCAGATCTTTTCAAAATGCTTAGGTGGGGCATTTTTTTTCTTCGTTCCTTCTACGTTTCCAATTTGCGATGCGTTAAGATGAAACACGTGCACACATTTACAATTGTTTACATTTTAACACCCCTTATTGGTTAACTTTTAGACGTTAAATGGGACACGATAATTTAAATGTAATGTTTTATCGTCTGACATCTTTATTTGAAATTTTTAACTTTTATTAATTCAAAAAGCTGTCTTTCAAATGTTGGTCTTAACTTATAGTAATGAATTCAATTCAACATTCATCGTCATGTTTTGACGTCATCGTCAATTTTTTTGAGGGATTTAAAATCTGCATTGTAAATTTCCAGTGTTATATTTCTGCAACTGTGATAAAAACAAACTGTAACAAGCGTCGAAACTGGTTATTGCCATTAAAACCTAAGATTAACTATTAAGCCTAAGATGCCTAAGAACCTAAGATAACTATTTTTATTTTGGTTATATTGTTTTTAAATAATATTAATTCATTTTAATGCATCTTATCAGATGTTTTGGTTAGTAAATGTAGAAGAAGAAAAAATAATAATAATGATAATAAAAAATCAGATTTTAGAAAGGGAAAAATTCTTTTGCTAACCCTGCATTTTGCTGCTTATTGCCAAACTCGAGGACTTAAAACTGTTGTATGTTTAATTACTTAAATTTAAGAAATGTGTACTTGTAGAAAAAATAAAATATTGAGATCGCCTCAGAGAAAGTTGAATTGTTAACATTGAATTCAATGTAAAATTTCATTTTTCTTACTCTTTTATTGGGTTCTTATACATTTTACAACTTCTTACTCTTTTATTGGGTTCTTATACATTTTACAACTTCGTAATAAAATAAAGGACTTAAAGCTGTTGTCCTTCTGAATACTGAAATTTAGAATTTTGTACTGTAATTTTTTGCAGTTTCAAATTAATATCAAAATTTTGTACAGAGAAATCAAATATACATTTAAAATTGTGTACCGTGAAAAGTTTTAGAAACTATTTATTCTGAACTTTCTATTTATTCTGAACTTTAGTCTTAAAAAAGGGACGCAAAGCTAAATGAAATTAACCTTTCTTATGAGCGAGCAAAGCAAGCTCCAATTGCGGAAACAGACCCGGAGGTTGGCGAGCGTTTGCGAGCTGGAGATTGAACTTCCTAGTTATTTATATTTTACTAAAGAGATTTCATTGTTTTAAATTGATTCGAATTTTATTTCAAATTGATTATAAATCTCTGATTTAAATTGGTTCGTATAAATCTTTGTATAGTGCTATTGTTGTTTTAATTTTCATATAATTGATATAGTATCAATTTGTTTCGTTGTTATAATTTGCAAGTTCTTTTCTCTGTTCATTTTAAAATCTTAGAAATGCGTTTATACAAAATTATAATATTAGATTGATAAATAAACAGAGTTAGCTAAAGAAAAAATATCATTCGAAAGGCATAAATTTTAATATGTAATAAAATAGGAAATGTATCTATTGTATTTTAACTTAAACGTTTTGTTTGTTTTTCAATAAAATTTTATTTTGAAAGCAATTTTTGTGGAAATGATAAATAATTTTTTTTTAATATTTGGAAAAATAAAGTTTTAATAACTAGAAAATTTCATACAACTTTAAACAGCAATTTTATTTGTTTTCATTTTAATCATAATTTTTTTTTAAAGAAACAAATTTATTTAAGAAAAAAAATAATCTAAAGAAACGAAATAATTTTTAGTATTTTCATTTTTTTCCTAGTTTACATTTTGGGTAAAATTGGTTTTAATTAGGATACTGATTTTCTTCAAAATGTTTTCTATTAGATTAAAAAAAAAAGTGTTTCCGGTTTGTTTGTTTTTTCATAATTACAGAATCGTATTAAAAATTATTAAACTGAAAATAACTTCGATTTTGTATATACTGTATTGATTATAATCGTTAACTCAAATATCTTGTTCTTTTTCTTACTCTTGACTAATATTATTTTCTGAAAAAATAAAATAAGATACGCATCAGTAGTTTTTAGAATCGTTTTTCATTGTGTGTTTATCGGAATCAAATTTTTGTAAGAATTCCTTTAATTTCTTATATGCCCTATCTTTTTTTTCCCCTTTATTTCATAAATTTATCGGATTTAATCTGAATTAAAAAATATTTTATTATTTTTGTTTCGCTAAGTGCGTTATAGCTAAACATTTTTAGTATTAATTTCTTTCTAAGATTACATTTGTTGTTTCTGAATATATTTTATTGAATTGAAAGAACCGGAAATTTTCAGCGTGCCCTGCCTCAACACAAATGCTTTATTGTATTTTGATAAGCCTTCACTTAACGTTTTCTTTTCTTCCTTTCTTTGAAAGAAAAGTGTATTGGCGAGTGAGAGTATTACACGTTGCTTTCATTTTTTAAAATTAAAGATTATGTACGTATTTTATTTTATATTTTATTTATAAAGGTGCATAATCTATAATATAATGCTTTATAAAAATAAAAAGTTTCGTTTTTGCATTCAGGCCTGCCACAGAATTTTGGTTTTACAGACTACGTTTTTTTATAAATCGATTTTTCCAATGTTTTTAATTTTGCACAATTGTAGTTCAAAATAAAAATTTATAGTTTTCACTAAATCTCCGCGTTTTCTAAAAGTATGAAGTTATGGCGTCATACAACACTCGAATTTACAGATCTCAGTAAATAATTTTAAGAATTTAAATTGAAAAATAAACGCTAATTAATATTTTAAAAGGAAAATGAGTTTCGATGATCATTCACTAATTTCTTTTCTAATGAATTTTAATAAAATGTGTTCGTGAATTTTTTTTTTAATCGAGGCAATATTTTTTTTAAAAAATAATTAATTATATTTTTAACTCATATAATTTTTTTTTCAAATAAATTACTTTGGATGGATGACGTTTTAAATCTTCATGGCCCAAAGAACCATGAAAAATCTGCCAGTTTTACATTTTGTTCAGATTTTAGAAATTAATTGAGGTAAGCTGAAATGTTTTCACAATGTTAATTCTGCAAAAAATGTCTTTAAAAAATTTTTTTTCCTCTTCACGAACTTTTAAATGTTATTCTACAGTAATAAATCTTCGTTTTGCTACCTTATTCTTATTGTATATTTATTTTCAATTAAAATTCCAAAATTAAAATTCTATGCATCCTATTGAACCTGGAATTCAGTTATTTTTATCTTTTAGGGGTTCAAATTTCTACTTTAAAGACTGTTTTACTCTTTAAAGTATATTTATTAAAAAAAAATTAAAGCATTATTCGAAAATAAATGTATATTATTTTAATAGTTTTAAGTCGATGAATGTAAATTGATGAAGTTATAAGCTTAGAATAGTATAGTGTTAGTGCTACTTCAAAACCATTTTCTCGATGATAGTTTAAGTGTATAAAAACTAAAAACATTATTTAATTTTCAAGAAAAAAAAAATTTCATTTTATTCTTATTTGCAGAGAGGTATAATCTCTTAAAGAATTTATTTTCAGATACTCTAGATTTATAAAATCATTATTTTATTTTTTGCTTATTTGATTTCCTTTCTTCGTTATAGAATAAATATAGAAAGAGATAAAAGAAATCGACGAAATATATATTTAAATTCATAAATAAACATAGTGGCAACATGTTGTGGTACTATTCAGCAAGTAAAAAGCGAAATGAGTGACGCTTTTTAACCGTGGCACCAGAGTCTTGTTTAACCTGTAACTGCCAATTATATCACAATACAAGTTCGGTTAATGATTCTTTATTTCAAAACATCCGCTTTGACAACCCTTTAGTTAATTGTGCCCTGAGACAAATTCCATTCTGAGTTCATACGGTAAAACAACTCTCTGATTCATACATAATTTCTTCCCAAGTGTACATGACGGGAATTTATAGCATATGCTAAGGAACGAAAGTGTTTATTTTGAACTTGAAAACGCTAAACGTTTCGTAGAAAATTCTGTTTCATCTGCATTGGTATTTTAAAATTTTTAAGTTTAAAGGAAAATGAAATCGTATAAACCTAGAAAGTAAACAGTGAAATTTCAGACAGTTGCGATTTGAACCCAACATAGATGACTGAAATTTATTTTATCCTCCTAATTTTGTTTTATCCGCCATCTTATCTTGAATTTACTGAAATGGAGACAGGATCAAAAAAGGGGGGAAGTAACTTATCTAAACTAGTGAGGTATAGTTCAAGAAGTTATAAGCTTTCTAGTTAATTTTTTTTTATTATATAAAAAATACAAATTTTGATTTAACACCCTTTTACGTGTCTGATGACCAGTGAGTAGTGTAGTGAGGTGTTGTTTATTATGTATTACAGTCGGACCTTTATTTGACGAAGTTGCCAAATTCCGATAATAAGTTCCTTATATGGAAAATTCGTTAAATAGAAAATTATCATTTGAAATACGTAAACGACACAAAGCAGGTTTCAAATGCATAAACACTAGACATAATTAAAATAGAAATGGATACATCTTTATATTGTAAAGTAGTATCGACTATTTATTTTATAAATCTTAATCATAAACTGCATGGAAAGCAAGAATGAAGCAAAACATTATTCTGTCTTGCACAGTCATGCTATATACATTTTCAATTAAAAAAAGCTAAATTTATGCATAAAATCATTGCTGCATGTATTTTAAAAGTAATTTTAAAAATACATTACCGCATGCGTTCTTAAGTTTAATTGCTATTGATAAAATCCTTTAATTTTGTTGTTTATGTCAGAGTTTTTCGTTTGAAATGCGAACGAAAAAGAGATAGTGATTTTACTGCTCTCTCTCTAAAGGTTGAGTGGCTTTGAAATTCAATTCAAGGTTATTTCCCCCATAAAAGGTGTTAACAAGTTTAAAATGTTTTGAAATATTTTGAGAAATAGGGAAAGTGGATCTCGAAGAAAAGTTCGTTAAATAGAAAATTCACTTAGCTATTTGGAAGTTATTTTACGAAGAAATTATCAAAATGTTCTTGGTTTCTTAAAAAAATTCGCAAAATGGAAGTTCGTTATATAGAAGTCCGAGTGTATTTTATTATGTTAAGTCGAATATAACCAAAACACTAGTAGATCGAGCTATTAGCTTTAAAGTTATAAAAGTTTTTAGGTATAAAAACGTCAGTTTTGTTCATATAATTATTTTTCTGACTGGAACAAGCGAACTATCTTTTTAACGCTGTCTCGAATAATGCGATAAAACCAATACTTCAAATGTTATGAGGGTTTTATGCTTCAGTCAAAATTTATAATCTTTATACACCCTTACAACTTTTCTTAGTTCTATTGAAATGTTTCCGGTCTCATTCCATTCTCCGTAAAAAAAAAAAAAATTTCATAAACATAGTTATAGAAAATAATACTTTTTTTCTAGATAGGAATATTAGGCATGTGAATATGTATAAATCAAAAATTGTACTTTTTATACATTATTTGTACTAAAATTTTTATAGTTTCTCATCGATTAGTCCTATCAAATCGGTTTTTTGTCTCTCTGGTCTTAAAGCAATAAGAAGTAAATCATGTTTTGTTAGTTTAGATCGCAACGTCAGGCGTGTAAAAGAAAATTCTGCTTATGATCCATAACTTTTATCTTTTAAACTATTACTTATAACAGGGGTTTCCAACTTACATGTGGCAGGGGGCCGCAATTAAAAACACCAGTCAAATGACGGGCCACAACTTTATCAAAATTTTATATGGGACTCTTTTATGTTTGAAGGAACATTTTTGTTCGACTCATTAGGAATTATGGCACAAAAAAAAATTGTCGAGCATCTGAAATTTATTTTTTTTTTCTTTTCCGCTCATGTGATATTCAATTCAAGTAATTTAAATAAAACAGGATATTCATTCCCTCTTTTATGCTTTTTAAAATTTACAAATGTTAATAATTTCGTCCAAAATGAGTAGTTTCAAAAAGTTGAATGGGAGAATTTCTTCGAAAAAATTTCTGAAACGCACATACTAAATTATATTCACAGAAAAAAAAAAGAAGAAGAAAAAAAATTAGGAAAGTGCATACACGATTATTTTTGTGTTTGAATAAATATTTTCGTGGATGCAAAACCTGAGAAATAAATTTTTTGCACCGTTGGTGTGTTAAATTTCACAGAAACGAAGATAATTATGTTTTTTCAAACGAAAGAAAAGTATTTTAACCCATATAAATTTTTTACGAAAATTGTCCGCAAAAAAAACTAAACTAATATATTTTAGCTCGCGGGCCACAAAAATAGGCTTCGTGGGCCGAATGCGGCCCACGGGCCACCGGTTGGTAATCACTGACTTATAACGACATGTCTCTTCTTTTTATTCATCATTATCCCGGCACTACAGTATTTGTAGAGCCCAGCTTTTTTCATCGAGTTTTAGGTTTTCCTCTAGATCTTGTCACTCCTGGATTTTCATCAAATTACCTTTTTACTTATCTTCTAACACCCATGCGCAAACAGGTTCAAGTCAAAACATTTTACTTGATATACATTATATGTATAAAAATTTCAAAACTATTAGTTCTATCGGCTTGTATTTGATTCAGTGCGAATATAATAATGAAATTAATAAACATCGCGAACTAAGTCTCATTAATCTAGACTAAATAGATAAGTTTAGGTTCTTCAATCCCCTCCGCCCTCAATAAATTCAAGATGGCGGCTATAAAGCACACCTTGGGAGATGGGACATTCATAGTTTCCAGCTTTCTTCTATTTATTTTTAAATAATAATTTATTATTTTTTTTTTTACACGGGAACTGTCTTAAAAACCACTTTAATAACGCGTCATAAAAATTTATGACGGCAGTTTATAAAATTTACTTAGGCGTATACTGGTAGTACAGATAGCAGGAAAAAATAATAATAATAAATTACAAAAAGATACATGATAAAAACGAAATATGATACGCTTTCATAAAAGGCAGCACGTTTTGACCATGTAAATAAATGTGTTTGTACATACAGTTAGATTTCTTAGAGGTCATGAATATTTTCTAAGTGCATTTGTAAATAATCTTAGTTATTTTCTTATTCAAAATTAACTCATTTTAACCTTTTTTTAGTTGGCCATGATGCATTTCTTAATTCCTATTTAATATCCTCCTTGCCATTAAAGCTCATTTTTCAATCACTCGTCATGGAACTTCCGAGTATAAACGAGCCCAATTTCGTCAGAAATTGAGACGTCAATTAGCTCATCTTCAAAACCTTTTATGAAAAATACAAAAAGTGTAACAGTGAATAGGTGAATACAATTTGATTACTAGTATAGGCGAATGTTGACGAAGTTGAAAAAATTTAATTACATACTACAGAAACTTAATTTTAAATTTATAGGAAAATTTTATGATTAAAAGACTGCGTAAACAGCGCTAAGTTAAAGGTTTGAATTTTGGAAGTTTTTTTTTTATTTTTTATTTTGGATGTCTCTATATTTAAAAGAAAAAAAAGAAAAAACTGCCATTACCACGATTTCAAAAAATTTTCCCTATCATGGTTCTCTCTCATATTTTTAAATTAGACGAGAAATATTTTACACATTTCTATCTGCTCTCAAAACATCAAAGAACATTCTGATATTAAAATTTTATTGATGCACTCATTTTACGTTTTAAGTTTTTATTTCTTTTTTTATTTAAATTTTTTTATAGTAACTTAGTTTTATTGAAACTATTGGGAAAGGGCCGGATTAACCTGGGTGGTAGGGCACTGGGCCCATGTCCAAGAGGTCGCGGGTTCGATCTCCGCCGGCTGAAGACTCCCCGTGTAGTAAATGGTGACTGATGCACGTTAAATCTGTCGGGGTCACAAAGTCCTCCAAGTTCCCATAACAAATCAATACCTCTGAGGGTACTGATCCAGGAGCTCTCTTGTCTTCTGGATTGGGATCAAAATTATAAGGATACGGAGTTGAACATTGGTAGTCGTAAACCCAGAATTAGGTCGGCTGTTCAACAACGGTTATGTATATATATTAACTGTTGGAAAGGAAATAATGATTTTTTTGCAACTACGTAGGGGAGAGTGGGGTCAATTGTAACAG
>NC_092210.1:88567449-88569807 GCF_043381705.1 Parasteatoda tepidariorum | reverse complement strand
AGGGACGCAAAGCTAAATGAAATTAACCTATCTTATGAGCGAGCGAAGCAAGCTCGTATTGCGGAAATTGTCCCGGAATTTGGCGAGCTGGAGGAGGAACTAACTAGTTATTTATATTTTACTAAAGAGATTTCATTATTTTAAATCGATTCGAATTTTGTTTTAAATTGATTATGAATATTTGAGTTGATTTAAATTGATTCGTATAAATCTTTGTATAGAGCTATTGTTGTTTTAATTTTCATATAATTGAAATAGCATCATTCTGTTTCGTTGTTACAATACGCAAGTTCTTTTCTCTGTTCATTTTAAAATCTTAGAAATGCTTTTATACAAAATTATAATATTAGATATAGTTAAATAAAACAGAGTTAGCTAAAGAAAAAATGTAAAAAAAAAAGGCATAAATTTTAATATATAATAAAATAGAATATGAATCTATACTCATTGTATTTCAACTCTAACATTTTGTTTGTTTTTCAATAAAATTTTATTTTGAAAGCAATTTTTGTTGAAATAATAAATAAGTTATTTTTTTAATATTTGAAAAAATAAAGTTTTAATAACTACAAAATTTCATACAACTTTTAACAGTAATTTTATTTGTTTTCATTTTAATCATAATTTTTTTTTAAAGAAACAAATATATTTTAAAAAAAATAATCTAAAGAAAAGAAATAATTTTTAGCATTTTCATTTTTTTTTCTAGTTTACATTTTGGGTAAAATTAGTTTTAATTAGGATACTGCTTCGCTTCAAAATGTTTTCTATTAGATAAAAAAAATTTTTTTTTGTTTCCTGTTTGTTTTTTCATAATTACAGAATCGTATTAAAAATTATTAAACTGAAAATAACTTCGATTTTGTATATACTGTATTGATTATAATCGTTAACTCAAATATCTTGTTCTTTTTCTTACTCTTGACTGATATTATTTTCTTTTTCAATAAAATAAGGTACGCATCAGTAGTTTTTAAAATCGTTTTTCATTGAGAGTTTATCGGAATCAAATTTCTCTAAGAATTAGTTCTTTAATTTCTTATAAAATATGCCATATCTTTTTTTCCCCTTTATTTCATAAAGACTGCAGTTTTTCTACTTAAAATGTAAGTTTTATCAGGTTTAATCTAAATTGAAAGTCAAATATTTTAATATTTTTGTTTCGTTAAGTGCATTATAGCTAAAAAATTTTAGTATTAATTTTTTTCTAAGATTACATTTGTTGTTTCTGAATATATTTTATTGAATTGAAATAACCGGAAATTTTCAGCATGCCTGCCTCAACACGATTGTTGTATTTCGATAAGCTTTCACTTAACGTTTTTTTTTTTTTTTTNGGTTGGGATTTTTTTTTTTTTTTTTTAAAGAAAAATTTATAGGTGAGTAAGAGTATTACACGTTGCTTTCTTTTTTTAAAATTAGAGATTATGTACGTATTTTATTTTATATTTTATTTATAAAGGTACATAATCTATAATATAATGCTTGAAAAAGATAAAAAGTTTCGTTTTTGCATTCAGGCCTGCCACAGAATTTTCATTTTACAGACTACGTTTATTTATAAATCGATTTTTCCAATATGTTTTTAATTTTGCGCAATTGTAGTTCAAAAAAAAAAAAATTCCTAGTTTTCACTAAATGTCCGCGTTTTCTAAAATTATGAAGTTATGGCGTCATGTAACACTCGATTTTTCAGATCTCAGTAAATCATTTTAATGATTCAAATTAAAATATTAACACTAATTAATATTTAAAAAGGAAAATGAGTTTTGAAGATCATTCACTAATTTCTTTTTTAATGAATGTTAATAAAATGTGTTCGTGATTTTATTTTTTTTTCAATTGAGGCAATATTTTTTTAAAAAGTAATTAATCATATTTTATAACACATAGAACTTTTTTTTCCAAATACTGAGAAATTACTTTGGGCTTTTGTTTCGTTTGGATAACTTTTTTTTTTTAATCTTCATGACTCAAAGAACCATACAAAGATCTGCCAGTTTTACATTTTGTTCAGATTTTAGAAACTAATTGAGGTAAAGCTGAAATGCTTGTTCACAATTTTAATTCTGCAAAAAATGTCTTTTAATTTTGTTTTCTTCCTGTTCACGAACTTTTAAATGTTTTTCTACAGTAATAAATCTTCGTTTCGCTACCTTATTCTTATTGTATATTTATTTTTAATTCAAATTCCAAAATTAAAATACTATGCCTCCTATTGAACCTGGAATTAGGTTATTTTAATCTTTTAGGGGTTCATATTTCTACTTTAAAGACGGTTTTAGTTTTTAAGGTATATTCTTATAGGTAATTGTTCTTACTGATTTTTTATTGCTAGAAAAAAAAAAAATATATATA
>NC_092210.1:88509228-88567318 GCF_043381705.1 Parasteatoda tepidariorum | reverse complement strand
TTATAATACATTTTTAACGTCTTCTATTTTTTAAAGCATTGAATATTTTTGCTGCATCATCATAGAAGATTTTGCCTTTACTAGGTATTTGTCCATCTTACATTAGTGCATAAAAAAATTTGAACGTCTTATATGAAAAACCATACCTACAGTAAACACGTGGTTGCAGAGAAATGTGTTCTGAAAGGGGTTCCCTGGTTCGGAGGGGTTGTGTTCTGTTGTTCGAAAAGGTTCTGAACAATACCTACTGGTAAATAGGGAAGCTAGATAACGGGGCAAGTGTTGAAAATAATGAAGATCCAAGAAGAAAAGTGAAACTGATTTTATTCTAAATGATGTAATTCGAAGCTTTTTCCAAAATGCGAGAATTTTGCGAATTTTGAAATTGATTTATAGAGTGCGCGAATTTCTCGCTGTAATCATTTTTTAATGCGAGAAAAGAAAAAAATATGCGAGATTCTCCCGTTCTCGCGCTGTAGTGAAAACACGGATATAAAGCATTATTCGAAAATAAGATTTTTTTTAAAAATAGTTTTAAGTCGATGAATGAAAATTGACGGAGTTATAAGCCTGGAATAGTATAGTGTTAGTGCAACTTCAAAACCATTTTCTCGATGATAGTTTAAGTGTATAAAAACTGAAAACATTGTTTAGTTTTCAAGAAAAAAAGTTCCTTTTATTCTTATTTGCAGAGAAAGAATTTATTTTCAGATACTTTAGATTTATAAAATCTATATTTTATTTTTTACTTATTTGACTTCCGTTCTTCGTTATAGAATAAAGATAGAAAAAGATAAAAGGAAAGTATGAAACCGACGAAATATATATTAAAATTCATAAAGAAGCTCTTATCGAATTAGTGGCAACAAAAATAAGTAAAAAAATTATATTTCGTGGTGAAATGCATGTTGTGGTAATAATCAGTAAGTAAAAAGCGAAATGAGTGACGCTTTTTAACCCTGGCACCAGACTCTTGTTTAACCTGTAACTGCCAATTAAATCACAATACAAGTTCGGTTAATGATTCTTTATTTCAAAACATCCGCTTTGACAACCCTTTGGTTAATTGTGCCCTGAGACAAATTCCATTCTGGGTTCATACGGTAAAACAACTCTCTGATTCATACATAATTTCTTCCCAAGTGTACCTGACGGGAATTTATAGCATACGCTAAGGAACGAAAGTGTTTATTTTGAACTTGAAAAGCAAATTCTTATTGAAAAGTAACTTTAATTGAAAACGCTAAACGTTTCGTAGAAAATTCTGTTTCATCTGCATTGGTGTTTAAAATTTTTTTAAGTTTAAAGAAAATTAATTCGTATAAACCTAGTGAAATTTCAGATACCTGAAAAAATATTTTTGAAAATATCGAAATACAACCAAATTAGGGCAAGATTACTTTGCCATGATTTGTTTACAGAGGTCTGTCTAGGTTTTTTTTTAAAGGTTCCTATTTTGTGAAAATTTAGAAATAATTTGTGAAAATTACAAAATCAACACAACATGTACACTATTATTTTAATTAGTATTTTACCAAGTACTTAGGGCACTTAGCATATTAAGATAACAGTATACTGAGATAAAATAACAGATTTTTAATATTAACATACTCAGACAAGTTTTGACATTGTACTCGGTTAATAATGAGTAGTTGCGAAAATTAAATATTTATAAGTATAAATAAAGACGAAGATTTTTGGTAATAAAAAAAAGAAATATGTATTCAAACATAAATTTTTAGCATGCAATCATTTACTACTGCTAACTCATAAAAAAAGACTGTTGTACCACAAAATTTTAAAAGACATGGAGGAAAATTTAAAATTTTTTTTTTTTTTTTTTTTAAAAAGTTTTTTTTAAAAGTTTTTTNAAAAAAAAAGTTTTTTTTTTTTTTTTTTTGAAGTTGAATTTGGGAAAGTACCGTTTGAACGAACGACAAATTTGTGGAGGTACCGCTAAACGGTAGTAAATTTGCCCTGGACAAACCCCTGGTTTACATTTTGTTAGTTCAGAAACTTTCATTTTCAGCATCTGTTACTTCGTGACAGTTTTAATTTGAACCCAACATGGATGACTGAAATTTATTTCAACCTCCTAGGTTTGTTTTATCCGCCATCTTGAATTTACTGAAACGAAGAGGGGATCAAAAGAGGGGGGGGGGAGTAACTTATCTAAACTAGTGAGGTATAGTTCAAGAAGTTATAAGCTTTCTAGTTAATTTTTACTATTATAAAGAGTACAAATTTTGATTTAACACCCATTTACGTGTCTGATAAGCAGTGAGTATTGTGAGGTTGTTTATTATGTATTATTTTATTATGTTAAGTCGAATAAAACCAAAAAACAAGTAGATCGAGCTATTAGCTTTAAAGTTATAAAAGTTTTTAGGTATAAAAACTTCAGTTTTGTTCATACAATTATTTTTCCGACTGAAATTGCTATCTAGACAAGCGAACTATCTTTTTACGCAGACTCGAATAATGCGATAAAACTAATACTTCAAATGTTATGAGGGTTTTATACTTCAGTCAAAATTTATAATCTTTGTACCTAAATTTTATAATCTTTTTTTTTCGTTCTATTGAAATCAGGGTTGGCAAGTTTTTGACGCATGACGGTTTATACCATGGTTTTTACCGTCATGTCAAAAACCCCTCTGTCAAAAACTGTCAAAAACCCATAGTTTTGATAAAACTGTATTTTATTTTGAGTTTAACAGCTTGTGATTTAAAATTAATTCATTTTTGGGCAATAAAATTCGAAAAAAAGTTGCTAATGGATATTTAAGAACAGATTCTTGCATTTTCTCAACATGATTAAATCAAATCATACTATTTGAAGTAAAATATTAGGATACTAAACAAAATTTTCAACATTTCCAAGCATCATTTCGTTTGGCATATTACATTACTGAAGAATGTCAAGTCATTCTTGACTTAGAGTTTGTTAGTAGTTACAAGTTTTGAAAGTTTTGTTTAGCTTATTTCTAATATTTAAGAAATGCCAAATTTTAAATTCTTCTTTTTAGTTCTTGAATTTATTAATAGTTCCAAGTTTTTTTGGTTGTTTATTTCTAACAATTAAGAAGTGGAAAATTTTGAATCCTTTGCAAATCAAGCTATAATGATAAAAGTCAAGTATCACTATTTTCAATAAGTATATTACAATATTTCTGTATGAATGTATATCCTTCTATAAGAATACATGTATATAGTTGCAAAATCAATAGCAATCATTTACAGCATTCATTTATAAAGGCAATTAAGTGAAAATAATATATTGTCCGCTATATGCCATAAATTAAAGAAAACAGTAGGTTTTTGATGGTTTTTACCGGTAAAAACACGGTTTATACCACTGTCATGTCAAAAACTAGTTTTTGACGGCAAAAACCCAACCCTGATTGAAATGTTTCCGGTCTCATTCCATTCTCCGTAATAAAAAAAAGTAATAAAAAAAAATTCATATACATAGTTATAGAAAATAATACTTTTTGTCTAGATAGGAATATTAGGCATGTGAATATGTATAAATCAAAAATTGTACTTTTTATACATTATTTGTACTAAAATTTTTATAGTTTCTCATCGATTAGTCCTATCAAATTGGTTTTTTGTCTTTCTGGTCATAAAGCAATAAGAAGCAAATCATGTTTTGTTTTTTTAGATCGCAACGAGGCGCATAAAAAAAAAATTCTGCTTATGATCCATAACTTATATCTTTTAAACTATTACTTATAACAGGGGTTTCCAACTGACTACCCGGGGGCCGCATCCGGCCCGCGAACTAAAATATATTATTTGTCATTTTTTTGCGGACAATTTTTGTAAAAAATCTATATGGATTTAAAACACGTTTCTTGTCAATAGAAAGGTAATTTCTTCGTGTCAGTGAAATTTAGCATACCAACGGTGCGAAAAAAATTATTTCTTCTGGTTTTGCATCCAAGAAAATACTTATTCAAATACAAAAATAATCGTGTATGTTGCTCTTTTTTATTTCATCTTTTTAATATTTTGTGAATATAATTCAGCGTGTTTGTATCAGAAACTTTCTCTAAGAAATTCTCCGATTTAACTTTTTGAAACCACTCATTTTGGACGGAAATATTTACACACACATTCGTATATTTTAAATGTAAATATCTATTCTCTGGTGGTTTCAGCAAACAAACCTAAATTTTCTCATTGAACATTTTGTGTGGTACTATGTAAGTTTTAATACCAACCCAAGTTTTATATCGTAACAATTAGATATCTGTTGCCCATTAATTGTTTAATGCATATGTGCACATTAAAGTTATTGGTAGCCCGAATTTTTATTACTTATTTAATATTTCTAAAAATATTATTATTAACAATTAAGTATTTTTAATAATCTACTTCTTATTTTAATTTATAATACAATACTTTTGTTTTGTACAACTTGGTAAAACTCTGACAGTATTATTTAATGTTCCCTCAAACATAAAAGAGTCCTACATAAAATTTCGATGAAGTTGCGGCCCGCCAATTGATTTTTGTTTTTAATTGTGGCCCCCGTCCTCATGTAAGTTGGAAACCTCTGACTTATAACGACATGTCTTTTCTTTTATTCATAATTATCCCGGCACTACAGTACTTGTAGAGCCCAGCATTTTTCATCGAGTTATAGGTTTTCCTCTAGATCTTGTCACTCCTGGATTTTCAGTTTCCAGCTTTCTTCTAATTATTTTTAAATAACCAACATTTTTTTTTACTCGGGAACTGTCTAAAAAACCACTTTAATAACGCGTCATAAAAATTTATGACGGCAGTTTATAAAATTTACTTAGGCGTATACTGGTAGTACAGATAGCAGACAGAAATAATAAATTACAAGAAGATACATGATAAAACGAAATATGATACGCTTTCATAAAAGGCAGCACGTTTTGACCATGGAAATGACACTCGTGAAAATAAATGTACATACAGTTAGATTTCTTGGAGGTCATGAATATTTTAATAAGTGCATGCGTTTTATTTTCTAAGTGCATTTGTAAATAATATTAGTTACTTTCTTATTCAAAATTAACTCTTTAGAGGAAAGAAGAATTTTTAGCTTAAATATACTTGATGTATGGCCGATTTAATCTTATAACAGGAACACCGGGATGTTTTTTTTTTTTTTTTTTTTTTTTTTTTTTTTTTTTTTTTTTNTTTTTTTTTTTTTTTTTTTTTTTTTTTTTTTTTTTTTTTTTTTTCTTTGATCATTTAGAGATTTTCACCATCTTCAGCATCTATACAAAATTTAAATTTTTCTCTCTTTTTCGACAACAGTTAAAATGAGTCCACCTATTTTAACTTTTTTTAGTTGGCCATGATGCATTTTTCAATTTCCTATTTAATTTCCTCCTTGCCATTAAAGCTCATTTTTCAATCACTCGTCATGGAACTTCCGAATATAAACGAGCCAATTTCGTCAGAAATTGAGACGTCAATCAGCTCATCTTCAAAACCTTTTATGAAAAATAACAGTGAATAGGTAAATACGGTTTGATAATTAATATATGGCGAATGTTGACGAAATTGAAAAAATTTAATTACATACTACAGAAACTTAATTTTTAAATGTATAAGAAAATTTTATGATTAAAAGACTGCGTAAACAGCTCTAAGTTGAAGGTTTAACTTTTGGAAGTATTTTTTTTATTTTGGTTGTCTCTATATTTAAAAAAAAAAAAAGAAGCTGCCATTACTTCGATTTCAAAAAATTTTGCCTAACATGCTTCTCTCTGTCATTATTTTTAAATTTGGCGAGAGATATTTTACGCATTTCTAGAGTAATGAATCTGCTATCAAAACATCAAAGAACATTCTGATATCAAAATGTGATTGATGCTGTCACTTTACGTTGAAGTTTTTCTTTCTTTTTTAAAAATTTTTTTTTTTTATAGTCACGTAGTTTTATTGAAACAAAAGGGCCGGGTTAGCCTGGATGGTAGGGCACTGGGCCCATGTCCAAGAGCGGTTCGATCCTCGCCGGCCAAAAACTTCCCGTGTAGTAAATGGTGATTGATGCACTTTAAATCTGCTGTGGTCACAAAGTCCTCCATGTTCCCATAACAAATCAATACCTCTGGGGGTACTGATCCAAAAGCTCTCTTGACTTCTGGATTGGGATCAAAATTACAAGGATACGGAGTTGAACGTTGGTAGTCGTAAACAACAGAATTGGGTCGGCTGTTCAACAACGGTTTTATATATATAAACTATTGGAAAGGAAATAACAATTTTTTTGCAACTACGTACTCTTATGTCTGCAATGGTTGTTTCTTCGAATAAGTAATAAATAGTTTTGAATTAATTAAACAGTTTTTTATTGATGACTTTTTGGATTTTTAAAAAAGCTGACCGCAGTAAAATTATAATTTTTTTACGGAACTCTTATGACTGAAAGTTAAAAATAAATAAATTTCAAATTAGTTTTGGAGTAATTAAATTTTAAAAAATTTGCGACTTTTATGCAATTCTGAAAAGCTAAAAAAAAAAAAAATCACGTTTTGTTATTATTTTTTTACATTGTTTGGACACTACAAATTAAAAATCAAAAAAAAACTTGGGAGCTTGATTTTCTGAATTTCCTAATTCTATACAGTTTCTGACTGACAAGATTTGCCGATCACCGAATTATTTGTTATTCGATTGGTGGTACAGGTAAAAATAAAGTTTTAATCTTAGCTTCGATTAATTTATTGACTAAAATGATTGAGTTTAACATCGTTAAATTAGAAACATAATGGTGAAAAAAATTCACATTTCGTGAAAATATTTACAACAAAATAAATTTTTTATCGAAGCAAATAAATTATGTACAGTACTAAAAAAAAAAAGAAAAATGGTAAACCTTGTATAGTTTTTGATCTAATAATTGGATTTTTACGTGCTATTGCTCAAACTTTATTGTTCTACTTCAAATATGCTAATTAATTAATGCATACGATAGTTTAAGTACGAAAGCAGACGTAAAAGCGTATTTTCTCTGCATAAACATACTTTTTTTCAAATAATTTGGGTTCTTGATCCTCCAAATATGGGAAAACCGCAATCTGAAAAATATAGTCCCGACAGTTTGGACTCCTTTATGTTAATTTTACTATTGAGGTATTTAGTCACATCTCGAATTTTTTTTTTAAACAAGTTGAAAAATTTTGGCACACGATTATAAAATTCGTTTATCGAAAGATGTTTCTTTGTAAAAAATAATTTTCAATAATTTTTTATTATTTTATTTAATAATAGTAGAAAAAAAAAATTTGAATTGTAAGTGTACAATTTTTACATCATTCTAAGAAAGTGTAGCAAAATATAAAATTTTAGAAAATCGTTTGAATAATTTTACGAAATTGAATTTTAAGTACACGACTTTTTTACGTTTTTATGTCTGATTTGAAAGTATGTTTTATGTGATTTCCTAATTTAAATTATCGTCTGCACTAATTAATTAGCATATTTGAAGAATTTCATCTAGCAAAATGGGAATTTTCCCCATCCAAAAAATATAAGTTGGCGCATAATTTAAACAATTCGATAGGGATGTAAAAGCAATCTATGTTTAAATTGGGGAAAAAAAACATAATTATTTTTTTTTTTTTTTTTTTTTTTTTTTTTTTTTTTTTTACCCTCTGTATTTGAGAATCCTCAGACGATTGGACCTCAAGTCAAAGAATTGCTCTGAACTTCAAGATTCCGCTGTAGTTCATATGCTTTTGTTTTAAAAAGAACACTTATTCTTTATAAGCTTCTGATTCAAAAGGGTAATAAGAATAAAATCTTAATTGTACGGGATTTTAGTTAGTTTTTTCAATTAAAGAAGTAGAAAAAAAACGTATATATTGAGATTTGCAGTTCTTCTTGAGGGATTGTACAGAACTAGCTTTTCACCCATAATGAAGGAGATTGACCCTAAAAAGAAAAACGACTTATTAGTGTGAAACGAACGATTGCTAACCCTCTATGTATTTTATTGTACCTAATCTTTATTTTACTAGAAAAATTTATAATTAGAGAAATAATTTTATTCTCAAAAAACAATTTCCATCTTTTTTTTCTGTGATCGCTGGTTTTACGCACCATTGTGACCTTTTTTACTTTAATCTGAGTCTCCTTTTATTTGATCATCTTTTTGCTTGAATCGCAGACTCTGTTTATGACACCGCTTTAATATTTTATCTTGCGTTTCATTGTATTGCTGTTGCCGGCTTTTGTGACACCAAACTCTTAAAAAACGAGTTTGAAAAATCGCCATTTTTAAAATCGTTTCTCAAAAGAAAATAAGTAATAATAATTACCTGTTCTTACCTCAATATATTATTTTTGAATGAAATAAGACATGGGTTCATATGTAAATTATTGGGCAGTTTCAAGTTGAGCTAAATGTGAAAGCCAATTTTTACATATTTCCTTCAGAAACGTGACTACCAGGAAGTTACCATCATTTTGTTTGTGTTTAATTCCACAAGAAAACATTATAAAGAAGTGGATTTTGTAAGCAGAAACGCTTTTTGACGTCTTCCGCGGCCTTCGCCAGTCACCATCCTTCATTTTTCTTCAAGTGTCAGCTTTTTCCGATTTTGATGCCTATTTTTAAAATTCACGACTCAACTGGAGATCAGTTTTTTTTTTAAAGTTAATGAAACGCAAGCACCTCACTATTCTCTGACACATATTATTGTACTGCTTTTAGTTTCGTCTGGACGTTAAAGATTTAAGGATTGTTAATTCATTTGTAATGAAAACTAATATTTTAAATTGCTCCTTAAATTTAATTGAATTCAAATTCTTATCAATATTCGTCGCGGAATAAATAAAGGATATTCAAATCTAATTATATAAAAAGTACACATTATAAACCTCAATTATCTGATCCTAGAGTAGAGATCGCGCGCCACAGGTGGTATTACTCTTTTAGAGGTATTTCCGCGACACGCGCATCTTAAATTATTTTTATTCATTAATATTTTTTGAAAACAATTTTAAAAACACATCGTCAATGCTAGCAGCCGTCGTTGACGGATGAAGAAAAAAGTAGGATTTTGGGAGGAGTTATTTCATTTTCCAGGAAAAACTGAATATAGTAAATTTTATTTTATAACCGTCGTTGAACAGCCGACCCAATTTTAGGTTTACCACTGCTAATGTTCAACTCCGTAGCTTTGTAATTTCGAATCCAATCCTGAAGACAAGGAAACTCCTGGATCAGTACACCCAGAAGTATGATTTGTTATGGGAACATGGAGGACTTTCTGACCCGGTATACTTAACATGCATCAGTCACCATTTACTACACGGGGACAGTTCGGCCGGCGGGGATCGAACCCACGACCTCTTGGGCATGGGCCCAGTGCCCTACCATCCAGGATATCCCGAGCCCGAATATAGTACATTTTATTTTATTTCATAACCGTCGTTGAACAGCCGACCCAATTTTATGGGTTTACGACTACTAATGTTTAACTCCGTAGCCTTGTAATTTTGAACCCAATCCAGAAGACAAGGGAACTCCTGGATCGAATATTGGGAGAAATTTGCCTTTTTGGTGGGCTTTTTAATGGAGCTAACCCGCATTTGCGTTGCATGGTGAGGAAAACCCCCGAGAACCTCCCACGGTTAGCCTGATGGTAAGGGGACTCTAATCCATGATCCGTCTACCACTGAGGATATTTCACGTCAGCACTGTCGTCAGTACAAGCCGGATGCGGAATTCGTATCGACTGGGATTCGAAAGAGGTTTGGCTCATTGGATGGCGAGAGCTCTATCCCCTGAGCCATCGCGGCTCGAATATAGTACATTGTAGAGGAGCTGTATAAGAAAAAAAATATCTAGCATGAATTACCACTTCCATTTCATTTTTTTCCTTACCACGAAGGGTTCCCGCCGTAGGATATTTTACATTGGTTCAATATTAAACTGAAATTATTTTAAAAGTTTATTTGATTTCTATTTGAAGCAAAGTTATGAGGAGCAAATATAAGTCACATGATGTAATTCTATAGTTTAAAATCTATGTCCATTGGTTTATTATTTTGTAAGAAGAAAATTAACAAATGACACATTCGAAAATAATTCATCTTAATTTAATTGGCACAATAATCGAAATCTCTGTCCTAGAGCAATAGAATGCGTTTGGAGTATTGTTATTAGATAACTAATAGGATCAAATTTTTTTTTAACTCATTATCCTATACACTTGTTTCAGATTAAAATATGCTTTTGTAATTAAAAAAAGTGAAATTTTTTTTTTTGAAAAAAAAATCCAGAAAAATTTTTTTTTCCTTCATAAATATTCTCTAAGAGGTTCGTATTAATTTGAAGCAAAATAATGAAATTTAAGAAATCAGTGTTTTTAAGTGAATTTAAAAAGCTTTGGACACTTTCGTTTTCAAGAAAGAAGAAAATTTAGATTTTCTTCTTTTTTTTTTTTGTTTTAGATGTGACAAAAAATTTTACATTGATAACATGGTACTTTTTTACTTAGATAATACAAAAATTTTTTTTTATCATATACTTGTTATTTTTTTATTATCTATTTTTTTTATTTATTATTTTCTTGAGCGTAGACTGTTAATTTCATTTATAATAGAAAGATTTCGACATTTTAAACAGCGACACAATTTTTGTAGCCGTAAGTAAGCGGTAGAAACTTCTCTTTCATTTTGCACAGAACTCTAGCTGTGAAAATTGGGTAGGGGAGAGTGGGGTCAATTGTAACATTTTTTACTTAACTATTTTTAACTAACAAAAAATCAAATATACTATTAGTATTAATTGACAGACGAGTAAAGTAGACTATCCTCTACTAGAAAAAAAAATACCTTATTTTAAATGTTGTTATATTAGTTATTAACACCTTTTGACAGTCGTACATTTGTTACAATTGTCCCCACTTACACTTGTAACAGTTCATAAATTTAACTAAAACATAGTTAATTATACATATTATCATAGTTGTGATATATTTCTTTATTGATTAAAATAGTTGTGATATTTTAGGAGTAAAAATAATACTGAGCAGAGATCTAAAGGGTTAAACTTTTAACTTTAAGGGGTTACAAATTTTAATTTATGCTGTGAAAGGTGACAAATAAAATAATGCACATGCAACATAATATAAATGATATAGNCTAACCAGCATTTGCGTTACATGGTGAGGAAAACCACGAGAACCTCCCACGATTAGCCTGACGGCAAGGGAACTCTAACCCATGATCCGTCTACCACTGAGGATATTTCACGTCAGCACTGTGGTCGGTACAAGCCGGATGCGGAATTCGTATCGAATGAGATTCGAACCCTTGTTCGCCTCATTGAGAGACAAACGCTCTATCCCCTGAGCCATCGCGGCCCGAATATAGTACATTGTAGAAGAGCTGTCTAAAATACTAAAAATATCTAGCATTAATTACCAGCTCCGTTTCATTTTTTTCCTTACCACGAAGGGTTCCCGCCGTAGGATATTTTACATTAGTTCAATATTAAATTGAAATCTTTTAAAAGTTTATTTGATTTCTATTTGAAGCAAGTTATGAGTAGCAAATATAAGTCACATGATGTAATTCTATAGTTTAAAATCTATTTCCATTGGTTTATTATTTTGTAAGAAGAAAATTAACAAATGACACATTGGACATTCGAAAATAATTCATCTTAATTTAACTAGCACAATAATCGAAATCTCAGTCCTAGAGCAATAGAATGCGTTTGGAGTATTGTTATTAGATAACTAATAGGATCAATTTTTTTAACCCACTACCGTATACATTTGTTTCAGATTAAAATATGCTTCTGTGAATAAGAAAAATCAAAAAAAAAAAAATTTCTGGAAAAAAAAATCCAGCTACAATTTTTTTTTCATTAAGATTATCTATGAGGTTCGTATTAATTTGAAGCAAAATAATGAAATTAAAGAAATCAGTGTTTTTAAGAGAATTTAAAAAACTTAGGACGCTTTCATTTCCAAGAAAGAAGAAAGTCATGATTTCCTTCTCTTTTTTTTTCGTTTTAGATGTGAGAAAAATTAAAAATATAGTTAGATAATTTTACATTGTACTTTTTTACTTAGATAATACAATACATTTTTTTTTATCATTTTCTTTTCATTTTTTTATGTATTACTTTCTTGAGCGTATCTGTTAATTTCATTTATAATAGAAAGATGTCGACAATCAAAATCAAAAACGTAATAATAGCAAAGTAAAATAAGAAAAATAAATATTAAAACTTTTAAATTTGGCATACAAAAATATTTTACAAGTAAAAGATTCTTTTATGATTTTTATTAATTTTATGCTGATGATAACCAAAAAAAAAAAAAAATTCTCTCTCTCTTTATATATATAAATTGGAAAAACTGACTTTCACCACTCTATTTCCTGGCCAATAAAAATGTACCAACAATGGAAAACTGCGTCACCGTTATTAAATTTTTTTTATTTTCGTAGAAATATATTTCGACGCCCAGTTGCCGAGTGGTAGCGCATTGCGCTCCCGTGCCAAAGGTCCTGGGTTCGATCCTCGGGCCGGGCAAGGTTGACTCAGCCTTCCATCCCTTCAGTGGGTCGATACTAAAAAAAGCATGTTTGTAAACTAAACACTGGGGGCTCCGCTTCCGGCTGACCGCCTGACCGGAACATCTGCTCCTGCACCCCAGAGCCCACGGTCAAGAAAACTGAGATGGACACAGGCCCTCTGTGGGCTTTCTTTCCACTGAGTTTAAAGTTTAGAAATTTATTTCTGAATCTTAAAATATAAGCCTCTTTAAAAAAAATTATCAACAAACAAAAAATCAATAGTGATTTTTTTTTAAAATTATAATAGGGTAAGTTACGTTATTCTAATTTTAAAATATGTGTTTACGTGCTGATCAAAAAAATCTGATGTAAGTTTTTAGAAAAAAACCTGATTTAAATTAAATAAATTGAAACTTTTTTAAAAAGTCTCGAGTTTTTCTTATAACTTATTTAAAAAAATGCATTTTACCTCTACAATGCATCTGTTTTAAACGAGTCATTAGTCAAAAAACATTGAAGGGGACGTTAGTGTTTCCAACAGATATTTACACTTACGTTGTTTTTCCAATTTCGTGGCAGATTGCTGTTGACAAATTTTAGACTTAAATTTATGCTGGTGTCAAGTTGACGTAATTGTCATTGAGAGAAAAATTTATACACAGTTTGGCAATAAGGGGAAGTTATAAAAATTATTTTCCTCTCTAATGTTTTTATGGAATCCTTAATTGACAAATTAGTTTTTCTATCATAACCCTTAACTCTTTAAGTGACTTTCTATAAATTTGATGTCTCGTGCACTTATTTATTTTTGAAAGGATCGACGCATTTTTTTCTCCGTTTGATAACAAAGTCACTGCTAGAACTCAGCCCTTAACTTCCTTTCTAACCATCAGTTTTAAGACTTATATCCTCTTAAGCTTGATAAAAGGTTGTTATTACTTATGAGCCACTTAGTGCAAGGATTTTGTGTCCTTGTTCAGTATTTCTTAAGCTCTAATAAAAATTGACAGAGGCGAAGATGGGGCTGTAAGAAAAATACGAGACGTTGATTTTGTTTATATATATGTTACCGTTAAAGTATATAATGCAGTTATTTCATAGAATACCTAGTTATTCCATGAAATAACTGATCGTGTCCGTTAAAGTGTGTAATATGTTATTAATTTGACACTTTAACTAGTTATTTTATGAAATAACTGGGTATTCTATAAATTAACTAATGAGAGACAATTAAAATGAAAAAGAAGCAATTTATCTAATTTATGCAGCGTATAAATGGTATTTATGGAAACGTACCAGAAAATCATTTGTTACAACAAGGATTACTAAAATGACACTTGGAATTACAAAGAACATTATTTCTAAAACAAAGAAATTTTTTATTGAATAGTTCATAAATGCAGTAGGGGTGGAAGGTAAAAAATGTATTTGTCGTGCGAGATATATGATTATGATATAGATTATTTTACACTTTAACAGGCTGCAGATCGTTATTCTATGAAATAACTAGTTAAACCGTGAAATACAAGAGAGTTTTACACTGTAACGGACACGATCAGTTATTTCATGAAATAACTAGGTATTCTATAAAATAACGGATTTCATACTTTAACGGTAACATATGTATAACATAAAAAACTTCTATTAATCTTTTTATGTTGTTCTTTTTCTGAATATCTTTACTCTCAAAATGGCATATGTTTAGGAAGTATTTGTCCCCCCCCCCCGCTCATTTAGGCTTCGTCTTTCTACACTAATCTAATTAGCAAATAATGTCAGCTCAAGAGATGATACACAGCCTACATTATTCTAAACCAATAATATTTAATAGTTTATTTATTAACTAGGAGACTTCGCCCCCTGCTNCTACGTGCTCTTGCGCGCCGAATCCAATCAATTAAAAATGAAAACTGTTGCCAGCGCGAGAAAAGAAATATCATCGGTTTTATTGATACATACATACGTACGTATTAGCGTTTTATATAATATAGAAGATATTATCGATTTATGTTGTTAAGAAGTATTTTAATCCAGAATCTTTTTTTTTTCTTTTTGAAAAAAACATTAATAACTGTTAACAAAATTTAAATGCGTGGATAAAAGATGCAAAACGGGGGGAAAAAAGTGTTCTGAATTATAGCTTTAATACCACGATAATTTTTTTTTTTTTATGTTTATGGTTTTGATGTTATGTTTTTTAATGCTTTTAAACAAAATCGAAATATGTGTTGTGAAAACAAGGAAGGATGAAAACTGTGTTTGTTTAGTTACCTTTTTCGCGGAAGTGTAGAATATTTACGATCGGGCCACCCAAACAGAGTATTAAGATGGAATATACGTGGTCTGCGAAACCTTGTAGCACCGAGCAAACTTGCTGACGTGAAAAGATCTGTATTAAAGAGAACACCAAAATTGTTTTTAGTTGATGATGGATGTTGTTTCTTCACTACATCAGTCTGCACTTTCTAAATTTGGAAACACTTTGTAATTTCTGTGAAGAAGAAGAAAAAAAAAATCCAGTTTCATCATCATGCACGCGATTTTGTTGTTTAACCCTTTCCAACGCTGTTTGTGCAGTCAGGTAATACTTATTTGCTCTAGACGCCTACCGTTTTTTAGCAACCACTATTTTTTAAACAGCACTAACCCCAAGTATGTCTCTTTACTTAGAATTCGCAACCTACGGTCGCAGTTGTTATTGTCTAAAGTTTTCAATCAAAATTTGCGGCGGCGGAACGGGTTAAAAATCTTCATTATGCTCGCATGTAATTTGCCCTATCGTTTTCTTTTTTTCCAAGGGAAAATAAAAAGGGAATACGAGTTTTTGAAATAATAACACGCGACCGCAGTAAGGTATCCTTTGACTGGGCCCAACAGTGGATACTTTTTGCCCAGGGCCTATACATAAATGTTATGCTTTTTTCACACTCGAAATATAGAATATTTATTTTAATCCTTAATAACTTAATAATTGTTTATTAGTGTAATTCGTTTTGCTATTTTAGAGTTAAGAAATTAATGTGCTATCATGAAATTAAAGAAAATATAATGCAGAAAAAAATAGAGCATTATGAAAATAGAATATTAGTAAGACGTACATATGTCCTTTCAGCTTCAGTTCCATTATTATTATTGAAATGTTGAACATCTAAACATTGCTTATCAATAAACCCAGAAGATCGAATTGAGAAATTCAGTTAGTCAAAAACTTCACTTCATAATCGTAAAGGAAATAAGGTCGATAAGTTTCAACTGCCTAAAGCAGTGTTTCCCNTAATCCAACAAATAGAAAAATTGTACTACAATTTCAGACTAATTACTCTGATAAAAATGTAACAGAAAGGTGAAACTCCTATATATATTTCTGAAATATAAATTTAAAAGTTACATTTAAAAAATATTTTTTTTAACATATTTTTCACTACGTTGTACTCTCGTCGGTTCAGAAAGTAAATTATAATGTTTGGAATGATTATGAATACTTAATTTGGGCGATATTAAAGCTGCCAAAACATACTTTAGTTGAAATTTAATTTTTGACTTTTGGCCAAAGATAATGGTCTTCTGGCCCACTGTGCGGCAGAACGGGTTAAAAACCTTCATGATGCTCGTATGTAATTTGCCCTATCGTTTTCTTCTTTTCCAAGGGAAAATAAAAAAGGGAATACGAGTTTTTGAAATAATAACACACGACCGCAGTAAGGTATCCTTTGACTGGGCCCAACTGTGGATAATTTTTGACCCAGGGCCTATACATAAATGCTATGCTCTTTCCCCTCGAAATATAGAATATTTATTTTAATCCTTAATAACTTAATAATTGTTTATAAATGTAATTCGTTTTGCTATTTTAAAGTTAAGAAATTAATGTGCTATCATGAAATTAAAGAAAATATAATGCAGAAAAAAATAGAGCATCAATGAAAATAGAATATTAATAAGACGTGCATATGTGCTTTCAGCTTCAAATCCATCATTATTATTATTATTGAAATGTTGAACATCTAAACACTGCTTATCAATAAACCCAGAAGATCGAATTGAAAAATTTAGTTAGTCAAAAACTTTCTCTTCATACTCGTAAAGGAAGTGAGGTCGATAAGTTTGAACTGCCTAAAGCATGACGCTCAGAAACAATAAATGAATGGTGGGAACTTTTTATTTTATTTTATAACCGTCGTTGAACAGCCGACCCAATTTCATGGGTTTACAACTACTTACGTTCAACTCTGTAGCCTTGTAATTTTGAACCAATCCAGAAGACAAGGAAACTTCAGGATCAGTACCCCCAGAGGTATTGATTTGTTGTGGGAACATGGAGGACTTTGAGACTCGACAGATTTAACGTGCATCAGTCACCATTTATTACACGGGGAGTTTTCGGCCGGCGAGGATCGAACCCACGACCTCTTGGATATGGGCCCACCTCCCTACCGACCAGGCTATCCCGGCCTATGGTGGGAACTTAGAAACAAGTAAAAAAAGCACAGTTGCCAACAAAAAGTTGAAAAGAAAAATTAATTCGGGAAAAAAAATCGAAGGAAGCCTCAGTAGCTGAGGGGAAGGCAGCCGTTAAAGATAACAAATAAGGGCAGAATATATGTCTATGCACGTTTCACGGACATGGCAGAATACATTTGAGAATCGTTTTTGATACGTGATTTACGGCGTTGAATTCTTTCTAGTCCTAGCACATCAGCTCAACTTTGATGCCTACATATCTTGTTTCATTCATTCTTTACTCGGGGAATCGTATTCTATTCAAATTTGTCTTGTTCGGCCACCATAGTTTCCTAGGCTACAGCGGTTTCTTTATTATTTTCCCCTTCATAAATTTTTCTTCTCCATTTTTTCCGCTGGAAATTGTGCTTTTTTCTTGTTTCAAACTCATTTATAAATTTTCACAATTTACGTGTTGTTACTCGGGTTTTGCACGCTTAAAGCTTATCGAACTTCTTTATGAAGCATGAGTAGCCTTTTTTCTTCCAAGAATGCTTATCAATCTTAAGTTTAAGACCCTTAGAAAACACATTCTTTGAGCGATCTTAGTTTAAGAATAGCATCTGAATTTTAGTACCTTCAAACATCAAGGGTATAAAATATATGGAGTTGGATTATAAATTATGTATATTTCTCACAAAACAGCACACTTTAAGGTAGTCACTTATGTTCAACCATTTTTTAACCTTTTGCACTCCGAGTACTTAAAAATGCTGTTTGAACTCATTTATATTAACACTAAATCATTTTAGCTACATTGTAAAATATTTCTATGTAATTTATAAAATTCATAAAATAATATGGTTTTTTATTAATAGAATATAAAAATCACACTAATAAAAATGACGGGGTGGGGAATAGTTCATGTACAGTGCGAGGAAGAAAAACGGACTACCCTGAATAACTTTTGATTTAATGATCGGATCTTCACTTCCTTCTAACCACGAACCAAAGGGGGTGACCTCAAATATGCTAATTAATAAGTGCTGGTGATATTTTAAGTTACGAAATCAGACACAAAAACGTACTTTCTCTAAATAAACAAACTTTTTTTTATTTTACGAATTCGGATTTCTGACTCCAGATATCTAAAGGGTAGCCGCAATCTGGGAAATATGGTCTCAATAGTTTGGTCAGAAGAGCGCTCCAAAGTTTGGACCCTTTTTTCTTTTTGCATATTTCGTTCCCTCTCGAGAACTTTTTAAGCGAATTGGAAAATCGTTACACACAAATTATAAAATTCGTTTATCCAAAGATAATTGCATGCAAAAAAAATAAATTTTTGTAACTATTTTTTAATATTTTATTAAATAATAATCGAAAAATTATGAATTGTAAGCTATACAATTTTTGAAGTATTTTTACAAAAATAATTTTACATGGCAAAATATAAAATTTGTGCAAATTCGGTCGAATAGTTCCTGAGAAATCGAAGTTTAAATATCTGATAATAATAAATTCTCAGGAAACTTTTCTACTGATTTTGCTCAAATTTTGTGTTTTGCAATGTAAAATTATGTTCTTCAAATTGATGCAAAAAATTTTATACCTTACAATTCAAATTTTTTCGACGAAAATATTTTTGAAAAATTATAAATATTTACTAAAAGTTATTTTTTTGCATGTAATTATCTTTGGTTGAACTAATTTTATAATTGTGTGCAAACATTTTTTAATTCGCTTAAAAAGTTCTCGAGATGTAGCGACGAAATACGCAAATAGTAAAATTAACATTAATGGGTCCAACTTTGCAGCTCTATCCTAATGTTTATTTTAGAGAATTTTATTTAGGTTTGCTTATTCAAATTCAGAGAAAGTGCATTTTGTGCCTGATTTCGTCACTAAAAATGTCGTCTGCATTAATTATTTAGCATATTTGAGGTCACCCCCTCGAACCGTTAGGCTTAAGTTTTAGAACGTGGACGTTCAATCATTAGATCAAAAGTTATTCAGGGTAGTCCATTTGGGGGGGGGGGCACTGTTCATGAAAATTAATTCTGAAAAAAACGAGTTTCAATGTTTGAGAATTTTCACGAGCAAGCATTGGATTGAAATCGTACAAATTAAAATATACTCGAGTGTCGCTGGCATTTATTTACATTCCCAAAAAGTTTCAAAACGAAGTTTGCAATTTTTGATGTTTTGAAAAAAATGAAATTTGAAAATCAGGTTAGACAAGAATCAAAAAATTCCTATCCTAATCAATACTTTCTCATTAGTATTCCCAACTATACCATTTTTTGTTCTCCCGTTCTACAGGGACGGAACCGTTTTTCTCCAACGCAGTACTTCTTCACTGTATAATAACTCTCGGTGAGCACCGATTTCCCACTTTATTGATGTGTCAAACTTAGTAATCCTCAATATTCAACAGATGGTGATCCAATTGGATACCTGCAAGCGACGTCATGCTTGGGTAAATCGTTGCACTTGCTTATGCCTCGACTCAGCAGCCAATTCGGCACACTCGCGTGACGTCGCTTTAAAGTATCCAATCAAATCTGATCCGAAAATTGATTCAGCAGTGATAATAAACCAGGCCTACTAGCTGTAACCTTAACACGCCATGTACAACTACGTGATTAGATACAACCATGTGATTTCAGCGGTATTCTTCTGTATTCCCTTAAATAGAAAAAAATCTATAAAAATAGTATGATATTAACCTTAATTTTGATTTAAATTAGATAATGTTTTTTCACTATAGTTACGGTTACAAGTGAGAGGCAGTATCAAATTCGATTTTAAAGAAATTTAAAAAAGTAATGGATTGAACTGAAAAAAAAATATCTAGGGGTAGTAAAGAAAGTGGTTTGAAAGATAAAATTTTCAGGTGTTTTTGTTATTTATTTATTCATTACGCAACAATGGGTTTACTTTATCAATTAAACATATCTCTAAACAAATTACGTTTCTTTTTCTTTTAGAGTTTTGGGTCTTATAAGAAGATGAAATATTTTTTTTTAATCGAACATATAGTAAGAGGCTGCGTTTAACGAAGAAAGCCGTACAATTTTAAGAATGTGGAGAGTTGATTAAAAAGGAAATGCACAGTGTCCTACAAAATTGAATACAAATGGTTCTTTGTTTTTCAAGTTGTCGGCAATCTCGTCTATTTTGAATTGTCTTTGAACAAGCCTTCTTAAGAGGTCCCTTGAGAGATGTTTTGTTTTGCGTAGCTTTTTAAGAGATACAAAGAACGTTGTCTTTTTTTTTTAAGTCGCATTTTAAGATGTGCGGTCACAGCCAAGGTTATGCATTGCTTACGTTATACTCCTTTTTTTGTAATGTTATTAAACAATAATTGACGGGAATTTTTTTTTTTCAATTTCTTTCTGTTTTTAAGTCTGTTCATTGTTGAACGCAAGTGGTATTCACCTGACCAATAACTCAGTTTACAACCCTTTAACTCGATGCCGAGTGGAAGGGGAGGGGCTTTGACTGAATTCAGGGACCGACCAAGACAATTTCAGGCCCACCAAATTTTCCGGGCCCCTTACAAGATATTTTGAAATTAAATTACTGAAAAGTAGTCCCAACAATGAAAAAGAATTACTGAACTGCATGATTCAAGAGAAACATTCTAAAAAATTTTGAAAGCAGACAATTGAAGATTATTTTTCTAAGATAAAGTTTACGTATCTATGGTTGGTGTTTTCTACACTAGGGAACGCTGCAAGCTCGGTGCCGCCTAAATTTCCGGGTTACTGTTTCCGTTGTATTTTAAAGCTATTTGGCATCATTGTATTTTGAGATTCTTGCAAACAATGCATTTGTTTACTTATTACTTGTGTTTACAATGCTAAAAGTGTTAACACTAACGTAAGATGGTGCACAGCTTGCAACAAGAACAAACAGTAATAAACTTATGGAAAGAGGCCAAATCAAGACTGCCAAAAAAGCGAGTTATTCAAAATCTAGCAACCATGTCACCTTTTTTAACAATATATCNTTTTTTTATCTCTCGCTACTTTCGATTTTCGGATTAGTTTTTAGTGGATAATTAGATCTTGTAGGCTTGAATTTTTTTTCTTTTTACCGTTAGAATGTCGAAGCGTCGAAAATTTTTAACTGAGCTGGAAATAGAGGAAATTATGCAAAATATTTAAACTTATTAATATTTATATTACATTTAAACAAGAAATAACTTAAGTAAATAAAGTATCCATAGAAATATATATAAAGCATATGTCACTTAAATACTCTACAGAACAATATTAAACAACGCGCTGATATTTCGGTAATTTCATGGAATTAGGCTTAACATCGAAAAACCCTCCGGCCCTGGGGAGACACACGCTAGAGAGACTGCCGGCCTCAGCGGTAAGCGCGCTTTCGCGCTTTGCGTCGCGAAAGGGTTATAGCAAAATATAAAACAACAAAACAATGTTATATCAAAATAAAAAATAGTTTGTTGGCCACAAACAATTGAAATCAGTGATTTTTACTAAAAGTCACTGATTTTTATTTAATACTGTTTGTTGAAACAGTTTTTTTTATTTAATACTTAAACTAACACAAAGCTAGCCCACCTTTCATTAGACTTTTTACTACTTTTTGAGGCCCCTCAGAAATTGTGAGCTCTAGGCCCATACCTATTGGGCCTAGGGCAGGGGTGGCGAACCTTTATACACCAACGTGCCAATTTTCATAAAAAAATTGTTTAATGAGGTCATAGACGTGCTTTCAAATAATTTTGACTTTGTGATTATTGAGAAAATAATAATACTAAATACTATCAGTTCAAAACTCTTTATTTACATTGAAAAAAAAATACATTTTGCCATGTCTTAAAACAACTTAAAGTAACATCAGTGTGACTTCTGTTGTTGCAGATTAGATGACAAATAACTTATATTAAGTTGTAAGATGTTAGTTTAAGCAGGACTGTTATTTTTTTTTGCTAGTTATTTATTTTTAGCTCGTTTTTTATGGTAATTAATTGTTTTTTTAGCATTCATTGTAATTTTTTTTATTAATAATTGTTTACTATTTTGTTTGTTTTTGTAAATTTTAATTTAATTGTTGCATATGCTTCATAATGTTATAACATTTGTGTAATAACAATTCATAGTGTAATAACAATTGTGATCGGTGGCGTGCCCAAAATATTGTGTCTCGTGCCATAAATGGCACGCGTGCCATTGGTTCGCCATCCCTGGCCTAGGGGATAATCTGGCCCTGCCTGAATTCAGGTATTTGTTACATTGAGCGACGGCAATAGATTAGTAGGGGACAATGATGGATAAAAAATAATTGTTTTATGAAAAAAATTTAAAAGCATTTAATATTAAGAATTTCAAATACTTATTTTGGAATGCAATGACGATAGTCTCAATTTATTTCTCTTATGTGGCACCATAAAATCGTGTATTTATCTATAGTTGTTAGGTTGCTTTAAGTAATAATATAAGGTAGTGTTAAAAAATAAGTTATACTTTAAGTACCAATTTAGATTCATTTTAAGTTGTTTAAAGTGATAGTTAAAGTAGTGTTGAATAGTTAGTTTTACGTTAAGTATTTATTAAAATAATTTTTCAATCTTATAGAGAGGAAAAAAAGAAATAAATTATTTAGATTTATTTTTGATCCTAAAATAGCTATAAATATTTTAAACATGCTGCTATGTTGCCGCGTACTGTCATACAAATTATTAGTGATGGATCTTACCTTTTCGAAGCAATTCAATAGCATACATCAGACTTTCGCCGCTAACTTGGTAAGTCCGAAACGGCAGGAATTATATTTGCTCTGTACGACTTCCCATGTTAAAGTTGAAATTTTATTGTTCCCATGTAAAATGAGTTTTATTTTCTATCTGGGAATTTAGTTTCGAATAATAGTAATAATCATAATAATAAAAACACCATAGGGATATAATTTAACAATTTGGCGATAAAGAGAGATGATTTACTAGCCATAGTGATTCAGTAACATCCGCCTACCATGTTTCCAAGACTTGTTTTAGCTTAGCAGCTTTCTAAAACTGGAAGAAATTTAGAAATGCAGGTGTTTCCGTCCGCAGTAGGATTTGGTGAGCGAAGCAAGCAGAGAGTAAAAACATATTTTAACAAAACTTGTCATTTCTTGTGGAGTCGATGAGTCCGTGGTAAAGCACAGGGCTAAAGAGAATAGAGAATTCTCTTTAGCCCTGGGTAAAGCATCAGGTTATGGAGCCAGAGGTTGGGAGTTCGAATCGTTAATTATTCAATTTCTGAAATGCTCTCTTCAAGAAAGTTCAAAAATTTTATATAAGCTCATGTAACATTCAGCTCAGTTGAATAAAATCTCATGTTGAGATTAACATTCTTTCGCCTTTAATTATTCCTCACTTATCTACGTGATAATATTTAGTAAAATAAAATGTTTCTATCTTCCTAACGCAAATCTGCATTTTCCGACTGATTCACTTCGAATTAGGTGCACATATGTTAGACGACAATAAAATCATCATCTCTGTTTACTATACCGCTCCTGACCTCCGATTCGCACATTAACTCCCCCCCCCCCAAAAAAAAAGTAGAGTCCGTAAGATAAGCACTACGTAACGGATGATTAAAAAACAAATTGAAGTTTGCTAGCTTGCTGCTTTCTATTTAAACAAAAAGGAGTTTCACTTGAAGTTAATAGCATATTTCTGTAAACAATATAATAAATTATATTGTTTACAGAATTGTGTAATTGTTCAATATAATAATAATAATTTCACGTTGAGAAGTGGTCTATGGAGTGTTTGTCTATGCTAGGGTAACACATTAAATAAACACAGATAATTTCGTGACTCATGGATACGTTTTGAAAATAAGTATTTTGAAAGGTATGTGGAAAAAATGCTATTAATTGTTTATGCAATGCGCTTTTAGAAGTGTTTCAATAATCTTAAATTATGCGTAGTGGACGAAAATTTAAAAAAAAAAAATTTGATATTATGTAATATTTGCCATTTTATCAGGAAATATGTGATTCAGGTAAATCTTAAATGACATGATTTTAATAATAGATATGCTATAAATAGTCAACTTTTCTTATACACACTAATTTTACAGCACCTTTGCCCACAAAATTGATAGGTATGGGGGAAAAAAAAGGTTTACTTTGAAAACGTTCACATCACTGCAGATAAACATTTTAAATTTGTAGAGATTCTCTACAAATTTAACTCTACTAGAGAAGCCTGTAAGAACGTTATGTTGGATATTTAATTTGATATAATGATTGCGATTTTTAGTGTGCTTTGGATTATTAGTTGTATGTTTATGTGTCTAATACTTGTAATATCCGAAAAAGTCGCCAACCTCAAAAACACCAACTATTATGTAAATAAATAAAATCATACAAATTGCTTTACAATGAAAAAAAAAAATCTAATCAAATTCGTTTTATAATAAACGAAAGTCAAGATGAAGGACTAAAAACGTATTGATATCTATAGAAATGCCAACCTGGGATTTAAGTTTCAGGCTAAACCCTCAAAGTAATTGCTTTCGGCTATATTTTATGTTAGTTTATTTTCCATTTCTGCAATAATTTCAGGTTGGTGCCCGTCTTAATTCCTTCTTATCAAAACTTTTAAATCCTAACAAAAGAAAACGTTTGTTAAATATTATACGAATAAAAAACCTTTGAACTTTGATATCATTTAGAATCTCTTAAAAATAATTAAAATTGAAAACAAAGTACTTCTGTGCGCAAAGCCGCCTCGCAGTGTCATTTAAACTGTATTCAAGCATGCTTTTAAAGAAACCTAAATCGATTTAGAGGTTAAATGGCCACTCTATCCCTTATGCCAAGACTAATAAAATTGTCATAATTTTATTACTTTACATTTTTGTGAAAAATCCGTAGAACTGCTAAGAACTATTAAGCGTTATTTCTTCTTATTTAAGAAAGTTACGTTTTTTTTTTTTTTTGTACCTTTTTAGAAAAGTATAATGCTGTCAAATGATAGTCTATCATCTAAAGTTTATTAAGGACTCACACACACACAAAAAAGGAAAATTTAAAAAATTAAACCTAACTTCTAACTGGATTTATGTTTCTTTAATTGAGCTATTGTTAGACATTTATTGATAGTAAAATTCACAATTTCATTATTCTACTCACTTCTTCAGTTCAGTTTATCTTCTTCATTCAAACATGAGTTCCTTTAGGTTCTCTGCAAATTTTTGAATATATTGGGAGCACAAATTAGTTCGGTCCGTTTTCAAAAGATGGCTCTGGCTGTTTTGAATGTTTCATAGTGACAGTTGGTTTCCGTGGTTTCAGAGAAGTTAGACATCTTTCAATAATATTCAGTTTATATCGCTTTGAGTTTCATACAAAAACCATGTTTTTTACTTTGTTGAATCTGTCAAATTTTGTGGTAACTAGGCACCATTTGCGGGAGGTTTAATGTTTCTGCTTTAATTTTAAGAAAAGTGCAGCTGAAGAGCATCAAATGCTTGTAGAAGTTTATGGTGACAATGATCCAACTGATAAATCATATAGGGAATGGTTTCGACGTTTGAAGAATGATGAATAGTGAAAGAAGAATGGTGAATGGTGTTGTGTACTATGAGCTGCTACAACCTGACGATTCCATTACGGGCAATCGGTATAGGCTACAATTGATTCGTTTGAGTCATGCATTACGAGAACAACGGCCAGAATACGAGCAAAGACATGACAAAGTTATTCTTCTGCATGATAACGGTCGACCTCATGTCTCAAAAGTTGTAAAAAATTATTTGGAAACGCTGAAGTGGCATATTTCACCGCACCCACCGTATTCACCGGACATTGCTCCTTCTGATTAAAGGTTGTTCTGACGGATGCGGCACGATTTGGCAGGTCACCGGTTCACTTTATTCGCAGAAATCAAAAATTGGCCCCTAACTTGGATCGCCTCAAAAAACAAGACATTTTTTTTATAAATGGAATTCGAAAATTGCCTGAGAGGCAGGAAAAAGTAGTAGCCAGCGATGAACAATATTTTGATTAATCTGTTCATTCATTTTGTTCAAAAATAAATGCATTTTTGACCACACAAAAAACGGACCGAGCAAATTTGTACACCCAATGCATTTTATTTATAAATCAAGTACGAATAAGTAAATAAATTTTGTTTATTTAATTCTTACCATTGTCTTTTTTTCCCCTTTATAATTCTATGTTTCCTCTTCTGTTTCCAANTCAACAACACAAATGAAGCTATAATGGTAAATCGTCTGCTGAATTTATGTTTAAAAATATTAAACTTTCGATTAAAATCGTCTGCGGTCGCCTAGCAACACTTACTGTTGCCAAGGCCAGAAATATAAATAGCAACCCTCGTAGTAGTAATCTCTTGAAAACAAAGTACTTCTGTGTGCAGGCAAAGCCGTCTCGCATTGTCATTTAAACTGTATTCAAGCATGCTTTTAAAGAAACCTGAATCGATTTAGAGGTTAAATGGCACTCGGCCCCTTATGCCAAGACTAATAAAATTGTCATAATTTTATTACTTTACATTTTTGTGAAAAATCAGTAGAACTGCTAAGAACTATTAAGCGTTATTTCTTCTTATTTAAGAAAGTTACGTTTTTTTTTTCTTCTTTTTTTTCCTGTGTACCTTTTTAGAAAAGTATAATGCTGTCAAATGATAGTCTATCATCTAAAGTTTATTAAGGACCTCACACCCGCAAAAAAAAGGAAAATCAAAAATTAAACCTAAAATCCAAGATGGAGTTGGAAAGCCATCTCAAGAGCATTTCTGCCTCCTATTATTTATCCTCCTGCATCGATTTTTTTAATTTTCTTTCATATTCTAAATAAACCTCTAACTCGATTTAGGTTTCATTAATTGAGCTATTGTTTGATATTTATTAATTTAAAATTCACAATTTCATTATTCTACTCACTTCTTCAGTTCAGTTTATCTTCTTCATTCAAACATGAGTTCCTTTAGGTTCTCTGTAAATTTTTGAATATATTGGGAGTACAAATTAGTTCGGTCCATTTTCAAAAGATGGCCTGGTTGTTATGAATGTTTCATGGTGACAGCTGGTTTCGGTGGTTTCAGAGAAGTTAGACATCTGTCAATAATATTCAGTTTATATCGCTTTGAGTTTCATACAAAATCCCTGATTTTTACTTTGTTGAATATGTCAAATTTTGTGGTTACGAAGCACCATTTGCGGGAGGTTTTATGCTTCTGCTTTAATTGGAAGAAAAGTGCAGCTGAAGCGCATCGATTGCTTGTAGAAGTTTATGGTGACAATGCTCCATTTGATAAATCATGTAGGGAATGGTTTCGACGTTTGAAGAATGGTGAATAGTGAAAGAAGAATGCTGAATGGTGAAAAAAAATGGTGAATGGTGCTGTATACTATGAGCTGCTTCAACCTGGCGATTCCATTACGGGCGATCGGTATAGGCTACAATTGATTCGTTTGAGTCGTGCATTACGAGAAAAACGGCCAGAATACGAGCAAAGACATGACAAAGTTATTCTTTTGCATGATAACAGTCGGACATGTCTCAAAAGTTGTAAAAAATTATTTGGAAGCGCTCAAGTGGCATATTTCACCGCACCGCCGTATTCACCGGACATTGCTCCTTATGATTAAAGGTTGTTCTGACGCAGGATGCAGCATGATTTGGCAGGTCCCCGGTTCACTTTATTCGCAGAAATCGAAAATTGGCCCGTTACTTGGATCGCCTCTAAAGACGAGACATTTTTTCGAGATGGAATTCGAAAATTTCCTGAGTGGCAGGAAAAAGTAGTAGCCAGCAATGGACAATACTTTGATTAATCTGTTCATTCATTTTGTACAAAAATAAATTAATTTTCAACAAAAAAAAAAAAACGGGCCGAACTAATTTGTACACCCAATACATTTTATTTATAAATCAAATACGAATAAGTAAATACTACATTTTGTTTATTTAATTCTTACCATTGACTTTTTTCCTCTTTATAATTGTATGTTTCTTCTTCTGTTTTTTTTTTTTTTTAACTTGCATCAAAATTTATTTATTTATTTATGATTTCAGAATCGCTACAGTCAAGTTCAACAACGCTCTGATAAAATGGAAATGGAGATGATGGAAAATAGGATGTTTAGATCTCCGGAAATCAATGGTGATCTCTCAGATGAAGATGAAACTGATGGTATTTAAGTTTTGCCTAGTTGTAGTAATCCTGAATCTTTTCTTTCAGTTATGTTTGCTTCCGTTATTGCTACTGAATAAAGGCTTGGTATTAAAGTGATTAATTTGATAAGGGGATAAGAAATAATTTGAATGAGGATGAACTGATTCATGTTAAAATGAGACATAGACAAAATAACAAAAAAGAACTTGTAGGGTGTCTACCACTACAAAAATACAATTCCAATTCACGAGTATATAAGACGTGTTATCTCGATTCTATGATAGAGTATCTTTTCATAGATGACAGTTGACAATCAACTTTCCCCACATTGATGACCTTCGGACATGATGTGAACACTCCTACCTTGACAGAAACTCCTACTTCGATATGAACACGCATGTCTTTACAATAATGCCCACTTCAATCTGGAAACGTCTACTTCGTTGAATGGTCCACATTGAACAGTTGACCTGCTACTTGTGACTGCGACATTGTCTACCTGCTCGCACTGTTGCTCCTCAGTCTCGTCTCGATCATGCACAACGTCAGCCGACATACACTCGATTGCTAAGGGGAACAGGAGCAACCACGACTGTGATCTTAATACAGCTCTCCCGGCTTCTCACAAAACAGCAATGAATTAACTAGCGGTATCCTTGCATCGAATTCTATCACAGATATAATTCTGGTCTTGTACTGTAGGGTATCTACCACTACAAAAATACAATTCCAATTCACGAGTATATAAGACGTGTTATCTCGATTCTATGATAGAGTATCTTTTCATAGATGACGGTTGACATTGGCGATACTCACTATCCCCACAAATTCACCAATTTTTAATAAAAATTTGCTATCTACTTAACATGCACATTTAAAATTCGTTAACTCTTCGTGTCATTTTGATATCATTTTCAATTCAAGTTTTCTTATGTTTCAAACATTTACTAAATTAAAATAGCATTTTAAAATATGGGCTTATAACTTGCAATACTTGTGTTTTAGGGAAAAGCTCCATTTACAAGCAAAAGTATGAAAGAGCAGTGAGAGACATGGAAATCATGAAACGAAGAATGCAACAGCTACAAGAAGAAGAAATGGAACAGAAAGCGATGATGAAGAAAGCTTCTGAAAAGAGGGTATGCAAGCATCTTAGAGTTTGGCACTCTTGTTGGCTGGGAGCGACGGTTTGAGAAAACCTTACAATGCGCATTTATGATTCTCAATTCTTATGATTCTTTGAGATAAAAACAACCCTGTAAAATTTCAAAATTTATGATTTTTTTATGAAAAAAAATTATGAAAACATAAGGAATGCATTCTAATTTTATTATTTTGGTTAACAAGGGAGTATGGTCTAAATTCACTAAAAATATGCTTTTTTAAATATTTAGATAGCCCTTTGTAGCCCACATTAAGTATTCGCCACCTCGCCAAATGCTATAAAATTGTAAGTTCTTTGGAAAAAATTGCGTTTTGGAGACGAGTTTTTCTACCCCTTGATCCTGAAAATTCCGTCAAAATGAATTTTTCTGGACAAATCTTGTATTTTTCATTTAATTACAATAATTTCCTTTTGATATGCCACATAACTAATTAAAATTATATTAAGTCTAGACAATATAAGCAACAAAAGAAATTAGGCAAGCATGAAAAGAAAACGTAAAATAAAGATTTACACGTTCGTTGCCGGATCACGCGATATCGCATAATGAAACTCTTTTCTACAGTTAGTGTCAATAAAGCTGATGCATATTATAAACCATCCATTTTTGCTGAAAATATGTTTTTGCAAGACAGCAACGTATTGTTTATTGAAATAAATTTATTGTGAAATTTAAAATATAAAATGGTTGCTAAAATTTGAAAATTTAACTTTGATTTTATCTTTATATCTTTCCACATTTCAATGATAGATATAGTGTAACCACCTGCATTCCGTGAGCAGTATGAAAACCCATAAGTCGGAATTAAATTATTCAAATAACTCATACTGCGATCCTTTTTTCTGAATGATTACAATCACAACAATAACAAATAAGCGAGCCAGTAAGAATTCTTCTATTAAAAAATAAAGACTGAAACATTTTACTTAAAAGGAAATATATTTAAAAGATAGTCGGAATCTAAAATAACATCAAATGTTTCTTCAGGTTTATCCTTATATTAAACTACTCTAGTCTAAGAAGTTATCAAAAACTGACCCATTCTTATTTATTTTCCTCGAAGACAATGAAACATTTTTCATCCCATTCATTGCTCATTTACTCCTCCCCAACAGTAAAATGACTTGATTTAAATTCGTATTTTGATTGACCTGTTTTTTATATGGGGAGAAAATTAATCAAAAAATTTTTAAGATTTACAGTTGGCTAAGACTTTGGAAATTCGGCTAATAATTTAAATCCTTAGCTCAGGCCCTGTGTATCCATTGTATTTTTAATGAAATGTAAAGGTCTGGTTTCTTAGGACAAGCGCCTTATCTGGGCGTGAGCGGAAAGTTGACGTAGAGCTGGCGCCAAAAAAATACTTTTTTGTTAGCTCAGCGTGAGCAGTCGGTCCAACGCAGACATTATCTCTCATTGCGCATGCGTTAATAACGTAAACAAATATTTATTTTGAATTTGTATTGATTTTGTTCTTGTCGACCAGTGTTTTAGAGAGCAAATAATGACTTTGTCCAAGAAAAAACACATTATAGCTGAGCTAAATAAAGAGTGCTATGTTTAATGAAGAAGCTATGTTTAATGTCAAAATTAAAATCTTGGCTGATTTCAATGTGCTGTTGGATGTTGTCCGCCATTGCTTCTGTGGTTAACGTCACGTTGTAATCCAACTGCAGTTGAGTTGGACGGCAATTGTAGTTCAAGATGAGCGTTCGATGACGTATACTATCAAACTCACAAATGGGCCAATCAGAGGTTAGCGCTGATTTCCAGCTGACGGCGTCCTGTCCTAAGAAACCAGGCCTTAACTCTTCTAAACTTCAATGTGCATCAAAAGTGGAATTAATTTTTATTTTATCTGTACCATTAACTACTTTTAACCTGTTCTATTATTAATTGGGTATATGCAGTTATTTTAAATATTTCCATTTTAAGTTATCATTTTATGTTCTCTTTCTTAAGCTGTATGATAAAAACAACTAATATGATTTCTGTATAAATGAATCATGGTATACTTATAGAGTTTAGAGGGTTTAATATTGACTCCTAGGAGTATCTTGTTTAGATAAATACATGCCAACAAAATGGTCTTTATACACTTTCCATTGTATAAAGTATAAAATTCTAAATCAGTCAAGAATGAGAGAGAACTGGAAATTGAACTAAATCAAAAACTTATCCCCTAAATTGGAAAACACTACTTAGTAATTAAACACAAATTTGAATTTGAAATAAGTTTTCCCAAATTTATATGGTAATTATATTAAAACATGAGAAATTTAGAGAAATAAAAGAGAAATTTGGATGTATATTTGAGTAAGATTTTTTAAATGCGAAAAATAAGATTACAAGAGATATTGAGAATTTTCATATAAAAGAAAAAAATCCTTGAAAATATTATTTTAAAAGAAGACTCATTACCTGAATATTCTTAAAAATAAATACTATTCAATACCCTGAAAATGCAAAGAGTGATTTTTTGTGACATTGCTTTCTTCCGCAAATAGATGCTTTTAGTTGATTATTTAAATTTCAAATACATAATAATATGTTATTGTTACAGCTGGCTGATGCATTAGAAGATGTTGAGGAAGAACGCCAAGTTGCAAATCAATGGAAGCGTAAAGCTCAGAAACTAGGGGCAGAACTACAAGATCTAAGACTAATGCTTGAAGAGCAAATGGGACGAAATGGAGAACTTGAAAAGAAACAGAGGAAGTAAGATTATTTGGTTCTCCAGACAGTATTATAAGTATTTTGGTCGCATAAAAATTGTCACACGATGAGACATCTAATTTAAAATGTGTCTATACTGTCACAAAAACTATTGCTGACCTAAACTTTTTAAATTGCTGTTTTATTTAAGCTGTTTCATAAAACTTTATTTCATTCCTAAATATAGGAAACGTCAATATTTAAGTTTTTAATTACTATCAGTCAAACTTTTATCATAGTTCAAATTTTTCGTTTCTTTAAAATTCAAAACTAATTGCCAAGTAAAAAAAATTCTTATATTTATCTCAATAAAAAATTCGTGTATATTTAACTTTCGTTGCATTACCAGTTGTAATTTTGTGTTAAGTTAATATACTTTCAAATTTGAAACAATATAAAATAAAAATTTTATATGAAGTAATAATTTTATACGAAGTTTATAAGAAATTTTATATGAAGTTTACAAGAAATTTTATATGATGGTTCAGTGGTTAAGACAACTGTCATTGAGAAGAACAGGGACTTATTCCCCAGTGACGGATTGGAGCTCAACCATTTTCAATTCGATGTGTACCAGCTTGTCTGAGAAGTGAAGGTAATCTGTGAGCAGTGCTGACCACATTGCTGCAATCATGTCTTTGGTCACAGATTTGTGGAGCTTCAACCTCCGTGACCCCTTCTTCTGCGCAGTGTTGCGGAAAAGCTTTACTTTACCTTCATAAAATGTTCCTTTATTTCAAAATCATCAGTATCTTACAAAAAGTAGTTCTCTTGTATTTCTTTTTTCAATTACAATTATATGAATGGCAGCCTCCTTTTCACTGTTACTCATCTACCTCTTTATTTTTCAATCATGACCATTTGCTATTTTCCATCTAAGGTTTTTGTGGTGTCATTTTTTTATTTAGGTTTGATGCAGAGCTAAGTTCTGCCCAAGAGGAAATAAAAAAGGAAAGAATATTAAGAGATAAATTGATGAGAGAGAAAGACCAAGCTATTAGTGAAAAGTACACTTTGGAGCAAGAGCTTCAGGTATCGATTAAAAGTTTCAATTTTTATAAAATTAAATTTGTTTCACCTTCTTAAGTTAAAGCTATCAGAGTAAAGGCTTATAAAGTTATAATATAGGGTCAAATTAATTAAAATTTTCTTTAAGCATTTTTAAAAATAAAAAAAATTCATATAATGATAATTATATTCATAATTAACAGAACGGTATTCAGACTGAAAAATAAAATATTTTTGATATTTGTAGTTTTTTTTTTTTTTTTCAAATTCATTAAACTCAGATTTAACCTCATGCTTGAATAACGATTTCCTGCTTTTAATATCTTTTCGGCTTGGTGCCTCCTCATTTCCTACATCAATAATTAAGAAATATTCCTTTATTTAAGAGCATCCTCTTATACTATTTCTCTGAAATACCATCTTTTCAAGTAAACTTCCACCCAACTGTAAATGATATTTTTCACATAATATCAAATAACCACCCATACAAAAGAAACCATATAACAAAATTACATGGTGGCAGTTACTATATTAAGGAAAAGTGACTTTGAAATTGGATGAAACATCCCTTTAAGCTCCATATTGATCTGATGGCTTGTGAATCCGAAGCAGTTTCAGTAGCTAAAATTATGAAATCTAGTAGTGACGAAAAAAAGTGAATTTTCAGATCCACCATCCTCATTTAATGAGACAGCCATTATGATGCAGATGCTGAAAATTTTCTTCCAAAGACATGAATGATAGAAAAATGAATATCTCGGAAATGTTGGAAAACTCATTGTGTACTTCAACCCTTTCAAGACAGAACTCAAATTTTTTATGAAGAAAGTTTTTCTTTTGGCAGCATATTAGTTTTTTTACCATTGATAATATAACAAATAAGTTTTTAAAATCTAAACTCACTTCTTACAGTTAGGCTCTCAAACATTTGATATTGATGTCCCATACATCTTTTTCAGGGACCAATTTAAAAAAAAAAAGACTTCTGGTGCATATACGTATCAAGTCGTAAAGATAAGATAGTTTTTATTGTTTTCACACAATAAACTTTTAATATCATGCAAATTAGAATTCAAAACAACATAGAATATTAATACTTATATTATGACACTCACTTTTTCTTAGTTCTATTTTAGTATTTTTCACCCAAAATAATGCATAAATCTTCACAAGCATATGATTTCTTCAAAGCTATGCTGCCAGGATTGTTTTACAAATGCTGCCAGACATCCAAATAGAAAAAGAGTAGTTCAAAAGACTAATATGTGCTAATCTAATGTTAAAATGGGATCTATTTAGCCCAAAGGTCTACTTAGGACTTATATGTCCCATAAGGTTTCAAAAGTTAAAGTTTAAAAAAAAAAAAGGGTAAACAACCAAAACGTTTGGATTTTTTTATTAAAATAACATTTTTCTTCTTCACTAAATAAATTATGTTTAAGTTTCAGATTTATTTAAGGTATTGAACAAAATATAATTAAATTTTTTTGCACTTAAGTTTAATTTTAATGAGACGTTTCACATCTTTGAAATAAAGATGTCCCTTTCTTTAGGACTTTTTTGTTCAATCTAATGAAAGCTGTTAAATTGAGGCTTTACTATATCATAATTATATTAGTTTTTACTGCACTTTTATTAAATCAAAGCCAACGTTTAACTCTTTATATATCTATTTTAAATTTAAAATAACATGTAAAAATATTTAAAAATGAATAGGAATTAATTTTTTTTCTAGTCTATGAAAATGGATTCTGATATGTTTCATGAAAAAATATCTCAACTAAACAGAGAATTAGATGAATTGACATTAAGCAGTAAAGGTGAAGAAGAAGTAAGTATAATTTGTTCTTTTCACAATTTTCTTTTCAGGGTGCTTTGATTGCAGCTCTAATCCATCAGCTATTTCCTGTTCATAGCTACTCTAAAATGGAAATTTTGCTGCGTAAATTTTGTTATCGAAGTAGCGAATTCGTGATTTTATAAAAGATGCTCAATAAAGACTGGAACCAAAATTTGAGCCTAATTGATCGAAAAATTCTGAGATATCAAATTATAAAAGTACATCTTATTTAGAATTCAATTTCCCAGGAACTATTTGTCCGATTTTGCTCAAATTTTGTATTTATCCATGTAAAATTGCATCCTTAAAACTAATGTAAACAATTCTATACCTTTCAATTTAAAACTTTTTTGACTATTATTAAATAAAGGAATCAAAAATAATAAATATTTCTTAAAGGTTGCTTTTTTGCATGGAATTGTGCGAATTTTATTTAGAATTGTGTGAAAAAATGTTTCAATTTAATGAAAAAATTCTTGAAATATGACCTAATACGCTAAAAGTAAAATTAACATTAAGGGGTTCAAACTTTGAACTGCTCTCTTGGTCATTATTTTATAAAGAATTTTATTTAGGATTGTTTATTCACAGAAAGTGCTTTTTGTGTCTAATTTCACTCAAAACATCATCTGCACATATTAATTAGCAAATTTGAGGTCACCCCATCAAACCATTAAGATTGAGTCCTAAATTGTGAAGATCCGATCATTAGATCTAAAGTTATTCAAGGAGGTCCTTTTTTGTGCACTATACTTTGATACTAAGGAGAAATGATTAAAACACAATTTATTATTTTTTTTATGGTTTTCTTCTTTATGATCTCACAAATAAAGGAAACATAGTTGTCACAAAATACCTTTACTTTTGATGTTCAAATTTCTCTTAAACTTTGTACATCAAAATTGAAGACTTCTTGTGATAACTAATTGGTTTTGTTTTCTTTCTAAGATCCATGTGGCAAGGATGTCTGGAACAGCGAAACGTGGAATTTAATTTTTTTAAACATATATCTTAACGTGGTGTCTAGTTCTCAATCATGTTGTACGACTAAGTCATTATTGTTCCTGGAGATCGGAATGCTAAGTTTGGGATTTGTTATTAATGTAATCCTGTAGCTACTTTATTTTACCTAGACATCGTTTTTGTGGTTTTTGTTGAAGGGCTTTGAAAGTTAAGCTTGTGAATACAAGCTTTTGAAGTATTTAGAAGTAGGTATGTAAATTAAAGTCGTGACAAAAAAAGGAATTATTCCAACACTCTAGCTCTCTGTCAAGCTTTAAAGAATTTATATATATTTTTTTCCCATTGTTATTTTATGCCCTAGGTTTTTATGACATTTTATTTAATTTTTGCTATACATTTTTGTTTTCTATCACCAGTTGGGCCCCTCTACTTGTTAGCTAACTTTGGTAAATTTACTTCAGTTAATTTCAAATAATTTTCCTCTTATAGTAGGATTGTATTATAGCTAAATTATTCATGCTGTATTCCCCCCCCCCTTCCAAATTGAGTAAAAGGTCTTTCTTCAAAAGTTTCAAACAATAATTTAAGACTGCTTAAAAAAAAATTTTTTTTTACTCATTTAATTAATAACTCTTTATTGTGAAATGTTATGTTTCTGTTTCTTCAAAAATTCTTCCTTTGCTTTACAACTTATTAATTTCTACATCTATCTTTTAAAAGGTAACCCAATTGAAACGGACCAAGCAAGAACTGGAACGCAAAGCAAGGGACCAAGAAGAAGAGCTTGAGGAATTGGCTGCCCAGGTTCAAATGCTTGAGCAAGCTAAGTTGAGACTTGAAATGTCTTTGGAAAAAGTTCGTCAAGAGCATAGACGAGAAGCTTCTGTTCGGGAAGAGGAAATTGAAGAAATAAGAGCAAGCTTTTCAAAAAAAGTGATTTTTTACAATCTTAAATTTTATTGAAATTCTTTAAGTCTCTCAATGATTAGAGTTCTCACTCATTCTTTTAATTTTTTTGAAGAAGGACAAAATTCATCTCAGAAACAAATATTTTTAAAACTTAGAAGGTGTTATGTATTAAAACTGTTAATATATTTTGCTAATACAAAGCTTTCAGATACACTGTTTTTATTTTTATCCACGCTATATTAATTAGTGAAGTCAGTGGCCCTTCTTCCATTGTAAGAAAGTCAAAAAATGTTCTTTGAACCATGCTCTGCTTTTTGTACTAGAACAAAAGTTAGTTGAAAAATCCAGTTTTGGTTTTTAACGTACTCTGAAAACTAACGAAGCATAACATATCCCAAAATTTATTTGGGTTAGATTGGGGAAACATATTTTGTGGAACAAAAGTTGCAAATTAAGTTATTGCTTCAGTATATTAAAATTATGTCTTATTATACAAGCTTTAATGACATATTTATTATGTAAATTAATGTTTTACACTTCAACACATTTTATATTTTATTATACTATCAATAATAATCAATAAATAGTATAACTACATTGTGAGTACATATATGAATATTACCTAATTGTACATATTATTAAAATCTACTTGTACGAAATGTTTTGCGAAATTTAAATGTTTAAGGAAGTTCTATAAGTATTTTCCAGGACTGCTTTAGAAGAACATCGACTATTTATACAGGATATTTAATTTTCGGTCGTAAAATTACTTATTATTTATGATGATATTAGAAAGCAGTTTATTGAACTTGTTTGTTTAAAATAAGTGTCAATGGTTTTTAACCTTCGGTTGTATTATAAAAAAGAAATTAATTTCATGGTATAGTTTGTTTGTGGATGTGTAATTATACAATATTTTTTACTTTATTTCCTTCAGTGCAATTTGTTTCATTGCTTTGTTTACTCCATAATTTCCTTCTGTATTTTCCCACTAAATAAAAAAAAATTTCATTAAGAAGGATTAAATGTTTTATTTCAGATTAAAAATCTTGAAGCACAACTTGAATCAGAACAAGACGAGCGTCATCAATTGATGAAACAAAAGCACGAGTTAGAACGGAGGATCTATGAACTAGCTGACCAACCACCTCCTCAAGATCCAGAAATCGAGAGGCGTCTGCGCAGAGATCTGAAACGTACAAAAGCACTTCTGAGGGATGCCCAGTCTATGCTAGAACACACCAGGGAAGGTCAATCCAGTAAAACTCTGATAAGGCAGCTTAAGAATCAGGTAACATGATGTAACTTAGTTCAATATATGTTTACTTTTTTAATGCTATCATATATTCTAAACTGATGCTGATAGATTGTTGCTGGCAAAGTAATTACTAACTGCAACTCTTTGATTACATCTAATCATTGCACCAACAGTGCAATGAATTTATTAGATTTAATTAATTTATTTAATAAAAGAAAAAAAAATTAATTTAATTTATTAATTTAATTTAATTAATGAATTTATTAGAGACCACAGTATATGCTTGCCCTGGATCTTAGCAGAACTCATATTGATGTCCAAGCTTCATCAAATTTTTCATCATTTGTTTTCAGCCTTTTGCTATAAATAGTGCCTTTTATAAATGATTTACCTTTTAATGATGAATGTACACATTGTGCTTCACATTTTAATGACTAAAAATCGTAATACTGCACAATGTTCTACTCTGTACTGTCATCTTTAGCATTATTTTGTATTTACTTAAAATGCTCTCATGGAAATTGATTAGTAATTAGTTTCATGTAATATGTGTTGAACTTCTCCTGTATTCCTTTAAAACCTAGCATAGCTGCTATAGCAACTTTATTTAAAACTCTGTAACTCACGCCCACTATTCATTGTAGAAACCTCTATACAGTGGTTTGCCATTTGTATGATATTTATTTATTTATTTTTTTGAAATTTCATTATTAAGCTACTAAAATATTTTTTATATTTTATTTATTCCCTAATTTTATTTCACATGAAAACATTAAATGATATTCACTTAATACTACTACTATATTTTAGAAATAAATGAATAAAAGAATAGTGTAAAATAGAAAGAAATAAATGAATTTATAATAGAAGAAATAAATGAATTTAGAAATAAATGAATAGTGTAAAAAAAATTTGTTTTGGTATTTTCATAAAAATCATTAATTTTTTTCTTCTTCTCAAAATGAATAATTTAGTTACTACATCATAGTAGTTAATAATTATTTTAGTTTTATTAGTTGTAGTCAGTAACGTTCTTAAAATATCAGTATATCAACAAAATATTTTAAAAGTAATTTTAATGCTTTTAATATTAAAAACCGTAATACTATCTAGTGCTGGTATTGAAAGCAATTTTTTTCTTCTTCCTAATAAGAAGTTTTTGTTTTTAAATAATTTATGTATGTTTTTAGGTTTATTTGTCATTTTTGGTTTTGTTTAGGTTTACTTGAACTAAATATATATTTAAGAATTTGGTGGAAAAGAAAAAGTACCAAGTGACATTCTAAAATAAATATAAAAAAACAAACACTAAACTTTTGGGTTTAAAATCATGTTATAATAATCAACTGTATGTACGAAATATTTTTTCCTGTTAAATCTATAAGATTAGTTTTGTATGAAAAAATATGTTTGTTATGTGTATGAAAAAATATGTTATGTATAATGTTTTTAGTGTAGTATTTTTCATTTTTGGTAAATATTTATACTTATTACATTTTCAATTTATAACTTGCTAATTATATTGATTTTTTTCCTAAATATATTTGTTTTTTTAACAGCTTGAGGACTCTGAGTTTGCAAAAGTCACAGCCGTCAAAGCCCGACAAGCAATTGAAGCTGAGCTGCAAGAATGCCAATCACAGCTTGAAGAAGTTACTCGTGTTAAAAATGAAGTAATATTTTACTGCATTCTAGAAATTAAGCCAATTCCCATATTTTCAATTTTTATATGTGTTTAGTTTACTCATAAAGAAAAGAAAATGTGTACATATATATTGCGCGCAAGTATTTCACATTTCATGGGGACTATATGCTTATGTGTTCCTCACTTATTTGGTAGTTCTTACCTCCTTTACAATTTTAGTGATGTCTCTACCATAGCTATCAATACTTTTATTTCTTATTTTTACTGTTCAGTATCCCTAAAATTTATTTAAGTTTAAAAATTAAATGTTAAAGGTAAATATATTTCAATTTTTTTTTTTATTTCGTTTTTAAAGTTGAAGAGATATTGCTGTTGAAAATAATTTTATCCAAAGTTTTTGACAAGAAGTTCATTTCAGCCCCTTTTTTTTCTTTTAGCTAAATTCAGCTATTTTTTGTGACTAAAAAAATAATTGATAACTTTTTTTTGTTTTTATAAACTCAATGAAATAAAAATATTCTTATTATTTTCTTTGGTAAATTCATTGTTATTGATTTACTTTTACGTGATTTGTTTGTTACGCAAAACTTATTGATATTTAAAAAACTTACATTGCAAAATGTTTATAAAATGTATAGTTTTTTTAAGTGGATATAGTGAAATGATTTTATTATTGAAGCAATAGAGACAGAAATATCTTAAGTGTATTTTTAAACTTATATTACTATTAAAAAATTACAAGTTCATATTAAGATAAATTTTTACATTTTAATAATATGAAACTTCATATTTATCTTATTGCTGTATATATAATCTTCTGAATGACTAGTTTATTATAGAGTTTATAGTTTCTGATTTCAGAACTATTTCCCACTGTGTTTTACGTTCAAATGTCTAATTTATATCTGTTTTTATTGTAACATTTTCCCACAAAGCAAAAATCCTTGATTTTTTCAAAATATTTTCTTTAACTCCTATTATTTGTTTTCCTTTTATGAAATTATATGTATTCCTTAATAAATTCTTGGTTATCAATGGTTATTTACCATTAAATAAATTTTAAAATCAAAAAATTTCACTTAAAATTCAACAAAATTAACTTAACTTTACTATCTATTCTTGATTGAAAAATTTTATTTAATTATTCTATTGATTGTCCTGACCTTTTTAAATTAATTGTATAAACTTTTCAATTCAATAAAATTGCAAAGTTTGAAGTTTAAATCATGTTTTTAAACTTTAAAAACAACCTATTATTTATTATCTAATTTGTTAAACTGTTTGTGGTATCAAAACTTTTGTGTAATTCATTTTCAAGCTTTTATTTCCTATTTTATGATTAAATACTCGACTATTCTATTTCAGGCTGAAAGTCGTTGTTTGCAATTATCAAGGGAAAAAAGTGCTATTCAAACTCAGTTAGAGGAGGCAGAAGAAGAAATGGCTGAAGTGATGAAAAAATATAAAGCTGCTGTTGCTCAGGTTATAATTTTAAAATTTCAGTTTTATTTTTTTTTTAATTTTCTGTTAATCGTAAGTTTTAAAATATAGCTTCATTCATTTACAAATTTACTTTAAAACGGTTTAAAAACTTTCATTAAAATATATAAATAATTATAAAATATATTTAATTTTCTTTATTAACAATTCTCTCTTTTTTTTTCTTTTTTTTTTTTTTAGATGTCCATTGATCAGAAGACATTAGCCGAGCAGAATCAACAAATTGCAGAACTAGAGAGTGAAAGGCAAATGTTAAAAGACCAAGTAAGGATCACTGTGACAATCATGAAAGTTACCACATTAATTAATCTATAATGCATATTTTAAGTTCTTATATATAATCTGACTAATTTTCTGTTTTCTTCCTGTAATAGGCTTAATGAACTTTTTTGTTTACTCTAAGACTTGCTCTCTTATTAATCGAATGATCCTAATATGCTTAGTCTCTTTAATACAGTGACTCTTTCATTATAGTCTCTGATACTCAAGATTTATGTTCTACTCCATAGACCCAATGTTTTATTACAACCAATTAAAACATGTGAACCAAGTTTTCTATATCCCATTGAATAATTGAAATTTACTTTCATTTCAAATGAACTCACATCTGAAACATTTCTGTATTTTCAAAAGAAAATGTGTCCACTGTGTGTGAATTGTGTTAGATTGATCTTCTACTGTACGTACTGAAAACTATGCCATGCAATATTTTTTTAAATAAAATACTGCAAAATAATCAATCATTTGATAGCAAGGAAACAATTTTAAACATTATTCTTATAGTGTTGCTGCACATTTAATGTTAAATATATTTAAGAAAGCAAGTGGCAGGATCCTCTTGATTCTTATTTAGATCTATGGTCCAAAAGTTAGTGATATAGATATTATTTTGCAGTATTTTAATTTAAAAAAAATATTGCATGGCATGATGTCTAGTACGTACAGTAGAAAATCTATATATCACAATTCTATAAACCGCAATTCTGCATAAGCCTCACTAGCTTTGTGGGTGTAAGCAATGAAATTTGCAGTTAAGAAATTTCTATCACTAAGAAAGAACTATAAACTTTTTATGTTATTTGTTTAATTATTTGCTAAGAGGTTAAAATTTTGAAAGCTAGGAAAACCAAAATTGAGTAATTTAATTGCCTCTAGTTCTAATACTGCAGAAAATTAAAAAAAAATTTCTGTAAATAATGAATACTGAAGTGCATATTTTCTAAATTTAAGTATTTGTTACTAAAATTTATTTTAAAGCATTTTAAGATTGCAGACAAATATTGAAATATTCAGTAGGTAAGTTTTAAGTTAAGATCTATTTAGCGCAAAATTACATAAAATGCAAAATTCCCAAGGTTTGCGTTATAAAGATATTCTACTGTATTCATAAGAGTTAAATGAATGTAATTTTCTTCTGAAAAGGTTCGATAAATTTCTCAGTCATGTTTTTTCTTGTTTGAAAATTTTAATCTTTATATGTATAAAATGTATTGAATTATTCCTTAATTATGGTCTATTTTCCATTTAAACATATGCTAATTACTTTCTTGTTGTTTTTGATTTGTTTTAACTTAACATTTAATTTTTATTTTTGTTCTTTTAAGAAAATGTTTGCTGGCAATATGTTATATTTATTGTTTTGCATTATTATCAAATATCTTATAAAGTTTCTTTTTTTTTTTAAGTGTAGCATGGATTTGTCAAAATTAATCTAAATCTAGCATAAGTAAATATTTACGTCATTTTGGTATAGTAGTCTTATTATAAAGCGTCAATTGTATAATTTTTTTCTTAATACTTTTGATTAAAAATTTCTAAATTATGATTTCATTATATTAGTGGTGTAAATAATTGATATCCCTTTTTTTCCTTTAAAATTTTTTACAAAGGCATTTTTTTTAAATACTGTGCAAATTGTTGCCTTTTATAATTTATCTTAGTTATATTTAGACTGTTGTATTAAAAATATAAAATCATTTTATAGCTAAGTGAAGTTAGCCATAAATTTGAACATCTTGCTGGCCAGTCGGATGATACACACAAAGTACATTGGTTGGACAGCAAAATAAGAGATCTAGAATCAAAACTAGAACTAGAACAGACTACCAAAACTCGTCTTGAAGTAAAATTTTTCTTATATTAATTAATATCTATGTATTTTTTCTTTAAAGAAAGGAATAAACCTTGTTTTTCTTTTCTAAATTCAGAATCAAATTGCTCGACTGAAAGAGCAAAATGATCGATCACGAGAAGAATGTGACTCATTGCGGAACAAGGAGATGCAAGCACAAGAAGGAGTTAGGCGTCTTCAAAGGCAAGTGAGAGATTTGCGGGAAGATTATGCAGCCCTGCAACAGAAGGAAGCTGATGCTTACAGAAAACAACATGAGCTAGTAAGAACTATTTCTTAAACTGTTCAACTTAAGACATGTCTCTCTGCTCCTCATAATTCCAATCTTGGTAGAAAAGGTTTTTGATTAAGTATTAAAAGTAAATAATTCAAGAATACTTTCCATTAAAAAATTTGTAGCTACAAATATCGTTTTTTTTTCTCTCTTTTCTTTAGTCAAGGTTTCAAAATGTTAATTTAATGTAATTAAAATTAATAAATTTCAGAAAAATATTCCAGTCTATTTTTTTTATATTTAATGTGCTTATTTTAATTTAAATACTTTACTAACATTACCGGCTGCCAAACATAACGTAAGTGTCAACCATTAGACATGCTGTATGGTTATCAATTATAAGGAATGTCATTAGTCCCCTGTGTAATTGCAAAATCTCAAAAATTTCCATAAGTAATTTTTATAAAAATAAAACTTGAACAGATATTAATATTCTCATACGTATGTATATATTTCTAAAATAAAAATAATAGAAACTAAGAAAAAACTTAAAAATCCATAATTCAGTTTTCATGAGTCAGAAAATGCATACATTTTAATATTTTTATTTTTCTCACATTTTTCAAAGTATTAACTAAGTTATCAGTAACTAAGTAAGTAATACGCCTCCTTACTCTAGTTGTTTTTTATAATAAAAGAAGAAAAAAATCTCAGAAACTTATGTTAGTAATTTTTATAAAAATAAAACTTGCATAGATATTAATATTCTCATAGATCTTTATATATTAAAAAAAAAAAAATTAAGAAACTTCAAATGAAATTTTTTTTTAAATATTTCTATTTTAGCTATCTTGAAATGTATATATTTTATTGTTTTTATTTTCATCACATTTTTGAAGTAATAACAAGATTGTCATTAACAAAGCAGGTCATAAGCGTCCTTGCTCTAGTTGTTTTACAAAAGCTCTAAAATTTCTACAAGTGATTTTGATATTGTAATTTCAGATGCATTTCAATCTGATCTCTAGCCAAAATTCTGCTCGTTGTTTAAATAAAATTTACCATGAAATAAATTTAAGCGAAAAAATGATATTTTACTTTAATGAGTTCAGCAAACAACTATATATTGCTATATAAAATAAGTTTGAAGAAATGTTTTATGTATGCATTAGTAATTTGAACTGACCATGCTATGAAAACTTTCTTGCTATGCTCTTGATGGTGAGTTCTATGAAAACCATTCCACTCTGGTTGTTCCACTATTTTGTAAGTGTTTAGAAGAGGGCTATTTATGTACCTCGATTTCTTACTTCTTTAATAATGTGTTTCATTTGGACTGACATACAACATGCCTTCTGCCTGGAGCTTATCTTGTAATGGACAGACAGTTAGCTTCGCTTATTTAAACAAATTATAATTACTATAATTTATTTACCCCATTGAATCTATCATCTTGTTTTCAGTAAACGGGTGTCTATAGAACTTGGTATATATGTTACTTGGACCATGGTAAAAAGAAATCTGTCACAAAAAATATTTAACGTTTTGATTGATAGTTATCAGTTTTGATGTAAAATGATATTTGATTGCCGAAGAAAAAAATGGTTTCTTTTTTTTCTTCCTCTCAATATATATATATATATACGAGTAGCCGCAATCTTGAAAATATGGACCCTTAATGTTAATTGTATACCTTTTGCGTATTTCGCCACATCTTGAGACATTTTTAAGCAAATTGAAAAAATTTTGCGCACTAACGGTCCATATTTCCCAGATTGCGAGTACCCCAATATTTTGGGGGATCAGAAAAGAAATCTGAGTCCATTAAAAGAAAGGCATTTTACTAAGAGAAATAATGTTTTTGTATCTGATTTCGCAGCTTAAAATATCGTCTGCACTAATTAATTAGCATATTTGAGGTCACCCCATCAAACCATTAAGAATTAGTACTGGAACGTGAAGATCTGATCATTAGATCAAAAGTTATTCAGGATGGTCTGTTTTTTTTTTTGGTGCACTGTATGGGGACGTAAGTTAATGCAGTTTGCAACAGTTTAAAAATGCCAGTTGTCACTGCTATTAAATCAATCTGCACCAATGCTAGTAAAGAATAAATAAATTAAATCAGTTCCAAAATTGGTTAGGAATTCAAAGAGACTGTTGAGTTGTTGGAAGTTTGAAGCAAATGAAACTGAGTTTCAAACAAGCATAAAGCGTCATGCAATAGATGGAGATATTCTTCGTATTATTGTTGAACTTATTGTCATATGTTTTGACAAAAATGGAATGCACGTTAAGCATATTCTTAGAATCTTCAATTAGAAATTTTTTGCCCTTTATAAGCACTCTATTTTTATCTTGTGTTCATAACTTAAACTAATTTTAATTGCCAATTTCCATGTTAAGATATACACCAACATATGCTTATCAGATTTTATTATAATTGTCTGCTATTCTTATTTTTAAGAATGGTTATTTGGAATCTGTGCATAGTTAAGAATATTTATAGTGCATTAATAAAGGGTTTTCTATTTCAGGAAATGGCTCTTGAAAACACAGAAACCGACCTTCAAGTTACCAAAAATGATCTGAGATTAGCATGCCAAAGAATTCAAGACCTGCAGAATGCTCTTGAGGACGATCTTGATTCGGGCACTGATGTTCCTGATGATAGGTTTGCGAAATTTCTTCTAATTATTTTTTTTCCTTCATTGTTTTATGAATCCATTTAATCCTCAAAATTCTCTTTAGATGAGTATTTTTTAACGATTTTCAATAAAATTCTTTTATGATAAAATGAAAAAAATCAACCTCTTTCTCTTTTAAAGCATTCAGAATTGAATCTAAGTGTTAGTCTTAGAAGAAATAAAAGTACTAAAAAAGTTATTTTTCTCATTTTTTGCACAGATGATAAAGCAATGCTTTTTTTAAAAAATAAAAACAATAAAAAAATTATGTTTCAAATAATAAGAAAGTATGTCTAGTTTTTGTGCATAAGTTAATATCTATTTTCTTGGATGTAATGCTTTTGTGTGCTAGTGATGATCCAATCACAGGGTCGAAAAGCTATTTGATATAATTGAATTCTATTTTGTTGATGAGCTCACTGAATGTCCTAATTTCAAGTTTTCTATAACAATTCAATGTAACATCTTGTGAAATAAAGACAATTTATACAATAAAGCAGCTATCAAGTTATTGCAGTTTATAAAAAAAATATTAGTCATTTCTAATTACACTCCAAAAAATTGGTTTGATTTTTAAACATATTTTAGTTTATTTATGTTTTAGGAAAATATTTAATATGATTCTCTTACATAACATCGATGAATATTGTATAAACTTATTCATCAAGATGTTAATATTGTATATACTTGTTTTAAAAAATATAAAAAATTTATTTGATTGCATTTAAAAAAATTATTTTAGTTCTATTATTGAATTAAAGAAAAAATAAAAAGATTGTGGTCTGTAAAACTGGTTTATGACTTTAAAGACTACTGCTTTAAAACTTAAATTAATGTACCTCTTTGTATAATATCTCACTGTTAAATCTTAGGAATATGCCGTAACAATAAAAGCTTCATTATGCAAATTTCACTGACAAAAAAACATTTTTCTATCATTAATCTTAGTATGGCTTACATTTCTTAAAGGTTATATCTACCTACAAGATTTAAAAAAGAAGAAAAACAAAAATTTTTTCTGGAAAAATTTTTCAAAATCGATTTTTTATACATTTACTGACAATATCATAAATTAGGGGTTTTATTATGTAAGAACTTTGACCTTAGCATGATCACTTTTAGACAATTGTGATTAAAATAATAATTGGGACATTGCAAACTTTATGCACACATTCTTCATTTAAAAGTTGAATTGAAAAAAAAATTGGACTAAAATCAGAAATTATTTAAAAGAGGAAGCACTATAAATGTTGCTGAATGTTAATAAACATGAATTTAATAAATAGGTCAATTAAAAGTTAAATAATATTTGTCAACAGCTTTAAAAACAAGTTTTTGTGATAGAGGTATGTTTTCAAGATAATGTACTTTCAAAATATGCAGTAAATGAAATTGTTTTTTTTTTTTTTTAATATTGACTACCATCATACTGACCACATTTCCACCATCATGTTATTTGTCATGAAACTTGTGGTCCTATTACCTCCATGACTCCTTTGACCGTCAACTAGCCATTGCAAAAACCTTTTAATACTTCATATCATTAAAAACAAAAATTATTTCTAATAACTTTTTTTTGTAAACTTTTTCAGTGGTTCTGACAGTGAAGACAGTTTTGAACTGTCCGTTCTTAGAAACCAAAGTGTGACCCCTGTCCAACGATGTGATAGCGTTGCGAGTAACCTCAGCTACTGTACGACGGAGGATATTCGATCAAGAACTTCTTCATTCAGTAGGGAATTATCTGCATTTAGCAGTAGGTAATTTACCATGTAGGCATGATGTGAGCCATCCTGCATTATTCCTAATAATTATCCACAACTAAGTATATTATAACTCTTAACAGCATGAAATAACCATTTGTGTTTTCTTTTTAGTGTGTGAGTAAATAATTAAACACTAAAGACAAGTGCAACTTATTCATATGATACTTCCCCTCAAATACAATCATTTTAAATAAATAAGGAAGATAATTTTGTAAGAGCTGTGTATGTCTTGTTAAATATTTAATAAAAATATTCAATTATGAAGATTTTGTTATTGCAACAAGGTAACTGGCACTCTATACCGGCAGTTCCCTAAATGATGGACCTTTTTTTAGTGGAATTGCAATTTAATAAATAAAGTTCTGTAACAAATGTACTACTTATTATAGTACTAATTGTGCTACTATTAGTACTACTAAAATTAGTTGTACTAACTGTACTATTAATCTTTTTGAAAATATTGTTTAAATGTGAGTTTCTTCTGTCATCAGTAACAGTTTTTTGAAAATTAGTTGAATTTGCAGTTGAGTGGGAATTTGGTTTGGACATTTACTGAAAATGAATAAAATAAGCTAAATTATAGCTTTCGTTGAATTGTTGTTGAAGTTCATTTACGTCGCAATAGAGCTGCACAATGGCCCATTGCCGACAGTCTGGGAAGCATCCCTGAGGATGATCCGAAAAAATGCCATCACAATTTTGATCCTCTGCAGTGGGGATGGCACCCGCTTTGGTAGCTCAACGACCTGCACGCAAAGTCGAGCACGTTACGGTAGAACAGTTTAACGAGGACCAATACCGCACACCCTCGGTCCCTACGCAGACTGATCCAAGTTGTCACCCACCCGCACACTAACCGCTGCCAGTGAAGCTTGACTTCGGTGATCTGCTGGACCAGTCCACTGCAAAAGTTTCGTTGAATTGAAAAGAACTGTTGTTACAAACAATGAGAATGGTTAGCAAAGAAACATATTTCTTTACTGTTCTGTGTAATTATTTTTTCCTATTAAAAAGTTTGATGGAAAATACTAGTGCAATTAAATTTTATTATTTTTTTTTAAAGAAGAAACGCTATCTTTTTTACTGAAATTAAGCTTGAATAATTTAATAAAAATAGCAGAAATATTAAATGAATTATGATTGGATATAAATGTAAGTACAAGTTTAAAAAAATCATTACTGATGGGGGAAAATAAATCTCACCTCTTGGAAACCTTGTGATCCTTCCATGGTATCAAGGGTTCTGCAAAACCCCTTTTTAGAACCACTGCTCTATACAATTGTAGTTTTAATGTTTAAATTCAAACACCGTAATTCACAAATGGTTTTATCTCAACTTTGCTAAGTTGTTATATAACATTTTAGAAATATTGCGGTAAAATAAATTTTGCTTTACTGTGTTTGACTCTTAAAGGGGAGAGCCCAATTATAGAGATTGCCAGTTTAGGTAAATAACTGCAGTTAGTAAGAATGATAAATTAAACAAACCATCTTTCTAAGTTGAATTTAGTTTATTGTACATGTAAGCCATAATTCAAATATTGATTTGTGATAACTATTATATAATGTTTTCTAATTGTCCTTTTAAACTTTAGTGTGCATTACTTCTGTGTAACAAAATTCTCAGTTTTATAATTTTCTAAAAACTTTCACCTGGATAATGTACGTTTATCCATAATTTAAATACATTATTTATACAAAAATGCACCAATATTTCTGTTACCTATGTATAGCTTACTTTGTTATCATGATAACTATGGACATAATAACATTGAATTGTGTGCATAATGAAATTTATAATCACATTTTAAATCTTATATCAACAATAATTTTTTATTTATTTTTTAAGGAAAATAATAATTTTTATACTTTTTTAAACTTTGTTTTTTTTTGTCATGAAAAGTTTCTGTGAGTGAATTCTTAGTCTTCTTCATTTTAGTCTAACAAGTAACTAAGTAATAATTTTTGCACGTCTCTACCTTGTTTGCATTTGTTTGATTTAAAAATAAAACTTTGTTGTCTGTATTTGTGCGAATTCATAATCGCACATCTCAATTTGTATTAATGTGATTTAAAAAATACATATTGAGATCCATATTTGTGCGATTTAAAAATCACACATCGTGATGTTCAAGCGTGCGATTGAAAACAAAGGAATCATGCGAATTTTAGATAATGCTATTTTAAATAATTTTTCAGGGATGATGTTGAAAAGGACGTCAATGGATTATCTGGGGTGAGCAGTCGAGGACACAACACAGAAGCAGATGAAAGTATTATTTGAATCAATATCTCTCTTCTGGTCCACACACACCCAAAAAGAAGAAACAGGTGGCTGGCCACGGACTTTGTCAATTACAGAGGCCTGGAGCATTTTTTCCATTTTTATTCTAGGTAATCAGCCTCTTCTCTTAGGTGCCATTTTTTACTTGCAAAGAACACTTTCTTTTTCTACTGGCGTCAATCTTTTGACAAGCAAGCTCTGAGCTTTATTCAACTGTGAGCAACACAGTGTTTTATGATTGAGATTCAATAGGGGATGATGCAGAGATGCCAACTTGCTTCGGACATCGGATTCATATTTTCGAGTGGTAGTCTTTTAATGTATGATTCTTTGTGTATTAAACTCGATTTATAGGATTTACTCTCGCTACTGCTTCGAAATAATGCAGAGGCTCATAGGATACGACACTTAGCCTGCATTCGAGCTGCGTTGAGAGTTTTAAAAAGTTTGAAAAATTAACTAAAATCTGCAAAATTTAGATTGCAGTTCTCTACCAGTTTTTAAAGTATTTTGTCTTGCCGGTAGCAGTTGGCAACTCTGGGTAATGTTGAAACATGTTTTGATTGGATTAGTGAGAAGGGAAATTACATTTAGAAACTTAGCATAAAAGTTTGTTTCTCTGCGTAGCTCTTTTTTTTAAAAAAAAAATTTTACAAAATATTTTTGAGTGTGTTAATTGGCCTGTTTGCTGCAATATTTTTTTTTTCATTAGTTTATGTAGTTTGCTAAGTTGCATTACTTTATCACCTTTTCTGCATCTTTTAGTAGTTTTTTTAATAGTTTATTTTATACCCTTTAATACGTTTTAATTAAAATATAGGGTAACAAAATTGACTAAAACCTATAGTTTAACAAGTAGCTGTAAGTGTTTTAAAAGTATTACTTATAAATTTTAATATCTTGAAATCTGTATGATATGTTTAAAAGTTATTTATCATATTATCATAGATAGCTATAAATATTTTTAAAAAAATAAATACAGTCGGACTTCTATTTAACGAACTTCCATTTTGCGATTTTTTTCGAGGAACCATAGACATTTTGGAAATTTCTTCGTAAAATAACTTCCAAATAGTGAAGTAAATTTTCTATTTAATGAACTTTTTTTTGAGATCCACTTTCCCTATATCCCAAAATATTTCAAACTTGTTAATGCATTGATGGGGGTAGTTACCTTGAATTAATTTTCACAGCCACTTAGCTTTTTGAGAAGGCAGTAAGATCCCTTTCCCATTTTTGTTCGCATTTCATGCAGGAATTCATGCCAAAAATCAATTTATAAGAAAGCATAACTGATGTTTCTAAAGCATGGAACTATGATATAACAGATCGTACTAATCGTAACAGTTTTGCTAAAGCTGGATTCTTTGTCAGCGTGGATAATTTGGAAAGTGCGGAGGACGAGGATCTCATTCCTTTAGAAGAACTTTTAAAAAAATGTGGGTACAGCGAAGAGAGAACCATGAAATTAACGATGATGTACGTGATTAATGATTTTCTTTTTTATTGATTCTAAAGCTCCAACCGTAGAAACATTAACTGAATCGGATATTTTGGACAGTGTGAAAAATAAAAACAATAAGCCAATAAATTGTGAGGAAGAGGAATACAGAAATGATGAAGAAATCATCAAACCTTCATATGATGAAATGCTAAAATCATTTGAAACAGTTCGATAGTGGATAATAATTCACAAGATAAAGGTGCATCAATTGCTATTTTAATTATATCTAGTGTTTATGAATTTAAAACCTGTTTTTTGTTGTTTAGGTATTACAAATTATGATTTCCTATTTAATGAATTTCCCATATAAGGAATTTTTTATCTCGATTTATCGACTTTGTTAAATAGAGGTCCGACTGTAAATGAATGAAAAATCCATTGTTCTAAATTGCATTTTTTGCTTTTTATGCGCTTTATTTTCTTTTTTTATAAAATTATATACAATATGTTTTGATAACTTACATTTAAATTTCAGATCATTCATAAAACTTAAAATTATGCATAATTTTCATAATGGTAAACTAATGAACATTGTTTAAATGTTCTACAAACTTTCTTCAACTATAATATTTCCCCCTCTTTTTGCTTAGATATTTATCCACGATATTATATTTTTTTATATGCTCTCAAATTGTTTTAAGTGTAACATTTATTTGATTATTTATTGTTTTTCTGTATAATTTTTCCCACCTCCTTCTTCCTGATTTACTAGTTTGCTGGCAGATTTTTTCAATTTTGATGCATTTTGCATATGGGAAAGTACTTATTTTCAATGAAGCAATCTGAACTCAGTGGAGTGGTTTTATTAATACGTCCAAAGCTTAGTTAAATTTATTAGATATTTTCCTTAGATCTTTATTTACTTATTTTAATGTTGAAAAGTTTCATTGGTGCCTATCGGTTTCCGTATTTTAAAAATGTTGAACTTCTTTGATACATTTTTGTCTATAACTTTTTAGTATAATTGTCTTTGAAAGAAAAACTGTTTGTCTGAATGATATTCTATTAGCTGTGAATGCGATACTTAAATTTGTGTTACATGTTACTTGAAGTGTTGTTACATATTATTATAATTTAAATATTATTTTATAAAAATTATACGTTATATGAGAATACATCTGTACACATTTTTATACCCATTATGACAGATGGTTTGTTTTGTTTCCTTTAGTATATTAGAGCTTGAACATATACTATAAGGGTTTCTCAAATGAAAAGTGGTCACATGTGGTAGACACGAGAGCATTTAAGGTGAATGTACAGCTTTTCTATGAATGATGTAACCAAAACAGAATAATGTTAGCTGGTATAGTGTTTCAGTGACGGAAGCTACAACGATGTCCTGAGTTGTAACTCTCCAATTACCTCTTATCGTTTCATCAACAGCAGAAATAAATTCATGGGAAATCATGGCATTTGCTTGCTTTTGGTTTTGAGTGAACTAATATTGTGACATTTATCTAAGATATTGTTTGTCATAAACGCTATTTTACAATAGATGTCTGCCCTATGCTCATTCTTATGTTTTGGACCCATATATATCTTAGCATGACTTTGCATTCACTTTAAATGCTTTCTTACAAACTGGTTATTCAAGATAAACCAGTTATCAGCTGTACTGCAATCTATAACCATGAAAGGTAGCACTGCTATCGCTACTGTATTTCTGGCACTATTTTGCAGGTCTCTTTTTATTTCAACAACCCTAATGTGTTTGTATAAAAAATTTGACTTTCTTGACTGCAAAATTTAGAACTTTACAAAATAAACAAAAAGTTATTGAATGTTTGCATATCAAATGTTCATCTATTATTATAGTGCTTAGTTTATTTTTCGCTGTACATAAGTTTTATAAATTATTTATTTATATATTATGTATTTAAATAAAAAATATTTGCTTCTTATGAAAACAATTGTAAATTGAATGAAAAAATTGTCAAAATTTGTTTTAATATTAAGTTTATATTTTTAAACATAAAGAAAATTATAAGTTGATATAATTAGTATCTATTAATGCTCTACTTAGTATGTTTTTACTGTTTAAAAGTTTAGAGAAATGGTTGATAAGTTTATAGAGGTTTTACTCGAACAGCTAGTATTTGCTTGAAATGTTTTACAATTTATTTTATGTCTTTTTCCGAAATATAATACGATTTATTTAACGATTTTTTCCGAAATATATTACGATTTATTCACGAAACATCAACATTTCTCTATAATGTATAAACAGTGGAATGTGAAAAAAAAATTTAGGTTAATTTTCAATGTTACAAATTCGATTGATACTTTTAAGTAATTTTTTTGCGCCGTCTTTGTATACCAAATAGCTGAATATTTGATAATGTGAAGAAAAAAACTCTATTTCTAAGTAGGCCATCTGTTGGTATGTGTTAAAGGTGGCTTTATTATTCTGACTGTATAATCTTCATCGCATGACATGTGCATTGTCTTTTTTATATATTTTGTATAAATCAATTTATACATGTGTAAGGAATGATGAACATTGCATACCTTTGTTTTCTAACGCAATAAAATGTTTTTAATTGAACTTTCATTTACTTGTTTTTTTTATACTTTAAATTCCTTAGTATTTTGGTTGTGAAATTAATAATTCTTAATGTGATGCTTTAGATCAGAGATACTCTATACTCAATGGAGCGCTTATCCTTCAAATAATCTCAAATAATCTGTTAAAATGGAAAAACAATTCATCACTGATTGGATTAAACTTTGAGAACGTAAAGTTAATGAAGTCAATGTTCAATGTGTTGATATCTTGTCTGTCTGTCGGCAAAAATTTAAAAAAAATTAAAATAGCACAGAATTTGCACAGGCTATGCTCACTTTTGAAGAAACAATTGTAAACTTTGACAGGATAATAGGAACTTTGTTTTGACTTGCATTTTAAATCAGTCGCATTAAAGTTCAGTTATCTGTAGTTTTCACAAATTTTTTTATATATGCTTTTTATAAAACTTGGATCTTGACATTTTCATAACTATTGCTCTATTGATTGGATTTAACCTCTTGAGACTCTGCGTCCAATATATTGGTTAGTACATTTTTATCACTTAAAAAATATTATGATTTTTTTTTTCTGTCTGTAACTTAGTGTAGTTGTAAAAATGTAAATGGATGTACCTTCATTGGTAGCAGATTTTAATTGCGATGAAAAATTATAAGAAAAATAACAAGTTTGATTCAAGTAACTTTTTTGACAGTTTTATTATGTCTTATAAATATCTTATTATTTAAGTCTAATATTTTTTGTTGTTGTTTTATTTCTGAAATGTGAAAAAATACACTTAAAACATCCCGGAATGAACTAAAAATTGAAATGTATATTTTTCAACAAAGCTTTTAAGTTGCTAAATAAAAATCATAGTTTCTACAATTATCAAGAGTCAAAGGGAATGTGTGAATAAACGTACCTTTTCTAATACAGATTTAGATATTTGTCCTTTAAAATGTAGCACCCACATTCTGAAAAATATCCTTTATTCAGGAGAGTGATCGAAGCGTTGGACCTTTATATGTTCGATTCACTTTTTGCATGTGATGATCAAAAACGAGAGTTCGCAACTGGTGCTGGAAAAATCGCATCTAATTTTACAGCAGAATTGATAGCCATTTCTTCGGCTATCGAAACGTACATCAATCTTGAACCTTCGGAGCAGCTTAGTGGTATCACCATCTTCAGCGACTGCAGGTCTGCCTTACAGGCCCTCAGCAGAGGTACCTCAAGCCTTGTCCTGAATATTATAGAACAACTTGGACAACTTCAGNATTTTTTTTTTTTAGGTGGGTTTAACAATAAAAAAAACGTCTTTTTGTAGCGATTCAGAAAACCGGAAAAATCAGTTATCCGGAATAGTGATGGCCCGATCGTTCCGGATAATTGGTCCCCTACTGTATTTATTATTTTTCAGTAGGTTATAATAGTCGAAATAATTGGATTGTACGATACACGATTTTAAACTAAATAATTTTAAATTCCAAAATTTAAACGGAATCTTTAGAATAGCTCTTAAGAAATGAAGTTCTATTGCTCAAGTACTATTTAATCCGTTTTGCTCATATTTTGCAATTTTGTAAGTTTAAAGATTTTAATCTTAAATATGCTAATTTATAAGTGCAGAAAATGTTCTAAGTTGCGAAAAAGTTATTTTTAAAGTTTCCATTTCTCAAAAACTATTTGACGGCTTTCGTTCAAATGTTGTCATTCAAATAGGGAATCAGTACTTAACACAAATATAAGTGAACATTTCCATGATAGTTAATCAAAGGATATTGAGGGTTCTATATTCTTTGGTTCAATAACACTAAGGGTTAATATTTCACAGCTAGAGTAAGTTCAATGATACTCCTTTTACTTGGCTCGTCCAGTTTCCAATGACGTCGTCATCAAAACCAATATTGAAACAGACATGGCATTCTCCAAGTAGTGCAGCAAAAGTTTCGGTAAGACTCATTTTTCGACAATGGTTAAGTTAAACTGAAATAAAAAACAATAAATCTTCTAAAATAATGTTTTACATTAAGTTTTTTTTTTACTTTTTAGATAAAGTGAGATATTTTTTTTAAATTGTGTGAAAATTGTAAACATATGTCAGTTGTAAAGTAATATTTACAATCTTAAAGGGTGTAAAATTTCTATCGCTTTCCTGACTGAACTAGGTGGTCTATCAAGAATTCAAATTCTTTATATGTTTATATAGTAAGATATTTTTTTATGAATGATTTCGTACCCTGAAATATCGTCTGCAGAAATTAATTAGAATATTTACAGTTATGCCAATAGATTGCATTTAAACTCGAACCATATTTTTTTTTTTTTAAGTGCTCAGAAATCTTTTTTATTTTGTGCCAGTTACCAGTGTAAATATTTCACTTTATTTTTCCGTTACTCTTTTTTTTTTCTCTTCGTTTCTTTGTTGTTATCTAGATGTATCAATAACTAATTTTGTTGTTGAAGTTGTAAAGAATAGAGTTTGATATTCCTGCATTAAATCAATATTTGAATATGTTTTTACAACATGAAACATCCTGCTTCATATCATATTCTTATCTAACACAAATATAACACCTTAAAATGCATCTCTATTTTTTTTTTCGTGTCTTCTTTGTGGAGTAAACGTTTTTATGAAGCTTTCAGAAAACTGTTTTAGTTAGTGACATGTTTGGGGAAATCCTTATTATGGAGAATTCTTGAAAATTGATTTTGATCTTACGGTTTTTTAGTCACGAAACGTTGTGGTATGTATTTCTTGGTTATTTTCTTTCAAATGTGATTTCAATTTTTCTTCTATTTTGAATTACATTCAGAAATTAAATATTAAGCAGCTATAAATTATAACAAAATTTATGAACTGCAACTAAATGCATATTACTTTGAATTTCAGCTTCTATTCTAAGATAATATAAATAGAAATCACTTGGATCAAAAAAGTTTTGAAGACACAAACCCATATTATTCCAATCAAAAGCTACTCAATTAAAAAAGAGTGAAGTATATCCATAAGACTCAAAAGTTAATTTCAAAATACGTTTGTAAAATTATAAAATAAATTATATGTTTAGAGTCTGTACTATCTGCCGAAGGAATTTTACTGAAAACTGAAACAATTTGATTAGTATTTCAAAATGCTGGTGCATAGAATGTATGAAATAATTGAATAGCATTACCATGATTTTTTTTCAGAAACTTAATGCTTATTTTATAAATTATAATTCATCTTGTAACGTTTACTACTATATTTCTCGTTGGGCTGATGGCACTATTTTGAACCGAATCCCCACTATTTTATTTCCCATATCATCTCAAAGTGGACAACCGAGAATTCTCTTGATGCTCCTGGTAAATGAAAAAAAAAAAAATTTATGCCGATATTTAAAATTAATTTTCAATATACGCTATTAATGTATTATGTATATATATTTCCAAAAAGCAATATTATTGGAATCCGATTAAGAAAAGCGAGAAATCGCTAAACTATTATTATCGTCAATGATGCTTAATTAGTTTTGGTAATAAATATACTAACTAAAAATTTTAAAAAAGTTATTTACTCCAAGTATTAAAAGTCAAAACAATTAAGGAGATGGATAAACAATTAAAATATTAAATGCTAAATCCGAAATATTCAATATACAGGGTCTTTAAAATTAAAGTTCCATTTTGAAATGGCTATAAAAATAAAACTACCCGACCAAATGTCATCAAACTTGGTAAATGTCTATAAGAGGTCATGGGATTTTAGTTCCCGCAAAAAAAAAAAAAAAAAAAAAAAAAAAAAAAAAAAAAAAAAAAAAAAAAAAAAAAAAAAAAAAAAAAAAAAAAAAAAAAAAAAAAAAAA
>NC_092210.1:88468780-88506657 GCF_043381705.1 Parasteatoda tepidariorum | reverse complement strand
ACTAAGAACAGAAATAAATTAAATGTGGAGTTTCGAGGGGATTTAAGATTAAAATTGACCAATTTTGAACCCAATGTAACGAACCTTGCAGAAAAAAAAACACCAGGCACACCCATGTCATTGATTAAGAAGCAATAAATCCGTAGTTACTTTACTTATTATTTCTACTTACTTATAATTACTTATTATTTCATAAATATTAAGGTATTTATATTTCAACATTAATATATTTTTCATAAAACTATTGTTACACTATGTACTATTACTTTAATAAATGTTCAAAATCATAAAATAAATGTACATACACAGTATCTAATAGAGTTTTATTTTAATTAGCAGAAAATTACTTTTATGGGGGTCGATGGAGATTTCGAAAAATTATGTAGGGGTCGATGATCAGAAAAGTTTGGCAACCCCTGGTCTATGTAGTGAAAATCACGTCAACATAACTTAAACGTATCATCTAAAATAAATCTGAGCATGCGCAGTTGCCTCATTCTTACCTACGGAATTTAACGTAAAAGTGAGAAATCTCCCTTTTTTTTAAATAGAAAAAGCTTATAACATTTAGACATATTTGAACATCTTGTAACTACATTTTATTTCGAAGCAGTTTCATATTGAATTAAACTTTTAACTTTATAATTACACGAGTACGATTTTTTTTAATTAAAATGTATGATGCATTGCAATTGGAAAAAGAAAAAAAAAAAGCAATGCAAGTGGAAGTTTTTCCGGGAAACGCGTTTTTATTTCAATTGCGCGACACCATGCTAGTTCAGGTATAATTAATTATTTAACTAGAAGACACCACACCCTGCTGGCCGGGATAGCCTGGTCGGTAGGGCGCTGGGCCCATGTCCGAGAGTTCGTGGCTTTGAAACCCGCCGGCCGAAGACTCCCCGTGTTATAAAGTGACTGATGCACGTTAAATCTGTCGAATCGCGAAAGTCCTCCATGTTCCCATAACAAATCAATACGTCGGGGGTACTGGATTGGAGATCGATCGCTCTCTGGTTCAGGTCAAAATTACGATCTGTGGATGAATGAATGGATGTATGAATTTGTCCGCCCTATAAACGGGTGTGGCATAAGTCGAATTCTTGGCCACAGATGGCGCCACTGGAAAACAAGAACAATCGTACCCCCTCTGCCTAAACAGGCATTCTTCAGGCACAACAACAGCAACCACCCCCTGCTCACTAACGCTCGCCAGCTATGTGATGTGAAAGTTTTATTTTTCGCTTGATATTGAAAAAAAATCATAAGAATCTTGTTAATAGTTAATTAGCGTAATTTATAACCAAATCATTTTTTATTATAAATAGCGATTGCTTCTCACTCATAATTTTTTTAAAAATGTCTATAAAACAGGTAATTTTTTTTATAAAGTGTATCAATATTTAAATTTCCCGTACGCACACATTTTGTTAAACGTTAATCGTAGCGATATGAACAGCTACGTAGATTTGAAAAATATTCAATTGGACTTGGAAAGAAGAAAAAAAAGATTAAATACAGAATGTGCAACACATTGATAAGAAGTAATTTTACTTATTGACACTATATAATGATTACCTTATCATATGAAACTGTTCAAATTGTAAACAGTTTTTATTTCTATCGAGCTTCTTATAATTTAAAAAAAAAATTCGATACAAATGATAAGATTTATATGGGGCAACATCAAATCACTCACTCTCTTCTTTTATTGTATTTATTCATTTTTTTAAACATCAAGAAAACTTATAAAAGAAGATTTCGGAAGAGATAAAGTTTTCTGCAACAATGGACCAAAAAAGAGAAAGCTCTCGAGAAAAAAGCACTTGAAATTGTAATAATTTTTTTAAAAAAAATATTTATTTTGAAAATAAAATTGCGATAAGTGCGTCAAATTTAAAACTTTTAATGCATTACTGGGGTCTGTAGAGCTGTTCACATGGCATTTTTTACTGCAGGTTTAACAGTAATAATTCACCAACTGAATATAGAATCTTTTTTATTCCATCGTACTCAATGTACATTTTTCTACTCACCAAAGTAATTTCGATGCTCTAAGTCTGATGCTTTTTCCGCAGCAAAACAAAATGTAGCGTAAAGTTGAACACCCAAAACAGAGGCGGTAACGATTTCTTACTATTCTTTAAGCGCTATGTTATAATTTTCTTAGGTGCTGTTCTTTTTTTCTTACAAAACTTTTTTTCAGTATGGTATATACTGAGCCGCGATGGCTCAGGGGATAGAGCGTTCGCCTTCCAATGAGGTGAACCGGGATTCTGGTCGGATGGCTGGTCGATACGAATTCCGCATCCGGTTTGCACCGACCACAGTGATGACGCGAAATATCCTCAGTGGTAGACGGATCATGGGTTAGAGTCCCCTTGCCATCAGGCTAACCTTGGGAGGCTCTCGTGGTCTTCCTCTCCATGCAACGCAAATGCGGGTTAGCTCCATCAAGAAATTCTCCACGAAGGCAATTTCTCCCAATACTCGATCCAGGAGTTCCCTTGTCTTCTGGATTGGGTTCAAAATTACAGGGCTACGGAGTTGAACATTAGTAGCCGTAAATCCATAAAATTGGATCAGCTGTTCAACGACGGTTATAAAATAAAATATGGTATATACTTTTTCTCGTGTCGTAGGAGCAAAACAAACGCGCTTCTTAAGACTATACTAATGCATTGCCAAAATAAAAAAAGGAACAATTCATAGTGAGTCGAACTGATAAATATGCTTGGCAACAGTGTGACATATAAAGTTAATTATGTAATGTTTATGAAGTTAATTATGTAAAACAGAGGTATATTGTGGAGTAGTGTTTCCAGTATTGAATGAGTTACGTATGAATCTTTTTACTTTCACATCCCTTCAGATGTAGGCGTTGTAACAATGAATGTTGGGTGTTCGAAAATTCGACCGATTTATTCAGAGGGGGGAATGATATAAGACATTGAAGTTGCAATTACGACTCATTTTCAACAAAACTTCCATCAGCTATATGAATAAAAAATTATAACACATAATAATAGATGGTGTTTCCTACACTAGGGTGCGCTGCAAGCTCTTGACGGCCTATATTTCCGGGTTACTGTTTTTGACGTGCTTTGAAGCCATTGAATCACAACGTGATCATTGTGTTTTGAGACTGTCTTGGGAGTATTTCTTATAGACGTGTATTTGCTATCTGATTTATTATTTGTGTTTAAAGGAAGAATCGTTATTAGAATCATCATTTGAAAAAAATAATCGTTATAAAACACTTCTTACCTTCTTAACAATAAAAAAGAACTGTTATGAAACACTTCTTAACAACAAAAAATAACCGTTATATAACACTTCTTACCTTCTTAACAATAAAAAGGAACCGTTATAAAACACTTCTTACCTTCCTAACAATAAAATGGAACCGTTATAGAACACTTCTTAACAACAAACAATAACCGTTATATAACACTTTTTACCTTCTTAACAATATACAAACTTCGAAATTTAAATCGAAATTACAATTTGTGAAATGAACTTAATCTCGCTGCTCGAACAACATGCTAACATTAGCATATGATAGTGCACGGCTTTCAACAAGATCAAGCAGTAATAAACAAGTAAAATGAGGTTGAATCAAGACTGCCAAAAAAGCGAGTTATTTCTAAATCTAGCTACTATGTCACCTTTTTTAACAATGCATTTATAAATAATTCAAACAAATTTTCACTTCAAATTCATCAGAACTACTTAATATCATTGATATGTTACGAAATTCAGCAGATTTGGGCTCAGAAATTATAAAACTTATTTCTTTTATTAAAAACAAAATTATCTGTTTGAAAACATCGCCTCGCAGAAAAAGCTGTAATAAGCAGCTGTACACTTTCGAACCGAAAGCAAAGGAAATTAAGAGTCCGAGATTGTTGTAGTTGTTGTTTACATTTATGTTGCAAACACCATCCATTTAAAGGTATCAAAATGAAACTAAATAGACTGCTTATATAGCACTTATAGTTTCAATAAAGATTTATATTGAAACTAATAGATAATAGAGACTAAACACATAAAAATGTGTACATGTTGTAAGTGCCAAATTTCTCAAAGAATACTTTTTGTTCTTAATTGCTTTCCAAGACACCTGTTGCACGTACTGGTTTAATGTACAATTCGAATGACACTGGTCCGAAATAAAAGAAATATACATTTTCTTTAACCTGACAGAAAGAATTTACTTCTATTAAAAATTTGGTATTTTATCTTATTGAAAACATGTTGTTACTTATATTTTTTTTTTCAAAAGTAAGTACTGCAGTAAGTGAAAAAAATATTCAGCTACTGTAAAATTTAAAAAATAATTTAGCACAGGTCAATGAAACATGAAATGGCTTCCAACACAGCAGATAGTGCTCGTTGTTGTAGGTACAGGTAAGAATTATATACCCAATTTATATATTTTTGAAGCTTTTAATCTTACCTCTTCAGTTTCTTGGGATTATTAATATCAGTCAAAGATGAGTCTCTTAAAAAATAATGACTTATGGTACATTAAAAAATGTAAATATCCTAATGTATTTTTTTGTACTGGTTAATAAAATTGATATATAAATCTTCCCTTCCATCTCATTAAGTTTGTTTAATAATGCCAATCAAAGTACGGAAGATCCTCGCTTCTCCGAATCTCTTTAATTCAAATACCTCTGTTTCTTTTTCTTCATATAATTGATCAATCTATCTGTTTTACAAAAAAAGTTCTCCCACATCACTATAGCCAAAGCAAAATATATCAATACAATTGACAGTGAAACCAACTAAGAAAATCAATGAAAATCAGGTAACGATTCAGAATTAGCTGCTTTGTAGAAATGGTTATCTTAAAAAAAAAAAAAAAAAAAAAGGAACGACGAAGTACCGTTTTCTAGTAGCAATAGTGCAAGTGAATTTTTAAAAAAATATCTTTTATACATATAAAAGACATGGATTAAATGGCCATCTTAAAATTAAATCTTTTTTAGTACTATAATGAATGAATAAAAGAAATCTCAAGGTTTGGTATTTATTGATGAAAACAGGTATAACATTTGAATATTTTAAAAACGCAACTAATATGGAAATATTTGTTTATACGTCAGGATCAATTTATCTCAGATTATGATGGTCCTGCCATATTCGGAGGGTAGAACACATCAAGCAGTATTATGAAAAACCGGTTAAAACATCATGTGTAGAATCTTCCAATTGTAATTTTTATATCTGTAATATTTCATTTTTAGATTCTACTGCTCGAGTTCCTGTACTGGATACCGCAACTCATCAATAGGTGCCGGACCTCTCGAAGATTTATTTCAAGTATTAAGGCCTAACATCAATGAATCATATGCATCTAAACTTTTTCTTGGTGATTCTGAGAACTTAGCCGCTTTCTCTAATACCGATAACGGTACAGATTATGACTGGCAGCAGTTGACATCAGATGGAGATGATTTTTCTGATTTCATTGACATTCTTCATCAATGGCCGTCTGAGAGTTATCAAGAACCATTTCCAACTTATGATACAAGTATTTATAATTTATTTGAAGATCAATGAAAGAGATTTGTGTGCGATGAAATGGTGTTGGATTTTCTGATTTCATTGACATTCTTCATCAATGGCCGTCTGAGAGTTATCAAGAATCATTTCCAACTTATGATACAAGTGTTTATAATTTATTTGATGATTAATGAAAGAGATTTGTGTGAGATGAAATGGTATTGGATTTTCAGATTTCATCGACATTCCTTACCAGCGGCTGCTGAAAGCTATCAACCACTATTTTCAACGTCTGATATGAAAATCTATACTTTTGTCTGAAGATCATGAAAAGGAATTTATATGTTTCTCTGGCATAAAATGGAATTGAATTTCCGAAATTTCTTTGACATTTTTCATCAAATGCTGTTTGAAAGTTGCTAACAATAGTGAGCGTTCGATGCAAGTAGTTATGAATTGTTTAAAACTCAGTGAAACAGTTTAGTGCTTTTCAACAACATGAAATGGATTTTAATTCTCTGATTTCCTTGGCTTACACTTCGCAATCAATCGTTTAATGGTAACATTTTCTACCCACTATTATTGTTATTTATCATTTATTTAAAGATCAATGAAATAGATTAATGTGTTTCTGAAGAGACATGAAATGCATATGAACTCAGTCAGTGGCGTACGCAGAATTTTTTCAAGGGGGGTGTTCATAATTTTCTGAAACTACTAAAATAAATTCGAGTCTGTAATAAAGCACTATTATTTCCCTAATTTAGACAGCTAGACAATTTTGACTTTTTATTTAGACAGCATTGTTTAGTTAAATTTTGATTTGATTTTTTAAGTTTAAGAACATAATGTAATATCTTCTAAAAAAAAGTCCAATGTCATATGGGTGGGAAGTAACACTTTGAGGGCCACTTTCACATTCATCAGATTTTGTTATGCTAGAAACGTTTTCTTCAACGGAAGTATCACATTTCTGTACGACAGAAAAACTTACATTGGTACTAGATGGTACACCTCACTAATTTCAGGTCGCGGTTTTTTCGCAAAATAATTAAAAATTGTTAAATTCTTGCGTTTTGACATCCTAAAGATCCAAGAACAGCAAATATATATGGATTGGTACAGAAATATCCGCTATGCTATGATCTCAAAGTTTCGAGCTGGAATGAATAACTTCAATGAGCACAGTATCTCCAATGGTATTGTTACTGATTTCTTCACTAGTCGAAATAGTGGCGACGACGGGCTCGGCGATTGTTGTAGTTAATTTACGTCGCACTAGAGTTGCACGATGAGCTATTGGCGACGGTCTGGGAAACACCCCTGAGGATGATCCGAAGACATACCATCACAATTTTGATCCTCTGCACAGAGGGGATGGCACCCCCGCTTCGGTAGCACGACGACCTGCACGCGAAATCGAGCACTTTACTGTAGAACAGTTTAACGAGGACCAATACCGCACACCCTCAGTCCCTACACAGGCTGATACAAGTGGTCACCCACCCGCGCACTTACCGTAGCCAGTGATGCTTGACTTCGGTGATCTGCTGGGAACCGTGTCTTAACGATCAGTCCACTGCGGGACGGTACGGCGATTGACTGAACTTTTTGTTGAGATAAATCAAAACAGATTTAGCGGCAAGCTCCGAAAGACAAGCGGCAGAGATAACTCTTAGTCTGACTAACTAACTCCACTGTACTCCGTTAACCCTTTTATATAATTTTTCACCGCATCTCCAAAATTCTCGAATTGTCTCAAAGACGACAGAACGTCTAGGATTCCAGAATCATCGCGTAAAGAGCTCGCGAATGACAGCCAGTCTCGAAAACTATACTGGTAGGACAGAAAGGAACCAGTCCGTAACAGTATCACGTGAATTTGGTTTCAAAAGTACAACCCTATTATAGTTAATGTTTTTTCAGTATTCTGAGAAATACCGTGACAAAAAAAAAGTAGGCATAAGGCAGATAAAAATATATAGTCTTAAAAAATAATAGCTCGCATAATTTCTACTAAAATTTTTATTTTTGCCATTTTGTCTGAGCTCAAGGGGGTTGTTTAAACCCCTAAACCCCTCCCTTGCGTACGCCACTGAACTCAGTAATTTATTTTAAATGTATTTTTGATATTCTCAAAAGTTATTTTTATCGCCTGAAAAATATTTGTTGTTTATTTGAAAATCAGTTAAAAAATTTACTACTGATTTTCTTAAAAATAACAGGCGATTTTTTTAAAAAAATAGAAGATATAGAAATAAATGTACAATTAGCTGCATTTTTTTTTAATGAAACGAGTTGATATATTCTTACAAACTTTTTAAAATTATTCAGAGTTTGTTTATAGGTGGCACTACTGTCGGAAAAAACGAAACAATATTTTTTACAGCAATGACGCCATTCCAACAGAAATATTTGCTGGAGCATCAATTGATTTGTCCTCAACTCAGCCAACATGTTGTAACAAATGCTGGCTTTTCGAATAAATGTTTTACAATTTGTCTCAATTATCAGCGCCATCTGCTTATGACTTCTGTAGCTAACATTAAACTTTGGAGGTTATGAAATCAATGGTTTCTGAAGGTTCAACATAGTAAACCGTGCATATCTGCCTCCTTCCTTTTTTTTAAAATTGGATTTTAAGTCATCGCTCATTTATAGGGCACGAGCTATGTTTCTAGTCACATATTTAAGAAAGATGATTTGTTTGATTTCACCATCCAACTCCCTCCCTTTTTAAGAAAAATTCTGTCAGGAATAATATTGCTTTTAGAATTTAAAAATAGAAGAGAATTAAAAATTTTTGGTCACTAGTAAAATTTTTTAAAATTACACATTATACCTGAGAAAAAGGCTGATTGTAGAATTATTTTATAATATCTAAACGCGAAAACAGGATTTAATTTTTGTTTTTCGGTATATTTAGTCCACCTTTGCAATACAGGCAAAGTGGGACAGGTTTTTTCGAAAGAAGAAACATCAAAGAAGACCAAAAAAAAGTTTAGCGAATTACCTCGTGAAACTTTTTGGAATTAAGTTTCGAAAGTCATTCAAACATTGTGAAATGTTAAATGATAAGATATAAATTATAAGTTTGTCACGAGTAGTAACTAATCCAACAAATTGAAAAATTTTACTATAATTTCAGACAAATTACTTTGATAAAAATGTAACAGTAAGGTGAAATTCCTATATATATTTCTGAAATAAAAATTTAAAGATTACATTTAAAAAAAAAAAAATGTAAACATATTTTTCATTACATTGTACTCTTGTCGGTCCAAAAAGTAAATTATAATGTTTGGAATAATTATCAATACTTAATTTGGGCTTTATTAAAACTGCCTACACATATTTTAGTTGAAAATTTAATTTTTGACTTTTGGCCTAAGATCATGGTCTTCTGGTCCACAGTGAAGTGGTAGGTAAAAAAAGAATATGTAAACGTGTTATTAGTATCTTTCCTCCCAGTAAAACATGAAGTGAGTTACAGTATACGCTGTTTAGTACGACCTAATTACAGCGGCCTATCCATTACAACGATTGATGCGTGATGTCCCGTTTGCTATTTCATAGAAGCAATGTTATTTTAATGCCGATTAGAATATGCACTGAAACGCGCATTCCAATACAACGACCTAAATGTAGTCATTTAATTTAGAAATTGTTTTAAAGAAATTATTTAAACCCTTATTTCTTTTGATATTACCGCACATTAAATGTAAAGAAGTGATAGAAGAGGGGCATATGAGCAATTCTACAAATAAACGCCAGTTAGGCGGCCAAAAAAAAATTTAAAAAAATTTGGAGGGCACACTATTTCTACATGAATTTTCTTCTTCCTTACACCCTAAAAAGGCGAGAAAAAATCGTGAACATGAAATTTTTTCTTTGTGACATACTTTAAATGTGACATACTCTTTCTGACATACTCAGATAAATCTGAGCCGTTTATTCAGATAAAACGATTTTTACATAAATATAATATTATTATAATGTTTTTCTAAAATGTATTTATAGAGATTTCATAGTATAAGATTATATTTTANATGAGACAATTACAATAACTAATAGTCTGCATTGAAGTAATAAAATACCGATTTTTCTATAGATTTAATTATTTTTTATCTCTCACAGGACCTTCTATGGGCCGAAACGAATGCTACCCCCTAAAATTATTCCTCATAAGGCATACATCCCACTAGTTTATTTCAAAATTGGAGAGTCACACTTCCCTAGTTTCCCTTGTCAGTGGATTGGTTGTTCAACTCCGGAAAGTGGTAACCTAAATTATGAAGAAAAGTGAGAGTAGTTTACCACGATAGAAAAATACTAAAATCAGTTTTATGTTGATATATATTTTTTTAAATTAAAAAAAAAGTTTATTTTTGTATGAAACTGCTAAATTTTGATGTAAAAATTTAAAATAATTTATGTGTTAATGTTCAGCTCACGCCTATGAATCGTTTTTGAACATTTTTTGGAGTAGCAAACGCAGATAAAACTTGATGACAGTTTGCTCCAAATTGAATTTGTTGAGCCGTGGTAGCTCAGAGGATAGAGCATTCTCCTTTCAATGAAGTGAACCGGGTTCGAATCCCAGCGTTAGCCGGTCGATACGAATTCCGCACCCTGCTCGCACTGACCACAGTGCCGACATAAAATATCCTCAGTGGTAGACGGATCAGTCCCCTTAACATCAGGCGTCGTGGGAGGTTTTTATGATTTTCTTCTATTTGTAACGTAAATGTGGGTTAGTTCCATCAAAAAGTCCACCACGAAGGCAAATGTCTCCCAATATTTGATCCCGAAGTTCTCTTGTCTTCTGGATTGAGTTCAATATTACAAGACTATGGAGTTTATTGCTTGAATATAAGCCTAAATATATGTTTAGTTATTTTAGCTTATCAAACAAAATTATATTCGCCGAAAACATTAAAAATTCTTCATAAAAACGCGCAAACACTACGTACAAAAATCATTTAAAATTCTCAAGAAATGTATTAATCCAAAATTATTCATCGTATAATTTTATTGCATCATTTTTTTTTCGAAATTTTTTTTTCAGAGCTCTTAAAAGTTATCAAGTTCTGTTTTTTATTATCTATTAAAGCAACGCCTTTATTTGTGAACTTTTTTCAAAAGAAGAGTATTGTCTTATGATACTGTATCAGCTTGAGTTTTTTTAATAACAAAAAAGTCATGAAGAAAACTATAATCAGTAATTTAACTTAAAATCCAGATGGCGAGGGAAAAGTCCCCTTAAAGGTTGACTTATAGATTAAAGAATTTTTTTCCCAAAACTTAAAAAAAAAAAAAAAAAATCAAGTTTTTTGATTGGTTGATTTATTTTTCTAGCAATGCATGTTGATTCTACTGATACTTCGGCATCTTCCGTGAGTTCACCAACGCCACAACACCGTGACGGGTTGGAGACAATAAACATATTATCATTTCTTAACCGTATTACTGATGAGTTAAGCTTTCATTTCAAACGAAATGCTGTGAAAGAAGGATACTGCGATAACATCTACGATCAGGTTTTTTTCACACCATCATCCGGATCATTGTCTTACTATAAAGATTTGGTAGCACAATCATCAAATAGCTCTGCAGAAGTGGAGTTACCTAATCAAGCACAGCAATTCAAAAAAACTGTGACAGAACAAAAAATGTAAGTAATAGTTGAATACATTAGGGAGATTTTGCAAATTTACGTTAGTTTCCGTACGCAAGATTTAAATAACTGCTTATGCGCACTTCTAGTGCACATGCGTCAGTTCTGGTGAAATGCGCATGCGCCAGTGAAAAAATATCAAACTTGCGCAAGTGAAAATAAGAGATTTTTCAAAAATCCGTTAGCTAACGAAGTGGAATATCATTGTACTGGGTTTAGACTATATTTGTACTGGGTTTAGACTATATTTTTTTAGAGCTGTAGTAGTTTTGTAGTTTTTATTTACGTCGCATTAGAGCTGCACAATGGGCTATTGGCGACGGTCTGGGAAACATCCCTGAGGATGATCCGAAGACATGCCATCACAATTTTGATCCTCTGCAGAGGGGATGGAATCCCCGCTTCGGTAGCCCAACGACCTGCACGTGAAGTCGAGCACTTTACGGTAGAACAGCTTAACGAGGACCAATACCGTGCGCCCTTGGTGCCTACGTAGACTGATCCAAGTGGTCACCCACCCGCACAGTGACCGTATCCAGTGATGCTTGACTTCGGTGATCTGCTGGGAACCGTGTCTTAACAATCAGTCCACTGCGGGACTTTACTGAAGGTGAAACTGCGGATCTGTGAACAGAAAATTTGGTAGAGAATAGATTTTGAGGAATTAGGCGATAAAGAATGCAGCTTATCATTATTATTATTAATATTTAAAAATATTACTGAACTTCTGTTGATTATTTAACTTTTTTTAACTGAATTGTATAGTTAAAATAAATATAATGTATAATTTTGAAATAACGAAAATTTATCCAGTTTCTTATGGAACTAGAGCAATTAAACAACCATAATGTTAAACAAAAACTAATAAAATTATTTTTTTTTTATTTAAGGAACCAATGTAAGATCACACGATTCATTTCTAAATTTCATCAATACATTTCTCCAAATTCGCATTTCTTGGCCAATTTTAGTTCGGAGGTAGGCAAAAACAGAACATTTAAGAGCTATAAAACAGCTTGTAGCTTTGTCGTATGTAGTAAAAATCACGCCAACATAACATAAAGAAGCGTAGCATCTAAAACAGAAAGCTAAAACAGAAAGCTAAAGCAGTAGCTTCATTCTTACGTACGGAATCTGACGTAAAAGTGAGAAATTTTCCTTTTTTTTTTAAACAGAAAAAGCTTATAACATTTTGATATATTTGGACATCTTGTGACTACACTTTATTTTGGGACAGCTTCATATTGAATTTAACTTTTAACTTTATAATTACACGAGTACAATTCTTTAATTAAAATGTATGATGACGTGCAATTGAAAAAAAAATAAACAATACAAGTGTAAGTTTTTCCAGCTGTGTGCATACTATGTGCTGGCCGGGATAGCCTGGTCGGTAGGGCGATGGGCCCATGTCCGAGAGTTCGTGGGTTCGAACCCCGACGGCCGTAGACCCCCCGTGTAGTAAAGTGACTGATGCACGTTAAATCTGTCGAGTCGCAAAAGTCCTCCATGTTCCCATAACAAATCAATACCTCTGGGGGTACTGGATTGGATATCGATCGTTCTCTGATTCAGGTCAAAATTACGATCTGTGGATGATTGAATGGATGTATGAATGGGTCCGACCTATAAACGGGTGTGGCATAAGTCGAATTCTTGGCCATAGATGGCGCCACTGGAAAACAAGAACATTCGTAGCCCCTCTGCCTAAACAGGCATACGTCAAGCACAACAACCACCCCCTGCTCACTAACGCTCGCCAGCTAAGTGCAACACAATAATAAGAAGTTATTTTACTTATTGTCACTATATAACGATTACCTTATATAAAACTGTTCAAATTGTAAACAGTTTTTATTTCTATCGAGCTTTTAATATTTTTGAAAATATTTGATACAAATGATAAGATTTATATGAGGCAGGATCAAATCACTCACTCTCCTCTTTTATTGTACTCATTCATTTTTTTTTTTAAACATCGAATCAAGCGAGAGCTTATGAAAGAAGATTTCGGTTTCTACAACAATGGACCAAAAAAAGAGAAAACTCTCGAAAAAAGCACTTAAAATTGTAACAACTTTGAAAAAAAAATATTAATTTTGAAAATAAAATTGCGATAAGTGCGCCAAATTTCAAATCTTTTAATGCATTTCTGTGGACTGTAGAGCGGTCTGCAAAGTATTTTTTACTACATGTTTAACAGTAATATTTCATAAACTGAATATAGAATGTTTTTTATTCCATCGTACTCATTGAGCATTTTTCTACTCGCTTTGTAATTTCATATCTCTAAATCTGATACTTTTTCCGCAGCAAAACAAAATGTAATGTAAAGTTGAACACCCAAAACAGCGGCGGTAACGATTTCTTAATATTCTTTAAGCGTAATGTTATCATTTTCTTAGGTACTGTTTTTTTTTTTTTTTTCAAAACTTGTTTCCGTGTGGTATATACTCTTTTTCGTGTCGTAGGAGCGAAACAAACGCGCTTGTTAAGACTATACTAATACATTGTCAAAATAAAAAAAAAAGAACAATTCATAGTGAGTCGAACTGATAAATATGTATAGTAACAGTGTGACATATAATGTAGGAGGAAATTATGCAAAACCGATGAAGTTGTTTGCGCAGTATTGAATGATATTATGGGCGAATCTTTTTACTTTCACATCGCTTCAGATGTAGGCGTTGTGACAATGAAAGTAGGGTGTTCGAAAAATCGACCGATATATTTAAACGGGGAATGACATAAGATATTGAAGTTGCAATTACGACTCATTCTCAACGAAACTTCTATCAGCTTAACTCATATGAAAAAAAAAAATTATAACACATAATAATAGATGGTGTTTTCTACACTAGGGTGCGCTGCTAGCTCTGACGGAGTTCCGTTTTCTAGTAGAAATAGTGCAAGTGAATTTTTAAAAAAAATTTCTTTTATATATAAAAAAAAATTAAAAAGACATGTAATCAATCGCCATATTAAAATTTAATCTTATTTAGGACTATCATGAATGAAAAAAGCTATCTCAAGGTTCAGTATTTATTGATGAAAACAGATATAACATTCGAATATTATAAAAACGAAGCTAATATTTCTTGATAGGTCCGAATCAATTTATCTCAGATTATGATGGTCCTGCCATATTCGGAGAGTAGAACACATCAAACAATATTATGAAAAACAGGTGAAAACATCATTTGTAGAATCTTTCAATTGTAATTTTGATATCTTTAATATTTCATTTTAAGATTCTACTGCTCGAGTTCCTGTACTGGATACCGCAACTCATCAATCGGTGCCGGACCTCTCGAAGATTTATTTCAAGTATTAAGGCCTAACATCAACGAATCATATGCATCTAAACTTTTCCTTGGTGATTCTGCGAACTTAGCTGCTTTCTCAAATACCGATAACGGTGCAGATTATGACTGGCAACAGTTGACATCAGATGGAGATGATTTTTCGGATTTCATTGACATTCTTCGTCAATGGCCGTCTGAGAGTTATCAAGAACCATTTCCAACTTATGATACAAGTGTTTATAATTTATTTGATGATTAAAGAAGGAGATTTGTGTGAGATGAAATGGTGTTGGATTTTCAGATTTCATCGTCATTCATTACCAGCTGCTGCTGAAAGCTATCAACCACTATTTTCAACGTCTGATATGAACATCTATACTTTTGTCTGAAGATCATGAAAAGGAATTTATATGTTTCTATGGCATAAAATGAAATTGAATTTCCGAATTTCTTAGGCATTTTTCATCAAAGACTGTTTGAAAGTTGTTGGCTGTTGAAAATTCAGTGAAAGAGTTTAGTGCTTTTCAACAACATGAAATGGATTTCAATTTTCTGATTTCCTTGACTTACACTTCGCAATTGACCGTTTATAATAGTAACATTTTCTAGCCACTAGTTCGGATATTTATCATTTATTTAAAGATCAATGAAATAGATCAATGTGTTTCTGTATAGACATAAAATGCATATGATCTCAGTAATTTATTCGAAATATATTTTTGATATTCCTGAAAAGCTATTTTCATCGCCTGAGAAATTCTTGTTTATTTGAAAATCAGTTTAAAAATTTAGTACTGGTTTTCTTAAAAATGACAGACGATTTTTTAAAAAAATAGAAGATATCGAAATAAATGTACAATTAGCTGCGTTTTTTTTTTAATGAAACGAGTTGATATATTCTTACAAACTTTTTAAAATTATTCAGAGTTTGTTTATAGGTGGCACTACTGTCGGAAAAAACGAAACAATATTTTTTACAGCAATGACGCCATTCCAACAGAAATATTTGCTGGAGCATCACTTATTGATTTGTCCTCAACCAACATATCGTAACAAATGCTGGTTATTCGAATATCGTAACAAATGCTGGTTATTCGAATAAATAAATGTTTTAAAATTTGTCTCAGTTATCAGCGCCATCTACTTATGACTTCTGTAACTGACACTAAAATTTGGAGGTTAAAAAATGAATGGTTTCCTAGGGTTCAACACAGTAAACCGTGCATATCTGCCTCCTTTCTTTTTTCTTTATTGGATTTTTTAAAATCATCGCTAATTTATAGGACGCGAGCTATGTTTCTAGTCACATATTTAAAAGAGATGATTTGTCGTATTTCATCATCCCACTCCTTACCTTTTTAAGAAAAAATTCTGTCATGAATAATATTGCTTTTAGAATTTGAAAATAGAATAGAATTAAAAAATTTTGGTGACTAGTAAAATTTTTTAAAAATTAAAATTGCACGTTTTACCTGAGAAAAAGGCTGATTGTAGTATTATTTCATAATATCTCTTAGCACATTATTATGTGTGAGAAAGCACTTATGTAAAAAGTTATTTTTAAAGCTTTCTTAAATTTATTTAAACATTAAAAAATATTCAATAATGATCTGAACTTGGAGATGTTACCACTCTAACAAATTTCTTATATCAAAGAAGAAAAAAAAAGCAGCGCATTATTTTTAATAACAGCTTCACTACATAATGTGTGATAAAATGGCCATAGTGAAAAATATGGTTATAAAAATGTTTTTGAATTATATTTTTAGCTCTCAAAAAAGAGTTCGACAATAATTCCGACTTTTCTCCAACGAGTTCAGAATGTCAAGGAAATAATTTCAACGTATTTTATTTCAGAAAAATAATGCAAGTAAGGGATTGCTGTGTTTTAATACAAAGTTGCTACTTTTAAAGCAATTCCAGTACTTTTATTTTCCTTTAACAACAGCCTTAAATTAAACTATACAGAAATACTTTTATAGTTCTCTGCAGTTTATATAAGTATTAAAATAGTTATAAAACTCATTATTAAAATTTCTTCTTGTTCCAATAGATCAGGGTTTCTTAACCTGTGGTTCATGAATCCCTAAAAGGGGTTCATGAGTTATATTTTGGGGGTCCGCTGACTACTCCTAATTTTTAAAACGTTTGGAAGCCTACCCATTGCTTGTAAAGCGAGTTATGGCAGCTATAATTCCGTTTGCTACAGTGTATCTTTGCGAAGCGGGATTTTCCACAATTGTGACGAAAAAACATAACATCGAAATCGATTGAATGTTGAACATGATATGCCCGTTTGCTTTGTTGAAAACCATCCCCCAATTCAATTTGTTAAGTAAGGAAAAGCAGCAGCAACCTTCACATTAAAAATTTTAATTTTAAAAATTTTGTATACTATTAAAATAATAAGATTAAATGTTTTCTAATAATTGAAATTTTTTGCAATTATTTTTTTCATAGGGGGGAGGTCCGTGACTTCTTAAAAATTTTTAAAAGGGGTCCATTATATCAAAAAGGTTAAAGAACGCTGCAATAGATGAATAAAATTGGAATTAACAATTTGTTAAGACTAGTTTATTTCCAGATTTCTTTCATATAATCGCAAATTTAAAATTCATTATTAAAATGTTTTGTTGTTTCAATCGATCATTAAATTTGAATTAGAATTTTAAAGTTTATTTTTAAACATCGTTTATGTAATTTCAAATCTAAACTTAGCATAAAAATGGATTTTTTGTTCCATTAGATCAAAATTTGAATTAGTAATTTAATAAAAGTTCGTGTTTATTTTCCTTTTTAAGTGATTGCAAATTTAAAAACCATAAGCAAAAGGCAAATATGGTTGTGCAGTTCATGAATGATTAGATGCCATTAATAATTGACCATTAGTTAAAATAGTTATTTAATTAACTAGTGATTTGGTTACTGAAATTTCTTTGTACAACATTCATAAAACAACATTTTTATGAAAGAAGAAAAAACTGATTCAAAGAAAGACACAAACGCTTCCAAAATCAAATTATCCCTTAACAACCTCTTAAGAAAAGTCTGAGAGAATAAAATAAGAAATCGAAAAAGTTTTAAGGATCAGTTTTTATCTAGTGTGAAAAATATAATATTTTGTGGCAATCAAAAAATATCGTTTTCACACTGTTTAGTTAGATCTGAAATCTCATTCAGATTTAATTGTTATATACTCAAGTGGTAGCTAAAAAAAGAATATATAAACGTGCTATTACTATTTTTCTTTACTATTTTATTACTATTTTTTAAGTGGTTTATTTTCAAAAAAAAATATGGGTGTTCACCGTATTTTCTTTTATGCGTGTTATTTCTTAAAAACTGCAAACCTGAACCAACATTTAATTTTTCATCCATGAAATATTATTTTAGGTGAAACTTTTAAGTAGAAAATAATTATTTTAGTACAATCTTTCTGTTGCCGATTTCTTATTAGCATAAAGCATTGCTTTGTTAAAATTTATCAAGTATTGTTTTCAGCTACGAAGTTTTTGAGCACTACTCCCCTGAAAATGTCCATTTTCGAGTGGACCACGAAGATATGTCGACCGTATTAACTTATCAGCAGGCATGCCTATGCATTTTTAAAAATTAATAACTAAGTTATTAATTAAGAATATTTAAGAATAATTAAGACTCTTAGTTACTAATTTAGAATATTTGTAGCTACGAAAAAATAATTAAAATATTTTTAAGAAATATATCTAAATGATAAAAATTTCAGGGTGTTATTTTGAAACTGATATGTTAGATGAAATTGAACTTTTCTTGCTACTGTTTGCTATCAGTTTTTGAAGGTGTAGATCTCTCACATAGCTTATTTGCTAAAAGGTTAAAGGACTGTACAGAAAACGACAGAAATAACGGTAAAATTTCAGTGCGTAGTCAAGAACTTTTGTAAACTATCAACTACTTTTGAACTAATCCCAAGAAACTGAACCAGTAAGTCGATTAAAAACCTCCTCTCCCGTTTTGGTTTCAAAGTGATTTTTAGACCTGTTAACAAAATCAAATTTTAATCTCTTAAGGAACCTATTAGCTTTGATAATCGCTGGACCACATTTCTTGTCAGTGCCGCACATCGGGCAAATTAAACGCGCTTTGAAATTTAGACTTAAGAAACACAATAGATAGGTCCGTTATCGAGAATACAATAAATAATCAATCTTGGACACAAATTCACTTTCGACTATGCCAAAATTATTTCCACCTCAGGCATATCAGCCTTAGAATCTTGTTTTATTCATTTAAATGCTGATTCTTTTGTTAACGACATTAGTTAATCACTACCTTCCCATGGTGCGTGGAAATGCATTTTACTCTGAGTTGCTCCTCTCAGCCACTGTGGTTTTCTTTGTTTTGTTTTTTCATCTTTATTTTTAATCACTCTCTGCTACCGAGATTTTTATAGTTTAGCTTTTCACCTTTATTTTCCATGCTTCTTAGGGCAACTTAACGTTTTTTTAAAAATTTCAAATCACTTTTGTTTTCGTTTTTTTTCATTCACGGCTGGCAAATCTTAAAAATGGGTGCTTATTTTTGACCGCTTGAAACATGTCGACTGTTATTTGCTATACTTTTTGAAGTTTTTTAATCAGGCAACACTTTTATCATGTCTATTTCTTTTATTAGTGGTTTCAAACGAAATGACGTAACATTTTATAATTGCAATATTTTATTAGACATTTAAAAAAAAAAAATAAAAAAGAATACAGATGTTATTTCGTTTGTGCACAGACATTTTTAAAATGAATGAGCATCTTTAGAATCGACACAATTAGTTCACCGTTACACAAAATATCGGAAAATTAAAACATTTCGATTTTATATTAGAACCCGTATGTTGTTTTGGGTAGAACTTGACTGGTGAAAACAGGTGTCCTGATATCGATGAGATGACGACTGACAGATGGACATGCACTTATTCTCGTTTGTAGACTCTTGTGGAAACAACGCTGCCAGCTTCACATGTCTGCAAAAAAATGATAAGTTTTAATTTTAGACTTTGTACTAATTAAGAACAGGAAGTGTTTCACGCCAAATTTACTAATCAGCAGTTTTTGTTTCCTATTTACTAGCTTAGAACAAATTTAGTGACCGGGATAGCCTGGTCGGTAGGGCACTGGGCGCATGTTCGTGGGTTCGAACCCCACCGGCCGAAGACTCCCCTTGTAGTTGGTGACTGATGCACGTTCGCAAAAGTCCTCCTAGGGCAGGGGTGGCGAACCTTCATGCACCAACGTGCCATTTTTTCTAAAATATATTTTAGTGAAGTCATAGACGTGCCGACATATAGTTTCAACTTCGTGATTATTGGGTAAATAATAATACTAAATACTATCAACTCAAAACTCTTTATTTACTACGAAAAAATGCAATTCTCAACTTTTGCAATGTCTCAGTTATACGCGTAATTCAACTTAAAGTAACATCAGTGTGACTTCTGTTGTTGCAGATTAGATGACAAATAACTTATATTAGGGTTATAAGATGTTAGTTTAAGCAGAACTGTTAATTTTGTTTGCTAGTTATTTATTGTTCGCTTGCTTTTTTTATGGCTATTAATTGCTTTTTTTGGCATTAATTGTTCTCTTTTTTGTGAATTTTAATTGAATTGTTAATATGCTTCATAGTAAACTTTGTGATCAGTGGCGTGCCCAAAATATTGTGTCGCGTGCCATAAGTGGCACGCGTGCTACTGGTTCGCCATCCCTGTCCTAGGGGTACTGGATTGGAGAAAGTTACGATCTGTTTATAAATGAATGGATGTATGAATGGGTCTGCCTTATAAACAGGAGCGACGCATGATGTGGCAGAAGTCGAATTCTTGGCCATAGATGGAGCCACTGAAAAACAAGAAGCGCACCTTTTGCCTTCGGTTTCACCAAGCAGGCTTGCTAGTATGGCAAGTGGCATTAGAACCAACCAACCAACAAAACTAACTTTTTTGCTTTGAGATTAGTCCTTAAAATGGGATTTTTTTCTCTCCATAATTATAGAAACATTTGCTTTCAAAAGTGTAGGGTTTGACAAAAAAATATCATTAAAAATGCATTAGATAGTGCGTTTTTATAAACTCGTTTTCGTATAGGTGAGTGTGGAATATTTCAATTAAAATTTCGACCACTCTCCGACGAACTAAATAGTTCTAATTTAACCTAGATCTCCCGTCCATAGTAACCATGCAAACGTCCACCATTTTTTGGCAGAAATATCGAGAATTTATCGTCAATCTTTATCTGAAATTTTAACTGGCCTTCCTGTGTATAATATTCTTGCAAATATCAACCATTTTTTCCTCATAATCCCTCCCCAACCAATATTTCCACACTAGTTTCATCCCGTCAATTTTTTCACAAAATTTTCATTGTTTTGCTCGTCTACGTGTAAACATGAACCGCTTTTTCCAACCACGGTCCATCTTTACTGTGTAATAACTCTCTGCGAGAACCGATTTTCCCCCGTTATTGATTTGAGAAAACCTTATAATCCTCAAACTGTATGAAATGTCGATCTAATCGAACTTAATTCTAAATGTCAAATACTTCGAAAAAAACTTAATGAGTAAAAATGGGTATTTATCAGTCATAGGACCCATGAAGCTAAGCTCGCCAACACATAAGAGCAACCCCCGACTCTGACTAACACAAGTTGCTGGCTACCGATAATACACTTAGGTATATATAAAACAAACTATACTATCACTATTTATAGTTATCGAATATCAAGTTATATCGTAGTAATTATTGATATAGTGTATACATTTTGTTTGGGTAGTGAAAATATAGACCAATATTAAAAAAAAACATAAATTAGCTAAATGTGAAAAATATCGCGATATAGTGTTAAAGGTCTATATTTTTTGACAATACATCATGATATTAAAGTGCCTAAATATGTGATGAAAGGCAAAACTTACGACTGTCAGGGTATCTCCAGATACTTCTCGGACGATTTTTACTTCCTTATCCCCATGTTGAATTTGGGTAAGTTTGTTTCCGTCACGTGTAACCACCGTCTGTAAGAAAAACATTCTTTAGCGAGGCAAGGATAGTTTAAGAATAAAGTTAACAATTATTTCATATAATTCTGTGAAATTTTATTTCCTTATGTTCAAATCTCATTTCGGTACACTCGTATTAGTAATGTTGGCCAGGGGGAGTGCGCCTTTCTCCCTGTTCAAAAGAGGTTAATTCCAACGGGCATAGTCCCACAGTGGACTGATCGCTAAGACACGGTTCCCAGCAGATCACCGAAGTCAAGCATCACTGGCTGCAGTCAGTGTGCGGGTGGGTGACCACTTAGATTAGTCTGCGTAGGGACCGAGGGTGTGCGGTATGGGTCCTCGTTAAACTGTTCTACCGTAAAGTGCTTGACTTCGCGTGCAAGTCGTCGGGCTACCGAAGCGGGGGTGCCATGCCCTCTGCAGAGGATCAAAATTGTGATGGCATGTCTTCGGATCATCCTCAGGGATGTTTCCCAGACCGTCGCCAATAGCCCATTGTGCAGCTCTAGTGCGACGTAAATGAACAACAACAGCAATCCAACGGGTATATTTTAAATATGAGGTTTCAAGACTTGATTAAGAGATGATAAACTTCAAGATGGCTTTATCCTCTGATTAAAAATGTCAGCACACAGATTTTTTTCTTCCAAAATGCACATTGTTGCACTTGACAAAATAGTTCATTCATTTGCCAAGTCAGGACAGATTTGACGCATTACTGTTTGACACATTACGGGGATGACCAGGTACTGTTACATAGTGTTTGACACATTAAGTTGAATAGCCAGGATCATCTGATAAAAACATCAGAGGAAAAACCATTGGCCTTATTTAGTTTATAATGGTGCTCTTGGCACTTAAAATGGTGTTTGGATGACAAAAATTTAGTTTCACTGATTTTGTTTCCCATACTATTGGGATAAAATTCAAACCTAACCTTTGCATTCATCTACAATTTTGATTGTTGAATTTCTGCTTAACCCCTTAACGATCGGTTAATTTTCAAGAAAACGTTCATAATAGTGCCTATTTTTTTGGCTTTTGTATTTGTATTACGTATTTGATTAGTTCTAGCATCTAGCTTAAAATAAACTAACTACCTACAATTACCTTAAAAATCTCCTGGTACTGCCATCTGGTGTGTAAAATGAGAAATAAAATGTTTTCCGGGCAAAAGAAATGAATTAATTTTATTCTTCTTGGCGCGTTACTACTGAACACTCCAGCCCGTCAATGTCACGGGAGTGAGAAATAGAGGGTGAAACCTCACCCCGTCGTTTTCACGGGAGCGAGAAGGAAGGGGTTAATTGTTTGTAATGTTTTCAATTCATCACGGAAAAGGAGAAAAAAATAGTTGTAAAACTTATTCTTACCTTGACTGTGGCACCATCGAGTCTCTTCTCTTCGAACTCCTGGCCAAGCTTGAATTTGATTTCGGAGCTTTTGAAGGCAAGGGTCTTGATGGAGTAATCATCCCCCTCAATCTTGATCTCCACAGTTGGCTTTGATGTCTCAGCCAGTTTGCGAGTCACCATGTTGACCCCTGCAGATAAATAATTCGTGATTAATATTTACTCTCAACAGATTGCAAGTAAAGTTGCTATACTCTAAACACATGGTACGAGTCAGTTTTCGAACTAGTTATTCCTTTGGAAGAAAAAAAAACGTATATAAAGATATAATTGTTTTTTTACAAGGTTACCTAGTATCTTAAAAGTTTAAAAATTTCATTTCCATTTAAATAATTTAGAAATCTATTTCCCAAATTTAAATCTTCGTTTTTTTTTTAAATTGAAAATTACTTAATTTCTCAAAACAGGTTTTATATTGTTGTCATGATTTGCAGCAGCAAAGTTTCTTCCTATGGAAAATTATTATTGTTTTTTAAGTAAATGATAAAGTGTGGTTTTTGTCGCAATCTATGTTGACCATTTAGTGTTCAAGTATTATGTGTAGTAACCTCTATCAGCATTAATTTAACTGTTATCTACTCAATTTGTTTAATTATTAATTTATTTTGATGCAATTAATAATAGTTTTTAAGTAAATATTTAGCTCAAATTACTTTAAATTCCTGCTTGCGATTAAAAGCTGAAATCTTCACTGACATCGGGGTGCAAGCTTTCAACCTCTTTGACACGTTCTGAGATGTTAGTCCCATAGCTACACCGAGTTTTTTCAAATTTTTAATAGTGCTCTCGAAGAGATTTTCGAACAATGTGCATTTTTCTTTTTTAGAAACAATATTAAAAAAAATGAGTTCCCCGTTGAATCATAATATGGAGCCAATTTGCTTTTAACTATATGATGTGTCCGAAACATATTTCCGTTCAAATTGAACTACAATATCAAGTAATCAAGTTTTAAAATTACATAATATGGTTCAACTCACCATTTAAATACTGTATCAAATTAGCAGAACATATTTTTATATTATTCGGTGATTATAAATTATCTTTTATTAAAATTACGAGATTTCAATGAATTTTTTTAGAAACATTGTTGAAATTGCTCCGTTAATTAATGATAAAAAAATGCCCTATATTTAGAGCTATATTAACTTTTATTTTTGGAGTGTTCATATTCAATTACAATATCAGCTTAAGACCTCGTGTCTATTATAACGGACATCAGTTTGAAATTTCTGTTACTTAAATGAATAGTCCTATGAATCAGATACTTTTTGTTCAGTTTGATAGTCTAAATCTTTATTATATTTTTGAAAATTATAATTGCTTTTATTATTAATTACACGAACTAGTCAAATCCGTTTTTGGAAAAGTGATATCATTAATTTCATTTATTTATCTCAGTTGAGTTCTAACTTTTACCAATCTATAATTAAAATTATCAAGAATTTTCCGAAATTGTGAACGCTTTACGAAATTTTACAATTTTTATCCAAAAATCCCAAAATTTGCAAAGAAATATAAATGTTATTCTGTATAGATAGCATACTTTGTACCAAAGGAAAGTACTCAATTACAAAACTTTGCAAATTCTAATTGAAGGGGATTTACATATGCATCAAATTTATTTGTTCCTAGTTTAACAAAACTTAAAAGATTAAAAGCACCGCAAATTTTGAAAAAATTTATTATTCTCTGATTAAAATAGTTCTTTACATAAATTGATATAGTAGTTAATAAAAATATAAGTTTTCCTTTTTTTCGAAAACTTGTGATTGCGTAAGAAATAGTACTTCTGATATAAATCTATCAATACATTCGTTTTAAATTTTTATGCATGAGTCACATTCGAACACCATTGAAAGAAGATTTAACTGAAATCAGATATAAGATCTTGTGCAATACCCTAAACATATTCACAAATGGACACGTCATACGAAGCGCTATTCAATCTCTCGCAGGAGATAAATTTTTCAACTCAGCATTTCTTTATCTTTTCAGCACTAACGGTTAGCGAGTACAGTTGCAGTTACTAAACTTATCTTATCAACTATTCTAGGGTGGTCTGTTGATTATGCATTGAAAAAAAGTCAAATCAGGCAAATCTGATTATTAACTGTAACTGATAACCTTTTAATGTCATATATGGGAACCCTGCACCCTGAAAACGCCCTAAAATGGTGATTAGATTATTTTTTCTAATTTTTTTTTATTCCTTTCTTAACCGTCGCTTGGTGAACTCAAAGTCCGTCTCTGACATGGATAGCTTTATTTGGATTAGATAAGCGAAATTCAATTAAAAATTTCTCGGAATATGAGAAAGAAAATAATTATGTGAAGTAAAATATAAATAAATAATTTGGCGATTTCGCGAAATGTTGAAACAGAAATTTTTTTTTTTTTTTTGACGTGAAAAGGTCGAATTTCTGGTGTGATACTTTGATTAGGGATCAGATCTGAATCTTGAGATTCTGCTATATATCTGTATCTCACGCATAAAAAGCAGTCTAAACTTAGCTTCAAGTTTCGTACTATTTTTCTCTTCCAAATTTATACACATGATAGTTAAAGCTTCCATTACCAAACACTTAAACTTTAAATTGTTAAAAAAAAAAAAAAAAAAAACAAGATCGTGCTTTTTAACTTTTAAACTAGTTCGCTAAGTAAGACATTTCTAGAACAGTTTTCGTTCATAGTGTATTCAGAATTTGATGGAAGCTCAAGCTTTTTTTAATTGTAGGGTCAAAAGGAAGAAGTGTTATATTGGATCCGAAATTTGAGACGTCATGGCCAATCGCGAATAATAATAACAAGTGTGAACAAAAGACAACAATAATAGTTTTTAAAAGTAAAAATAACAAAAATAAAATAAGTAGAAATAAAAAAAAAATTTCGAATGATATTTTTACAGTGAACCACCGAAGGAATACTTTGGGGAATTTTATATTGTGTTTTAATGTATTAGACACAACGTGATAATAGCACAACGTGAACAACTACAACTGTTCAAGACTTAAAATTCTTATGGTAATTAAAATTATGAAAATCTAGTATGAATTCTCGTTATATGCATATAATCTTAATAATATGGTTTAAGAGAAATTACTTTTTATAAATGTTACGATAAGTACAGCTTTTTAAAGAGTGATTATTAATATTTGAATTTTTAAGTTTTAAAATTAGATACGAGTGACAAGTTTGAAGTTAACCGCGATTTTGAAAAACGTTATTTAACAAAATTAAAATAAGATCTAATATCTCGATCTCTTGCCACTTTATTCGTAATCCCCCTTCTTGTATGAGGGTGGTCTCTTTTAAAGATCGTTACTTAAAGGAAGATTTAAAACTGCTGCGTATCAAAATTATTTATTAATTTTTTTTTCTTTGCTTGTACAAAATATTACATTCACGGGAGAGTTTTTCAATTTGTATATTTCCTAGTATTCTGCAAAATATTTTAATATTTATTCAAAGCTATGATGACAGTTACACTATTAAAAACATTAATTTTTTTAAGGTGCTTGTTATAGCAAAAAGCATATTTCAAGCAAAAGAGACATGTAGACGAGATATTGCGTCGAATACTAAAAAAAAATTAAGGAATAGGCATTAGATTGTAGTTATAAATAGCTCTAGTTATGGTAGGTAAATAAATTACATGGATAAATTATCTATAATAAAAGACGAATAAATCACTTGAGGTAGAAAATGTTTTATCAAGGCATATGAAAATTTATAGAAATACAAAACTAAATTTATAATTATTAAATTCAAAGATAATCTTTTTAAAAAGTTAACTTCTGGACTAACCATATAATTGTTTTCCCTTAATACACTCAGTGTCGACAAAATGTTTTTTTTTTCCTTATAAAAAGAAAATAAGAAAAAAAAAAGAATCTTGTTTGTGCATTGCAGAAAAGTAGCAATTGATTTTTCTTGTCGCGTGCCTTTTTTAAAATTTATTTTGCGTTCTTTTTTGGTGCATTTACGTGACACCATGACTTAAAAGATTTTTAAAAAAAAAAATTTTATACGTTTTTTTTTAAATAATTAAAAATTGAGTTGCATTAAATCAAGACCTTATTTGAACAGTTTAGTCGAACTTCATGTTTAATAATTTGAAATGCAGAGCAGTAAAATATCACGAGTTCTCTTATCTTATTTGATTTGTGGTTCTCTCTGTTTGGTTGCAGAAATAAGCAGAAGGTAGTTTTGAAACAAGTAGAGTTTTTTTTTATGTACATGAATGTGTGGCTATAACTTCCTTTTTTTAAATAAGTGAAATCTGACCACTATTTAAAAAAAGCCTTCTTATTGGCTCTCACAAGCACAAGAAACCACATTAAACGAATACCAACTTTCAAAGAACTTTTATTGATTTAGCATTTCATAATATTTTTTTCTTTTTTCTCTAGCTTTATTTCTTAGATTAGAGTCAGGTAACAATATATATGATTTGGATTTCCTTTTCAACGATACGCAGTGAGTAAATAAAGAAGTTTACAAATATGTACCAGCAAGAAAAAAGAAGATAAAATTGCATCTAAAGAGTACAATCTGACTTAATCACATTTAGAATAAATAAGGGCCTATTTTTAAACAATATGAATGAATCTTTAAAAAAAAAATGGACAAAATATCTAACTCATTGTACGGCGGGCTTATCAAACAGCTTTTAAACACTATCTCTGTTATTTCAAAGATTACATGCATGAATGAACTTTGTGGAGGGGAAAAAACGCCCTTTAAACTTTATCAAATGGAACCATTTTCTTCCCTTCAAATTCTTATCTTGAAAAAAAAAATGTATAATGTTAAAAAATGTATATTCTTAGATTATTACAGTTTACATTTTGTAGATAAATAAAGCCTGAGAAAGCGGAGATAAGCGAATGTGTTTGTTCTCATTAGATTAAGTCATTTTCCGCAGACGTGGTAGGTGTTCTGTTCAAAGGTTCATTGGCGTCTTTGAACAAAGACAGGAAAAGGACTTTTATCGAATTCATCTCATTTTTGAATTTAACGAATTAATCCAAGGTTAGACACGTGTTTCATATCTCTGATGGGATTTTTTTTTTCTTCTTCCAATAATCGAAGACAGAGTTAAATTTTTCTAAAAAAGGAAAGACATGTGATCACTAAATAAAGCTACCTGTTTTGTACGCACTTTTGAACTCAAAATGCAATATTTTTTTAAAAATAATTTGTCTTGAATCATAGTATGGTTGCAGTTAAATCTGGTGTCGATTTCTAGAATAAATAATAATGCTTTTAATATTATAATTCGATGATAGGAAGAAAAAAATTCCGTTTCAAGCATAATCGGTCATAATAAGCCACATTTAAAAATATTAGTAAAAGCTTTAAATTTCACACATACTTCATATTACAGTCTAACCACGCTATAGTGAACACGGCTTATAGTGAACTCCCGGATATAGTGAACGAAATGCTCGGTCCCGTGCCTTNAACCCAGATTACTAAATAATTATAATTACAAATTAAAATCTTCAGAGATGAAGGAAAGTGTGCCATTTACTAAAAGGGATCAAAAATACACGTTTAAGTTAATAACCAGGAGTTTGTTAAAACATTTATTGGGTGATTTTAAAATTGAAAATAAAAATCGTTTGCTTTTTTTTAAAAAAAAAAGATTCTCTCAGCAATTATATTTCTGGAAGGCATAAATTACAAATTATAGAGTATTTATCCTACTCTTCAAATTCCTTTTAGTAAATCCTCTACTCTACAATTTCCTTTTTTAGTTGCCAGAGAATCTGCTACTAGTTGGGCTAAAAGAAAAAACTTAAAAATTGCGTTATAATGACGTCACTGGGAATCCGTTCCGTTCACGGTTATAACAAAAACCCAGATTACTAAATAATTATAATTACAAATTAAAATCTTCAGAGATGAAGGAAAGTGTGCCATTTACTAAAAGGGATCAAAAATACACGTTTAAGTTAATAACCAGGAGTTTGTTAAAACATTTATTGGGTGATTTTAAAATTGAAAATAAAAATCGTTTGCTTTTTTTTAAAAAAAAAAGATTCTCTCAGCAATTATATTTCTGGAAGGCATAAATTACAAATTATAGAGTATTTATCCTACTCTTCAAATTCCTTTTAGTAAATCCTCTACTCTACAATTTCCTTTTTTAGTTGCCAGAGAATCTGCTACTAGTTGGGCTAAAAGAAAAAACTTAAAAATTGCGTTATAATGACGTCACTGGGAATCCGTTCCGTTCACGGTTATAACAAAAACCCAGATTACTAAATAATTATAATTACAAATTAAAATCTTCAGAGATGAAGGAAAGTGTGCCATTTACTAAAAGGGATCAAAAATACACGTTTAAGTTAATAACCAGGAGTTTGTTAAAACATTTATTGGGTGATTTTAAAATTGAAAATAAAAATCGTTTGCTTTTTTTTAAAAAAAAAAGATTCTCTCAGCAATTATATTTCTGGAAGGCATAAATTACAAATTATAGAGTATTTATCCTACTCTTCAAATTCCTTTTAGTAAATCCTCTACTCTACAATTTCCTTTTTTAGTTGCCAGAGAATCTGCTACTAGTTGGGCTAAAAGAAAAAACTTAAAAATTGCGTTATAATGACGTCACTGGGAATCCGTTCCGTTCACGGTTATAACAAAAACCCAGATTACTAAATAATTATAATTACAAATTAAAATCTTCAGAGATGAAGGAAAGTGTGCCATTTACTAAAAGGGATCAAAAATACACGTTTAAGTTAATAACCAGGAGTTTGTTAAAACATTTATTGGGTGATTTTAAAATTGAAAATAAAAATCGTTTGCTTTTTTTTAAAAAAAAAAGATTCTCTCAGCAATTATATTTCTGGAAGGCATAAATTACAAATTATAGAGTATTTATCCTACTCTTCAAATTCCTTTTAGTAAATCCTCTACTCTACAATTTCCTTTTTTAGTTGCCAGAGAATCTGCTACTAGTTGGGCTAAAAGAAAAAACTTAAAAATTGCGTTATAATGACGTCACTGGGAATCCGTTCCGTTCACGGTTATAACAAAAACCCTGATTACTAAATAATTATAATTACAAATTAAAATCTTCAGAGATGAAGGAAAGTGTGCCATTTACTAAAAGGGATCAAAAATACACGTTTAAGTTAATAACCAGGAGTTTGTTAAAACATTTATTGGGTGATTTTAAAATTGAAAATAAAAATCGTTTGCTTTTTAAAAAAAAAAAAGATTCTCTCAGCAGTTATATTTCTGGAAGGCATAAATTATCGTTTTCTACCTTTAAGTTTTATTCAAATAAAAAGTAACGATTTTGGAAAAGTAATGATTGTTAGGCTTCGTTCGCGCTCCATTGTTTTTGTTCTTATTACTTTTAGTTATAATAAAACATGGCAAAAACTAGCTTTTAGTAAATACTGGTTTCAGTAACGATGCACAACATTGTCAAGAAAGAGAAATCCAAATTTGTCCAATACGTTTGTCTTCAGGTGGAAAAAATTGCTTCAAATTGTTATTTAAAAAGAAATCGGAATTCTCGAATACTATAAAGGTAAGATTCTTTCTGTTTAAAAATTCTCCATGTCTATCTTTTTCGTTAAATGTTAGAAAAAGTAAAGTTGTAAACGTAATATCTAAATAATAACCACTGCCGCGAATAAAAAAATACCGTATTGAAGGTGTTTACTTTTAAAATAATTTACTAAACAACTAGGACCCTTCAAAACTACTACATCTACAAAGCTTTGCATACAATAAAATTACAAAATTTGTTTTGTTTTATAAAAAAAAAAGCTATATTCAGAAATAGTTCAATTCCTCATATTTCATTTTCATATTCTCATATTTCGTATCTCATATATTCAATATATAATAAAATTTATTACATATTCCATTATTTTGTACTAGAGAGCATTCTACTCATATACGAATATTGTCATAAATATGATGTCGTAATATATATAATGTCATTGTTAAGTGGAATTTTGATACAAAAAATTTATATTTGGAATTTAACAACATGTCTATGGATTCAATTTAAATCTGATAAATGAACTGGCTATTCAGGTTTCTAAGTTATAAATACAACTGTTTTAATATTTCTTTCTGATGTCTACATAGTGATTGTCTCAGTATAATATCTTTCCTGTAGAAACTGTTGAATGTTTTATAGGCATTATTTTACTGTTTTTTTCTAGATATAATAGATTATTTTTATGAAAACCTTTTGCAATTTTTATATTGTCTGATTTTCACGTCCAAAAAAATTTTTTTTTATCAAATTATCTACCATTTTATCCTTATACATCGAGTAATTTTTGCTCCAATTGGTTTTTAAAATTTTTAATTTATATAAGTTTGTATAGACGCATATAGTTCTCCAGTAAAAAAAAAACATTTTTATTTATATTTTTTATTTTGTTTTACAATTAATTTCGTTTGCATGTTTGTGTGTTATTCCCCCCCCATGCCCACCCGATTGACACTCGTCGAATCATTGCTCCGACAGTTAGAACTGATAGTACAGAGAAGGAAAGAACATCCTTGTCGAACCCAGGACCTTTCTGAGGTCAGCTCCCTGACCACAACACAGTCCGGTTGGTCTTCTTTTATCAAATTTACTATTCCTCGATGCTATGTCTATTGTTTTTAATCTCAATGTGTTTTAATTGCTTTTCAGTTGCCTTAACGAAATTCTTACCATAAAGCAATAAATGTAGAAATACTAGCCTGAATTTGCGGTTGATAACAAATATCTAAAAATCTAAAAAATAATCTTCTTTTAGAAGTCATTTTGAAGCTTCCATTGAAGCCAATTAAAAGTCGCGATAATTTTACCCCGTGATATTCTCTAAATGTCAATTTTTTTTTAAAATATTAGCAAAGCAAATTGTAATTAACAGACTGTCTCTCGTTTTTATTTAAAAAGTGGCTTTGATTGTCTTAGAGTGACTTTTTTACAGTAACTCTGAGAAAAAAAATCGATCAAAATTACCAGAAAATGGTAAATTTTACAGTGTTTCTAAATCTGAGAACACGAAAAAGCGCGGTAATTTTTACCTAAGCACTTTGGCAATGATTTGGGTAGAATTAACAATGATGTAGTTTTTTTTAACAAGAGTTAAAATTTGGTAATTGTGGCGAAATGTGGTAATTTTTTCATATCTTAAAGCAGCTGTTCCTAAATCGTCTTCCCCGGAATTCCAAGGTTACGTAGAAAGGCTGTAGGGAATCCGAGAATTTAAATTCTTAAAATCTGGAATTATATTTAAATCTAAGCTGTGAAAAATAATTTATTTGATATTTTGGTTGTTTTAAAAAAATTAATTAAGTAGAATTCCAGCAAAAAAAAAAAAAATTTAAACTTTCAATTCAGAATAAAATGTCCATATTCAAGAAAAACGAATAATGTATCAACGTTTACAAAAGTTTTTATTTATTATTAATATTATTATTTTTAATTTAGATAATTTTATTAATTTTCAGCAAATGTTTATACCAAAAATATATTAAGAAGTAAATACCAATTCAGGTCTGCGTATTCAATTATTATTCGACATAAAACCTGTTATTTTAAGATTTTTATTGATAAAACGATTATTGCATAAAATTTCAAATTAAATATTATCAAAGTAATTAGTTTTCTATCTCTGTTTAATGCGTTTTATGCTTCTAATTAATTTTATTTATGTATTTGGGGTTCTGCTATAAAAAGCTTGATCATTTAGGGTTCCGTAGCCGTAAAAAATTGGGAACCGCTGCCCTAGGACATGACATGAAAGCCATGTATTTGGTTTAATTCATTTTTCAGCTTTGTATATTTACTAAATGTGTGATAATAATATCTATGATTTTGGAAACTAAAATTTCCGGTAAGTTATTACCATATGAATAATTTAATGATACTTGGGTTTTATTACCAGAATTATGATTTTTTTTTTAATCAGAAATATCTTTATAATAGAGTATAGTAATTTTACCAAATTTTTTCTCTCCATGAAGCAATATTTAAAATATATTTCAAATTTTATTGACGATTTTCTGTTCCTTTATTTATTTATTTAATTAAACTTATTATATTATTACCTAGAATGCAGTTCTGCAACATCGAGGGAACTAAATGATGTACAGATATATATTTAATATTAGGTATCAATTAATTTATTGAGTTTATAAGGATTTATATTAACAAGGAGCTATTATAAGGATTATTTTCGTCGAAGTACAAACATATAATAATTCCTAACTGTCACATTAAATAAATATATTCAACTATAATAAAGTATTTTAACTTAATCGATAAATTCATATTTTGAATTATAATTCAAAAAAGCTTTTGTTCAATTATTTCAGAAACAATTAAAATAAATAAAATAGAAGTAGAATAGTGATAATTTTTAATGTTTTTTTGCCGTAATTTTGATAAAAATTGAAAAACTAAAATCAGTAATTTAACATGTAACATAATAATTAATAATTTTGTAAATTGAGTTAAAAGCATCTTCAAATTTTTTAAATTTAAATAAAAATTTTAAATTTCCTAAAATCAAGAGCATTTTATAATATGTTATGGCTACCGATAAAATATTTTGATTACTGCTGATAAGAACTAAAAAATTAACAACTTAATATAGAATCAATTTTACCACTGTATATCAATTTTACCATTGAATAATTGAACCATTAAATTTTTAGTTCAAATGCTTTCTGTATGTTTATAAACACATTATTTAAATAATCCTACTTTTTTGTAAGTACAAAAATAAATATAAGCATAAAAATATATAACTGTAACGTTAATGCAAGTAAAGCTAGGGACAAAATTTTTTTTATTTCTACTTTAACTAACGAGTAAAAAAGAAATTTAATTTTAAAAAAAAACATCATCATATAATTTTTTTTTGTTTTAACTCCGTATAAGTTCATTTTTAGTTTAACTAAGTAGTATCTGTTTTGTAAAATATTTATACATGTTTATGCCATAAATATATGTTAGGATATATTTCAATACTTCTCGTAAAAAAATTGATGACGATACTGAATAACTTTCATAGTTATCATAAAAAATCATTTAAATAAATTTAGATAAATATAAGTTGGGCTATAAACATTTTTATTTTGTTCTTTTTTTATTTCAGATTTTAAAAATTTTATTTGGAAAATTTTAAAACTTGTTATTTACATTTGTTTAATTATTTTTATTTTTATTTTTTTAATGAAAGCATTTATATTTGGCGAATGAAAAGTTGTGAAATTAATATATTAAATTTTAAAATATTTTTCAGTTGGGCAAAATTATTTTTCGAAAATTTTTTTTTGTTTTGCTTTACGAGAGTTGATCGCGTTTGAGAAGGAATTTTATTGGTAAAAATAATTTTTACTTGTATGAATCATTTGTACTAATATTATATTTATTTATATAATCGGAAAAATTGCATTCTTTTGCTTGTATTTATATGTGCAAAATAATAAATATGTTCTATGTAACAATGTGAGACCTTAAACTCTTTAATCATCTTCATTAAAGAATTTAACAACAAAAATCTCTTTCAGCTCCAAAAAATAGAAAATTTTTGGAGTTGTAATTTGAACTCTCAGAATAGAATGAGTAATCTCTGCTTATGTTATTTTTTGTATTAATTAACCTATATTCAAAAAATATTTAAAATAATTATTGAATAGTTCTTGGTTATAGTTCTAGAAGTTTTAATTATTAAGTATAAAAGAAAAATAATAATGAAATGGATGGCACATCTGGCTTTATTGAAATATTTCAAGTGAACGTGGAGCTTCCATTTAATAGTTTCGGAAAGTATATGTAAAATATTGAAATTTATGTTTTACAATAACTAAAAATATTTTTTTTAAAATTTATTTTCATTTCCTTCAGAATTACTTTTGGTATAAATTTTTGGAGTTAAAAGAATTAAATAAAAAAAAGGAATAAAAACTTAAGTGAAAAACGAAATTAAAAAATAATAAAAAATTTAGAATTAAAAATTACCAATTTCCTTCAAAAATTCTCCAAAATTTTCACTGGAGACCAACTTGAAGCTTCCTTGGATATCGGCCATTTTGGAAATTAGAATTATCGTTTGACAAAAAGCTTCAAATAAAATCTTAATCTGGCAATGAGACGGCGGGAAGTAAAAAGCCAAGGAGAAGTGTTTATATACGAGTCCCCCGCTTCTTATCACAACGTAAGTCTGAGACTGGAGTAGGGTACTAGCATCATCCAATCAGAATCGACTTCGTTCCTTATGAGATAAAATTTTATTTAAGTTTCACATATCTATTCTTTTTTCTTTAAAAAAAAACCAATATCATGTATGATTCAGGGTCATATTTTTTTCCTGATTAGTTATTAATCATCATCGAGAAAGTGCCGGTACAATTCTAGTTGATATGATACAATAATCAGAGCTACCTCACAATAAGAGATATAAAAATGATATCATATTATAATATAAAATATGTATATAAGGAATTTGCATTTTGTAACGAAATAACTTTTAATTCTTTTCTTCTAAATTTAAAGATAACTTGAGATAACTATGACTTGTGATTATTAAATGACAAGGGAGGGGGGGAGAATAAGCAGATAAAACATCCTAAAGGAGGAGTTTTTACATCAAGTAATCGCTTTCTTTACTCATAATTTTTTAAATCTCTTAATAATCATATTTCTTTAATTATGTAACTGATAACAGTGATTAAGGACTCTGCTATGTCCAGCATTCAATCTGTGAGTCGATGAAAGTTACAAAGATGAAAGGCGTTCTTATGGGAATGGGTGATTTCCCATTAATTATTTTTTTTAAGTATGATACACTTGTGCGAATTAAGTAAAAGTTCGTTTTTGGAGTTTCAACTATATTCTTAAGAAAAATATTTGGATAAATTTACTGATATTTTTAAAACTAAACCATAATTAAAACATTTTCATTTAAATCTTTCATTAAGAGAAATAAAATATTCTTTAAACTTAAAAAATTGTTTTCTATTTTTTGAAAACTGATTTTCTGAAACTATTTTTTATATAACTGATCACAATTTATATATCAACTATAATAGCATTAAATATTATTTTACTCAATATTTTGAAGTAACTCTTCCTTGAATTAAATGTCTAAATTTGAAATTCGAGCTTTTTAATGTTTCTCAACTTTTGGAAAATTTTACAAAAAATAATAAAAATTATTGCAATATCTCACACATATAGGTGTTGCTATAAATATAGGTGGATGTAATGTATTAAAATTAAAGAGTATGAAAATAAGTGACTGTGACAATAGAGAGTTTTTGCGACAACAGAATTTAACAGCGAAAATTCATTTATGGTAGAAACAGTATAACTAATACTCAAGTCACTATTTTCAAAAGTAATTTATTCTTAAATTTTGAAATTCACGAAATTAATTGAAAAATTACTGAGGAATTAAAATAAATCCAGTCTCGAAATTTTTTGTTGGATTTTCCCCACCTTATAAATTATTGATGAAAATTATTAATTATTGAAATCCACATTAATCTCTGAATCAGACTATTGTTGAAAATAAAAATGCCAAAAAGAAAGAATAATCCATGTAGTGTCCAATATGCTTAATTTTTTTACCTGAGTTATATTATTAATATTTTTCTAAAAATACAAAAATTCAAAACTTGTAATGTTTAAAATTACTTCGAAAAATAGCCTGCTGTAAAATCTAGTTCTTAAAAAAAATAGATAATATTTTCTTAACACATAATGAATTTTAAAATTTGTACTATTTACATGATATAATTAATTTACATATGGACAATATTATGCTAAATTTAATTTCTAGTTATTAAACCTTTAAAGCTAATTTTAGCATGTTTCTTATAAAATAGATAAGTGCGAAGTTTCCTTACAGTTTAAGGGAAAACTGTCCCAAAGTAACTCTGGTCCCAAAGGACTAATAATAAATATTATTGGTCCCTTGAAACTGACTCTAAATTTATCGTTGGTAACTGTCTGTCCCTGGAATTCGACAAGAGATTTGGGTGACGATTAACACATGTGATCTGTTTGTCAGTCTCTCGGATCTGTCGCTTCTCCGTATCCTTATCTCTTGTTTATGCTAACAAGGGGTACTCACGAACTGACACTTCCTAAATTTGATGAGTTTTGGTTCATAATAAGATATAATGTAAATATTGCCGAAAATGGAAACATTTTTCTCTACACAACTGACCAATAATCAAATATACGATGCCTTAGTAATTTTACAGTTATTTCCAATGGTGACACTAGTCTGGGGTTCCTCCTAGAAAAATATTTGAGAGAATCACCACACAAAAAAAGATAAAAAGAAAAAAGAAACAAACTTGAAAATTAATTAATAAATTAATTTATAAATAATTAATTATATTAATGCAGAAAATTTTAATTAATCCAAAATAACACTCCATACATTTAGGATTAAAAAAACAGATTTAAGTAAGTGGGGTGCGTATAATTTTAGTTTAACATACTAGACATCATCAACAATAAATTTTGAAGTTTGACAAGCTCATGATAAAAATTGTAAACATGCCTAAGAATATTGTCTGACATAATTACTTGTGCAATTATTTCTTTCTTACTTTTCGGTTTCTCTCCTACTTTAAGCATAACGAGCGTACTATCACAATCGCTCAAATTTTATTGATGTTTGTTGAAATAACAATAACTTAATACAAGTAATAACTAATTTCATTAAGAATTATAATTGTCTATTATATATAATTCTCTTACTTGGCTCCCAAATTTTGGCTGTATTTCTTTTCCGCCGGTGGCAACGTTTGCTTTGTTTTGAAAACACCAAAGCATTCTGCCTTTTAATGATGTGTTTCTGATCTAATATATATAATTCTCTTACGTGGCTCCCAAATTTTGGCTGAAGTACTTTGTACAACTAAATAAGATTCTTTTCACAACA